>NW_027176087.1:795857-890857 GCF_023055335.1 Clinocottus analis
CCCCTGAAGAACCAGACCCACCTCTGGAGCTCACCCCCCTCCCGCCCCCCACCTCCACCCCTCCCCCGACCCGGCCCACCATCCGACCCCGCGGACCCACACTTAAGCACACGGCCTGAGTTAAAACCCTTGTTTGGCCAATTTAGAGTGTCGCACCCCTGGTACTCTACAATCAGAGACTGACATTGGGGATACCCATTTACATTTGCGTTGAGGCCCACGCTTATTCTCCTTGCGTGGTACTCGAGAAAAAGACACAGCGGGGATACAAAGCGACGTTTGGGATACTCGCTGACATTCAAACACATCCCCGGTGTCTGGCGGTCACAATCACGTCAGTCAGCTTCACAAACGAGGCGATGTTGCCGAGGAGCCAGCCGCTAACCACAAAAGGAACGGCTGCATTGGCCGGGAATCGGACCCGGATCTCCCACGTGGCAGGTGAGAATTCTACCATTGAACCACCAATGCCCACGTTCGCGCCAATACGAGAAGGGACAGGACGTGTTCAATTGACTTTAAAACTTCCACGGTAATATTCTTTGAATTCCCTGTAAACGCCGAAAAACCAATCCAAAATGGAAGTTCCCGCCGAAGACCAGGGTTGGACTGGCCGACGGGGAGCGTTCCGCGAGCAGGACAAGAGTCAAAATGCCCCGGGCATTTAATGCACCGCATAAGGGAGCAGTGGACAGGATTCAAAGTCAAACCCTTTGGGCAAAAGGACCGGGGCAGTCCTTCTTATGGTCCAGCTTACTGAAAATTCCCCCGAGTCGAGTTTTGATGCGTGGCGTAACCAGGAACAAAGAACAGTGTTTCCGCCCAGTTTCGAACGGGGGACCTTTCGCGTGTGAGGCGAACGTGATAACCACTACACTACGGAAACTGCTGAGGAGCCCTCTTGCGCACGTGCCCGGCGAAATGCAACATTTACACTTCACCGCAAACACTTCCAAGGCCAAGTGACATGATTTCCTACTGGATCCAGTCAAAGCTGCTGTCGTTGAGGGACAGTGAATGTGTAAGTAACGCAAGAGTTCCACTGTGAAACTCTTAGGCTTCCCTGTAAATGCCGACAAAGGAGCCCAAGACGTGTCTTCGGCAGTCCTCGTTAGTATAGTGGACAGTATCTCCGCTTGTCACGCGGAAGACCAGGGTTCGATTCCCTGACGGGGAGCGCTCTGCAAGCGGGACCAGCGTCCAAGCTCCCTGCGGTGACAATTGGCACCGGGAGGAGAAGACGGGCGATGTTCAAAGTCCGACGCTTTTGGGCAGTCCTTCGTCTTTTCCTGAAAAGCCCTGGACCTTGACTTTAAACGTGTGGAGTAACAAGAACAAAGAGCAGTGTTTCCGCCCAGTTTCGAACGGGGGACCTTTCGCGTGTTAGGCGAACGTGATAACCACTACACTACGGAAACAGTGGCATGCCACTTGGGGGGACACAACTGGCAGGGCAGGGCAAATGTCTCACGACACCCAGCTCTCACAGCACATGCTCGGGGTCAAAGTTGGTGAAGTCACACTGTCAATGTAGCGGTGGCCCTGGTTGTACAGTGATTTGACACTGGCGGAACAGTGACTGACACCGGGGGAACATAAGGGCTCAAGAGGCCCCTGAAGAACCAGACCCACCTCTGGAGCTCACCCCCCTCCCGCCCCCCACCTCCACCCCTCCCCCGACCCGGCCCACCATCCGACCCCGCGGACCCACACTTAAGCACACGGCCTGAGTTAAAACCCTTGTTTGGCCAATTTAGAGTGTCGCACCCCTGGTACTCTACAATCAGAGACTGACATTGGGGATACCCATTTACATTTGCGTTGAGGCCCACGCTTATTCTCCTTGCGTGGTACTCGAGAAAAAGACACAGCGGGGATACAAAGCGACGTTTGGGATACTCGCTGACATTCAAACACATCCCCGGTGTCTGGCGGTCACAATCACGTCAGTCAGCTTCACAAACGAGGCGATGTTGCCGAGGAGCCAGCCGCTAACCACAAAAGGAACGGCTGCATTGGCCGGGAATCGGACCCGGATCTCCCACGTGGCAGGTGAGAATTCTACCATTGAACCACCAATGCCCACGTTCACGCCAATACGAGAAGGGACAGGACGTGTTCAATTGACTTTAAAACTTCCACGGTAATATTCTTTGAATTCCCTGTAAACGCCGAAAAACCAATCCAAAATGGAAGTTCCCGCCGAAGACCAGGGTTGGACTGGCCGACGGGGAGCGTTCCGCGAGCAGGACAAGAGTCAAAATGCCCCGGGCATTTAATGCACCGCATAAGGGAGCAGTGGACAGGATTCAAAGTCAAACCCTTTGGGCAAAAGGACCGGGGCAGTCCTTCTTATGGTCCAGCTTACTGAAAATTCCCCCGAGTCGAGTTTTGATGCGTGGCGTAACCAGGAACAAAGAACAGTGTTTCCGCCCAGTTTCGAACGGGGGACCTTTCGCGTGTGAGGCGAACGTGATAACCACTACACTACGGAAACTGCTGAGGAGCCCTCTTGCGCACGTGCCCGGCGAAATGCAACATTTACACTTCACCGCAAACACTTCCAAGGCCAAGTGACATGATTTCCTACTGGATCCAGTCAAAGCTGCTGTCGTTGAGGGACAGTGAATGTGTAAGTAACGCAAGAGTTCCACTGTGAAACGCTTAGGTTTCCCTGTAAATGCCGACAAAGGAGCCCAAGACGTGTCTTCGGCAGTCCTCGTTAGTATAGTGGACAGTATCTCCGCTTGTCACGCGGAAGACCAGGGTTCGATTCCCTGACGGGGAGCGCTCTGCAAGCGGGACCAGCGTCCAAGCTCCCTGCGGTGACAATTGGCACCGGGAGGAGAAGACGGGTGATGTTCAAAGTCCGACGCTTTTGGGCAGTCCTTCGTCTTTTCCTGTTTACTGAAAAGCCCTGGCCCTTGAGTTTAAACGTGTGGAGTAACAAGAACAAAGAGCAGTGTTTCCGCCCAGTTTCGAACGGGGGACCTTTCGCGTGTTAGGCGAACGTGATAACCACTACACTACGGAAACAGTGGCATGCCACTTGGGGGGACACAACTGGCAGGGCAGGGCAAATGTCTCACGACACCCAGCTCTCACAGCACATGCTCGGGGTCAAAGTTGGTGAAGTCACACTGTCAATGTAGCGGTGGCCCTGGTTGTACAGTGATTTGACACTGGCGGAACAGTGACTGACACCGGGGGAACATAAGGGCTCAAGAGGCCCCTGAAGAACCAGACCCACCTCTGGAGCTCACCCCCTCCCGCCCCCCACCTCCACCCCTCCCCCGACCCGGCCCACCATCCGACCCCGCGGACCCACACTTAAGCACACGGCCTGAGTTAAAACCCTTGTTTGGCCAATTTAGAGTGTCGCACCCCTGGTACTCTACAATCAGAGACTGACATTGGGGATACCCATTTACATTTGCGTTGAGGCCCACGCTTATTCTCCTTGCGTGGTACTCGAGAAAAAGACACAGCGGGGATACAAAGCGACGTTTGGGATACTCGCTGACATTCAAACACATCCCCGGTGTCTGGCGGTCACAATCACGTCAGTCAGCTTCACAAACGAGGCGATGTTGCCGAGGAGCCAGCCGCTAACCACAAAAGGAACGGCTGCATTGGCCGGGAATCGGACCCGGATCTCCCACGTGGCAGGTGAGAATTCTACCATTGAACCACCAATGCCCACGTTCGCGCCAATACGAGAAGGGACAGGACGTGTTCAATTGACTTTAAAACTTCCACGGTAATATTCTTTGAATTCCCTGTAAACGCCGAAAAACCAATCCAAAATGGAAGTTCCCGCCGAAGACCAGGGTTGGACTGGCCGACGGGGAGCGTTCCGCGAGCAGGACAAGAGTCAAAATGCCCCGGGCATTTAATGCACCGCATAAGGGAGCAGTGGACAGGATTCAAAGTCAAACCCTTTGGGCAAAAGGACCGGGGCAGTCCTTCTTATGGTCCAGCTTACTGAAAATTCCCCCGAGTCGAGTTTTGATGCGTGGCGTAACCAGGAACAAAGAACAGTGTTTCCGCCCAGTTTCGAACGGGGGACCTTTCGCGTGTGAGGCGAACGTGATAACCACTACACTACGGAAACTGCTGAGGAGCCCTCTTGCGCACGTGCCCGGCGAAATGCAACATTTACACTTCACCGCAAACACTTCCAAGGCCAAGTGACATGATTTCCTACTGGATCCAGTCAAAGCTGCTGTCGTTGAGGGACAGTGAATGTGTAAGTAACGCAAGAGTTCCACTGTGAAACTCTTAGGCTTCCCTGTAAATGCCGACAAAGGAGCCCAAGACGTGTCTTCGGCAGTCCTCGTTAGTATAGTGGACAGTATCTCCGCTTGTCACGCGGAAGACCAGGGTTCGATTCCCTGACGGGGAGCGCTCTGCAAGCGGGACCAGCGTCCAAGCTCCCTGCGGTGACAATTGGCACCGAGAGGAGAAGACGGGCGATGTTCAAAGTCCGACGCTTTTGGGCAGTCCTTCGTCTTTTCCTGAAAAGCCCTGGACCTTGACTTTAAACGTGTGGAGTAACAAGAACAAAGAGCAGTGTTTCCGCCCAGTTTCGAACGGGGGACCTTTCGCGTGTTAGGCGAACGTGATAACCACTACACTACGGAAACAGTGGCATGCCACTTGGGGGGACACAACTGGCAGGGCAGGGCAAATGTCTCACGACACCCAGCTCTCACAGCACATGCTCGGGGTCAAAGTTGGTGAAGTCACACTGTCAATGTAGCGGTGGCCCTGGTTGTACAGTGATTTGACACTGGCGGAACAGTGACTGACACCGGGGGAACATAAGGGCTCAAGAGGCCCCTGAAGAACCAGACCCACCTCTGGAGCTCACCCCCCTCCCGCCCCCCACCTCCACCCCTCCCCCGACCCGGCCCACCATCCGACCCCGCGGACCCACACTTAAGCACACGGCCTGAGTTAAAACCCTTGTTTGGCCAATTTAGAGTGTCGCACCCCTGGTACTCTACAATCAGAGACTGACATTGGGGATACCCATTTACATTTGCGTTGAGGCCCACGCTTATTCTCCTTGCGTGGTACTCGAGAAAAAGACACAGCGGGGATACAAAGCGACGTTTGGGATACTCGCTGACATTCAAACACATCCCCGGTGTCTGGCGGTCACAATCACGTCAGTCAGCTTCACAAACGAGGCGATGTTGCCGAGGAGCCAGCCGCTAACCACAAAAGGCACGGCTGCATTGGCCGGGAATCGGACCCGGATCTCCCACGTGGCAGGTGAGAATTCTACCATTGAACCACCAATGCCCACGTTCGCGCCAATACGAGAAGGGACAGGACGTGTTCAATTGACTTTAAAACTTCCACGGTAATATTCTTTGAATTCCCTGTAAACGCCGAAAAACCAATCCAAAATGGAAGTTCCCGCCGAAGACCAGGGTTGGACTGGCCGACGGGGAGCGTTCCGCGAGCAGGACAAGAGTCAAAATGCCCCGGGCATTTAATGCACCGCATAAGGGAGCAGTGGACAGGATTCAAAGTCAAACCCTTTGGGCAAAAGGACCGGGGCAGTCCTTCTTATGGTCCAGCTTACTGAAAATTCCCCCGAGTCGAGTTTTGATGCGTGGCGTAACCAGGAACAAAGAACAGTGTTTCCGCCCAGTTTCGAACGGGGGACCTTTCGCGTGTGAGGCGAACGTGATAACCACTACACTACGGAAACTGCTGAGGAGCCCTCTTGCGCACGTGCCCGGCGAAATGCAACATTTACACTTCACCGCAAACACTTCCAAGGCCAAGTGACATGATTTCCTACTGGATCCAGTCAAAGCTGCTGTCGTTGAGGGACAGTGAATGTGTAAGTAACGCAAGAGTTCCACTGTGAAACTCTTAGGCTTCCCTGTAAATGCCGACAAAGGAGCCCAAGACGTGTCTTCGGCAGTCCTCGTTAGTATAGTGGACAGTATCTCCGCTTGTCACGCGGAAGACCAGGGTTCGATTCCCTGACGGGGAGCGCTCTGCAAGCGGGACCAGCGTCCAAGCTCCCTGCGGTGACAATTGGCACCGGGAGGAGAAGACGGGCGATGTTCAAAGTCCGACGCTTTTGGGCAGTCCTTCGTCTTTTCCTGAAAAGCCCTGGCCCTTGAGTTTAAACGTGTGGAGTAACAAGAACAAAGAGCAGTGTTTCCGCCCAGTTTCGAACGGGGGACCTTTCGCGTGTTAGGCGAACGTGATAACCACTACACTACGGAAACAGTGGCATGCCACTTGGGGGGACACAACTGGCAGGGCAGGGCAAATGTCTCACGACACCCAGCTCTCACAGCACATGCTCGGGGTCAAAGTTGGTGAAGTCACACTGTCAATGTAGCGGTGGCCCTGGTTGTACAGTGATTTGACACTGGCGGAACAGTGACTGACACCGGGGGAACATAAGGGCTCAAGAGGCCCCTGAAGAACCAGACCCACCTCTGGAGCTCACCCCCTCCCGCCCCCCACCTCCACCCCTCCCCCGACCCGGCCCACCATCCGACCCCGCGGACCCACACTTAAGCACACGGCCTGAGTTAAAACCCTTGTTTGGCCAATTTAGAGTGTCGCACCCCTGGTACTCTACAATCAGAGACTGACATTGGGGATACCCATTTACATTTGCGTTGAGGCCCACGCTTATTCTCCTTGCGTGGTACTCGAGAAAAAGACACAGCGGGGATACAAAGCGACGTTTGGGATACTCGCTGACATTCAAACACATCCCCGGTGTCTGGCGGTCACAATCACGTCAGTCAGCTTCACAAACGAGGCGATGTTGCCGAGGAGCCAGCCGCTAACCACAAAAGGAACGGCTGCATTGGCCGGGAATCGGACCCGGATCTCCCACGTGGCAGGTGAGAATTCTACCATTGAACCACCAATGCCCACGTTCGCGCCAATACGAGAAGGGACAGGACGTGTTCAATTGACTTTAAAACTTCCACGGTAATATTCTTTGAATTCCCTGTAAACGCCGAAAAACCAATCCAAAATGGAAGTTCCCGCCGAAGACCAGGGTTGGACTGGCCGACGGGGAGCGTTCCGCGAGCAGGACAAGAGTCAAAATGCCCCGGGCATTTAATGCACCGCATAAGGGAGCAGTGGACAGGATTCAAAGTCAAACCCTTTGGGCAAAAGGACCGGGGCAGTCCTTCTTATGGTCCAGCTTACTGAAAATTCCCCCGAGTCGAGTTTTGATGCGTGGCGTAACCAGGAACAAAGAACAGTGTTTCCGCCCAGTTTCGAACGGGGGACCTTTCGCGTGTGAGGCGAACGTGATAACCACTACACTACGGAAACTGCTGAGGAGCCCTCTTGCGCACGTGCCCGGCGAAATGCAACATTTACACTTCACCGCAAACACTTCCAAGGCCAAGTGACATGATTTCCTACTGGATCCAGTCAAAGCTGCTGTCGTTGAGGGACAGTGAATGTGTAAGTAACGCAAGAGTTCCACTGTGAAACTCTTAGGCTTCCCTGTAAATGCCGACAAAGGAGCCCAAGACGTGTCTTCGGCAGTCCTCGTTAGTATAGTGGACAGTATCTCCGCTTGTCACGCGGAAGACCAGGGTTCGATTCCCTGACGGGGAGCGCTCTGCAAGCGGGACCAGCGTCCAAGCTCCCTGCGGTGACAATTGGCACCGGGAGGAGAAGACGGGCGATGTTCAAAGTCCGACGCTTTTGGGCAGTCCTTCGTCTTTTCCTGAAAAGCCCTGGACCTTGACTTTAAACGTGTGGAGTAACAAGAACAAAGAGCAGTGTTTCCGCCCAGTTTCGAACGGGGGACCTTTCGCGTGTTAGGCGAACGTGATAACCACTACACTACGGAAACAGTGGCATGCCACTTGGGGGGACACAACTGGCAGGGCAGGGCAAATGTCTCACGACACCCAGCTCTCACAGCACATGCTCGGGGTCAAAGTTGGTGAAGTCACACTGTCAATGTAGCGGTGGCCCTGGTTGTACAGTGATTTGACACTGGCGGAACAGTGACTGACACCGGGGGAACATAAGGGCTCAAGAGGCCCCTGAAGAACCAGACCCACCTCTGGAGCTCACCCCCTCCCGCCCCCCACCTCCACCCCTCCCCCGACCCGGCCCACCATCCGACCCCGCGGACCCACACTTAAGCACACGGCCTGAGTTAAAACCCTTGTTTGGCCAATTTAGAGTGTCGCACCCCTGGTACTCTACAATCAGAGACTGACATTGGGGATACCCATTTACATTTGCGTTGAGGCCCACGCTTATTCTCCTTGCGTGGTACTCGAGAAAAAGACACAGCGGGGATACAAAGCGACGTTTGGGATACTCGCTGACATTCAAACACATCCCCGGTGTCTGGCGGTCACAATCACGTCAGTCAGCTTCACAAACGAGGCGATGTTGCCGAGGAGCCAGCCGCTAACCACAAAAGGAACGGCTGCATTGGCCGGGAATCGGACCCGGATCTCCCACGTGGCAGGTGAGAATTCTACCATTGAACCACCAATGCCCACGTTCACGCCAATACGAGAAGGGACAGGACGTGTTCAATTGACTTTAAAACTTCCACGGTAATATTCTTTGAATTCCCTGTAAACGCCGAAAAACCAATCCAAAATGGAAGTTCCCGCCGAAGACCAGGGTTGGACTGGCCGACGGGGAGCGTTCCGCGAGCAGGACAAGAGTCAAAATGCCCCGGGCATTTAATGCACCGCATAAGGGAGCAGTGGACAGGATTCAAAGTCAAACCCTTTGGGCAAAAGGACCGGGGCAGTCCTTCTTATGGTCCAGCTTACTGAAAATTCCCCCGAGTCGAGTTTTGATGCGTGGCGTAACCAGGAACAAAGAACAGTGTTTCCGCCCAGTTTCGAACGGGGGACCTTTCGCGTGTGAGGCGAACGTGATAACCACTACACTACGGAAACTGCTGAGGAGCCCTCTTGCGCACGTGCCCGGCGAAATGCAACATTTACACTTCACCGCAAACACTTCCAAGGCCAAGTGACATGATTTCCTACTGGATCCAGTCAAAGCTGCTGTCGTTGAGGGACAGTGAATGTGTAAGTAACGCAAGAGTTCCACTGTGAAACTCTTAGGTTTCCCTGTAAATGCCGACAAAGGAGCCCAAGACGTGTCTTCGGCAGTCCTCGTTAGTATAGTGGACAGTATCTCCGCTTGTCACGCGGAAGACCAGGGTTCGATTCCCTGACGGGGAGCGCTCTGCAAGCGGGACCAGCGTCCAAGCTCCCTGCGGTGACAATTGGCACCGGGAGGAGAAGACGGGCGATGTTCAAAGTCCGACGCTTTTGGGCAGTCCTTCGTCTTTTCCTGAAAAGCCCTGGACCTTGACTTTAAACGTGTGGAGTAACAAGAACAAAGAGCAGTGTTTCCGCCCAGTTTCGAACGGGGGACCTTTCGCGTGTTAGGCGAACGTGATAACCACTACACTACGGAAACAGTGGCATGCCACTTGGGGGGACACAACTGGCAGGGCAGGGCAAATGTCTCACGACACCCAGCTCTCACAGCACATGCTCGGGGTCAAAGTTGGTGAAGTCACACTGTCAATGTAGCGGTGGCCCTGGTTGTACAGTGATTTGACACTGGCGGAACAGTGACTGACACCGGGGGAACATAAGGGCTCAAGAGGCCCCTGAAGAACCAGACCCACCTCTGGAGCTCACCCCCCTCCCGCCCCCCACCTCCACCCCTCCCCCGACCTGGCCCACCATCCGACCCCGCGGACCCACACTTAAGCACACGGCCTGAGTTAAAACCCTTGTTTGGCCAATTTAGAGTGTCGCACCCCTGGTACTCTACAATCAGAGACTGACATTGGGGATACCCATTTACATTTGCGTTGAGGCCCACGCTTATTCTCCTTGCGTGGTACTCGAGAAAAAGACACAGCGGGGATACAAAGCGACGTTTGGGATACTCGCTGACATTCAAACACATCCCCGGTGTCTGGCGGTCACAATCACGTCAGTCAGCTTCACAAACGAGGCGATGTTGCCGAGGAGCCAGCCGCTAACCACAAAAGGAACGGCTGCATTGGCCGGGAATCGGACCCGGATCTCCCACGTGGCAGGTGAGAATTCTACCATTGAACCACCAATGCCCACGTTCGCGCCAATACGAGAAGGGACAGGACGTGTTCAATTGACTTTAAAACTTCCACGGTAATATTCTTTGAATTCCCTGTAAACGCCGAAAAACCAATCCAAAATGGAAGTTCCCGCCGAAGACCAGGGTTGGACTGGCCGACGGGGAGCGTTCCGCGAGCAGGACAAGAGTCAAAATGCCCCGGGCATTTAATGCACCGCATAAGGGAGCAGTGGACAGGATTCAAAGTCAAACCCTTTGGGCAAAAGGACCGGGGCAGTCCTTCTTATGGTCCAGCTTACTGAAAATTCCCCCGAGTTGAGTTTTGATGCGTGGCGTAACCAGGAACAAAGAACAGTGTTTCCGCCCAGTTTCGAACGGGGGACCTTTCGCGTGTGAGGCGAACGTGATAACCACTACACTACGGAAACTGCTGAGGAGCCCTCTTGCGCACGTGCCCGGCGAAATGCAACATTTACACTTCACCGCAAACACTTCCAAGGCCAAGTGACATGATTTCCTACTGGATCCAGTCAAAGCTGCTGTCGTTGAGGGACAGTGAATGTGTAAGTAACGCAAGAGTTCCACTGTGAAACGCTTGGGTTTCCCTGTAAATGCCGACAAAGGAGCCCAAGACGTGTCTTCGGCAGTCCTCGTTAGTATAGTGGACAGTATCTCCGCTTGTCACGCGGAAGACCAGGGTTCGATTCCCTGACGGGGAGCGCTCTGCAAGCGGGACCAGCGTCCAAGCTCCCTGCGGTGACAATTTGCACCGGGAGGAGAAGACGGGCGATGTTCAAAGTCCGACGCTTTTGGGCAGTCCTTCGTCTTTTCCTGTTTACTGAAAAGCCCTGGCCCTTGAGTTTAAACGTGTGGAGTAACAAGAACAAAGAGCAGTGTTTCCGCCCAGTTTCGAACGGGGGACCTTTCGCGTGTTAGGCGAACGTGATAACCACTACACTACGGAAACAGTGGCATGCCACTTGGGGGGACACAACTGGCAGGGCAGGGCAAATGTCTCACGACACCCAGCTCTCACAGCACATGCTCGGGGTCAAAGTTGGTGAAGTCACACTGTCAATGTAGCGGTGGCCCTGGTTGTACAGTGATTTGACACTGGCGGAACAGTGACTGACACCGGGGGAACATAAGGGCTCAAGAGGCCCCTGAAGAACCAGACCCACCTCTGGAGCTCACCCCCCTCCCGCCCCCCACCTCCACCCCTCCCCCGACCCGGCCCACCATCCGACCCCGCGGACCCACACTTAAGCACACGGCCTGAGTTAAAACCCTTGTTTGGCCAATTTAGAGTGTCGCACCCCTGGTACTCTACAATCAGAGACTGACATTGGGGATACCCATTTACATTTGCGTTGAGGCCCACGCTTATTCTCCTTGCGTGGTACTCGAGAAAAAGACACAGCGGGGATACAAAGCGACGTTTGGGATACTCGCTGACATTCAAACACATCCCCGGTGTCTGGCGGTCACAATCACGTCAGTCAGCTTCACAAACGAGGCGATGTTGCCGAGGAGCCAGCCGCTAACCACAAAAGGCACGGCTGCATTGGCCGGGAATCGGACCCGGATCTCCCACGTGGCAGGTGAGAATTCTACCATTGAACCACCAATGCCCACGTTCGCGCCAATACGAGAAGGGACAGGACGTGTTCAATTGACTTTAAAACTTCCACGGTAATATTCTTTGAATTCCCTGTAAACGCCGAAAAACCAATCCAAAATGGAAGTTCCCGCCGAAGACCAGGGTTGGACTGGCCGACGGGGAGCGTTCCGCGAGCAGGACAAGAGTCAAAATGCCCCGGGCATTTAATGCACCGCATAAGGGAGCAGTGGACAGGATTCAAAGTCAAACCCTTTGGGCAAAAGGACCGGGGCAGTCCTTCTTATGGTCCAGCTTACTGAAAATTCCCCCGAGTCGAGTTTTGATGCGTGGCGTAACCAGGAACAAAGAACAGTGTTTCCGCCCAGTTTCGAACGGGGGACCTTTCGCGTGTGAGGCGAACGTGATAACCACTACACTACGGAAACTGCTGAGGAGCCCTCTTGCGCACGTGCCCGGCGAAATGCAACATTTACACTTCACCGCAAACACTTCCAAGGCCAAGTGACATGATTTCCTACTGGATCCAGTCAAAGCTGCTGTCGTTGAGGGACAGTGAATGTGTAAGTAACGCAAGAGTTCCACTGTGAAACGCTTAGGTTTCCCTGTAAATGCCGACAAAGGAGCCCAAGACGTGTCTTCGGCAGTCCTCGTTAGTATAGTGGACAGTATCTCCGCTTGTCACGCGGAAGACCAGGGTTCGATTCCCTGACGGGGAGCGCTCTGCAAGCGGGACCAGCGTCCAAGCTCCCTGCGGTGACAATTGGCACCGGGAGGAGAAGACGGGCGATGTTCAAAGTCCGACGCTTTTGGGCAGTCCTTCGTCTTTTCCTGTTTACTGAAAAGCCCTGGCCCTTGAGTTTAAACGTGTGGAGTAACAAGAACAAAGAGCAGTGTTTCCGCCCAGTTTCGAACGGGGGACCTTTCGCGTGTTAGGCGAACGTGATAACCACTACACTACGGAAACAGTGGCATGCCACTTGGGGGGACACAACTGGCAGGGCAGGGCAAATGTCTCACGACACCCAGCTCTCACAGCACATGCTCGGGGTCAAAGTTGGTGAAGTCACACTGTCAATGTAGCGGTGGCCCTGGTTGTACAGTGATTTGACACTGGCGGAACAGTGACTGACACCGGGGGAACATAAGGGCTCAAGAGGCCCCTGAAGAACCAGACCCACCTCTGGAGCTCACCCCCCTCCCGCCCCCCACCTCCACCCCTCCCCCGACCCGGCCCACCATCCGACCCCGCGGACCCACACTTAAGCACACGGCCTGAGTTAAAACCCTTGTTTGGCCAATTTAGAGTGTCGCACCCCTGGTACTCTACAATCAGAGACTGACATTGGGGATACCCATTTACATTTGCGTTGAGGCCCACGCTTATTCTCCTTGCGTGGTACTCGAGAAAAAGACACAGCGGGGATACAAAGCGACGTTTGGGATACTCGCTGACATTCAAACACATCCCCGGTGTCTGGCGGTCACAATCACGTCAGTCAGCTTCACAAACGAGGCGATGTTGCCGAGGAGCCAGCCGCTAACCACAAAAGGAACGGCTGCATTGGCCGGGAATCGGACCCGGATCTCCCACGTGGCAGGTGAGAATTCTACCATTGAACCACCAATGCCCACGTTCGCGCCAATACGAGAAGGGACAGGACGTGTTCAATTGACTTTAAAACTTCCACGGTAATATTCTTTGAATTCCCTGTAAACGCCGAAAAACCAATCCAAAATGGAAGTTCCCGCCGAAGACCAGGGTTGGACTGGCCGACGGGGAGCGTTCCGCGAGCAGGACAAGAGTCAAAATGCCCCGGGCATTTAATGCACCGCATAAGGGAGCAGTGGACAGGATTCAAAGTCAAACCCTTTGGGCAAAAGGACCGGGGCAGTCCTTCTTATGGTCCAGCTTACTGAAAATTCCCCCGAGTCGAGTTTTGATGCGTGGCGTAACCAGGAACAAAGAACAGTGTTTCCGCCCAGTTTCGAACGGGGGACCTTTCGCGTGTGAGGCGAACGTGATAACCACTACACTACGGAAACTGCTGAGGAGCCCTCTTGCGCACGTGCCCGGCGAAATGCAACATTTACACTTCACCGCAAACACTTCCAAGGCCAAGTGACATGATTTCCTACTGGATCCAGTCAAAGCTGCTGTCGTTGAGGGACAGTGAATGTGTAAGTAACGCAAGAGTTCCACTGTGAAACTCTTAGGCTTCCCTGTAAATGCCGACAAAGGAGCCCAAGACGTGTCTTCGGCAGTCCTCGTTAGTATAGTGGACAGTATCTCCGCTTGTCACGCGGAAGACCAGGGTTCGATTCCCTGACGGGGAGCGCTCTGCAAGCGGGACCAGCGTCCAAGCTCCCTGCGGTGACAATTGGCACCGGGAGGAGAAGACGGGCGATGTTCAAAGTCCGACGCTTTTGGGCAGTCCTTCGTCTTTTCCTGAAAAGCCCTGGACCTTGACTTTAAACGTGTGGAGTAACAAGAACAAAGAGCAGTGTTTCCGCCCAGTTTCGAACGGGGGACCTTTCGCGTGTTAGGCGAACGTGATAACCACTACACTACGGAAACAGTGGCATGCCACTTGGGGGGACACAACTGGCAGGGCAGGGCAAATGTCTCACGACACCCAGCTCTCACAGCACATGCTCGGGGTCAAAGTTGGTGAAGTCACACTGTCAATGTAGCGGTGGCCCTGGTTGTACAGTGATTTGACACTGGCGGAACAGTGACTGACACCGGGGGAACATAAGGGCTCAAGAGGCCCCTGAAGAACCAGACCCACCTCTGGAGCTCACCCCCCTCCCGCCCCCCACCTCCACCCCTCCCCCGACCCGGCCCACCATCCGACCCCGCGGACCCACACTTAAGCACACGGCCTGAGTTAAAACCCTTGTTTGGCCAATTTAGAGTGTCGCACCCCTGGTACTCTACAATCAGAGACTGACATTGGGGATACCCATTTACATTTGCGTTGAGGCCCACGCTTATTCTCCTTGCGTGGTACTCGAGAAAAAGACACAGCGGGGATACAAAGCGACGTTTGGGATACTCGCTGACATTCAAACACATCCCCGGTGTCTGGCGGTCACAATCACGTCAGTCAGCTTCACAAACGAGGCGATGTTGCCGAGGAGCCAGCCGCTAACCACAAAAGGAACGGCTGCATTGGCCGGGAATCGGACCCGGATCTCCCACGTGGCAGGTGAGAATTCTACCATTGAACCACCAATGCCCACGTTCGCGCCAATACGAGAAGGGACAGGACGTGTTCAATTGACTTTAAAACTTCCACGGTAATATTCTTTGAATTCCCTGTAAACGCCGAAAAACCAATCCAAAATGGAAGTTCCCGCCGAAGACCAGGGTTGGACTGGCCGACGGGGAGCGTTCCGCGAGCAGGACAAGAGTCAAAATGCCCCGGGCATTTAATGCACCGCATAAGGGAGCAGTGGACAGGATTCAAAGTCAAACCCTTTGGGCAAAAGGACCGGGGCAGTCCTTCTTATGGTCCAGCTTACTGAAAATTCCCCCGAGTTGAGTTTTGATGCGTGGCGTAACCAGGAACAAAGAACAGTGTTTCCGCCCAGTTTCGAACGGGGGACCTTTCGCGTGTGAGGCGAACGTGATAACCACTACACTACGGAAACTGCTGAGGAGGCCTCTTGCGCACGTGCCCGGCGAAATGCAACATTTACACTTCACCGCAAACACTTCCAAGGCCAAGTGACATGATTTCCTACTGGATCCAGTCAAAGCTGCTGTCGTTGAGGGACAGTGAATGTGTAAGTAACGCAAGAGTTCCACTGTGAAACTCTTAGGTTTCCCTGTAAATGCCGACAAAGGAGCCCAAGACGTGTCTTCGGCAGTCCTCGTTAGTATAGTGGACAGTATCTCCGCTTGTCACGCGGAAGACCAGGGTTCGGTTCCCTGACGGGGAGCGCTCTGCAAGCGGGACCAGCGTCCAAGCTCCCTGCGGTGACAATTGGCACCGGGAGGAGAAGACGGGCGATGTTCAAAGTCCGACGCTTTTGGGCAGTCCTTCGTCTTTTCCTGAAAAGCCCTGGACCTTGACTTTAAACGTGTGGAGTAACAAGAACAAAGAGCAGTGTTTCCGCCCAGTTTCGAACGGGGGACCTTTCGCGTGTTAGGCGAACGTGATAACCACTACACTACGGAAACAGTGGCATGCCACTTGGGGGGACACAACTGGCAGGGCAGGGCAAATGTCTCACGACACCCAGCTCTCACAGCACATGCTCGGGGTCAAAGTTGGTGAAGTCACACTGTCAATGTAGCGGTGGCCCTGGTTGTACAGTGATTTGACACTGGCGGAACAGTGACTGACACCGGGGGAACATAAGGGCTCAAGAGGCCCCTGAAGAACCAGACCCACCTCTGGAGCTCACCCCCCTCCCGCCCCCCACCTCCACCCCTCCCCCGACCCGGCCCACCATCCGACCCCGCGGACCCACACTTAAGCACACGGCCTGAGTTAAAACCCTTGTTTGGCCAATTTAGAGTGTCGCACCCCTGGTACTCTACAATCAGAGACTGACATTGGGGATACCCATTTACATTTGCGTTGAGGCCCACGCTTATTCTCCTTGCGTGGTACTCGAGAAAAAGACACAGCGGGGATACAAAGCGACGTTTGGGATACTCGCTGACATTCAAACACATCCCCGGTGTCTGGCGGTCACAATCACGTCAGTCAGCTTCACAAACGAGGCGATGTTGCCGAGGAGCCAGCCGCTAACCACAAAAGGAACGGCTGCATTGGCCGGGAATCGGACCCGGATCTCCCACGTGGCAGGTGAGAATTCTACCATTGAACCACCAATGCCCACGTTCGCGCCAATACGAGAAGGGACAGGACGTGTTCAATTGACTTTAAAACTTCCACGGTAATATTCTTTGAATTCCCTGTAAACGCCGAAAAACCAATCCAAAATGGAAGTTCCCGCCGAAGACCAGGGTTGGACTGGCCGACGGGGAGCGTTCCGCGAGCAGGACAAGAGTCAAAATGCCCCGGGCATTTAATGCACCGCATAAGGGAGCAGTGGACAGGATTCAAAGTCAAACCCTTTGGGCAAAAGGACCGGGGCAGTCCTTCTTATGGTCCAGCTTACTGAAAATTCCCCCGAGTCGAGTTTTGATGCGTGGCGTAACCAGGAACAAAGAACAGTGTTTCCGCCCAGTTTCGAACGGGGGACCTTTCGCGTGTGAGGCGAACGTGATAACCACTACACTACGGAAACTGCTGAGGAGCCCTCTTGCGCACGTGCCCGGCGAAATGCAACATTTACACTTCACCGCAAACACTTCCAAGGCCAAGTGACATGATTTCCTACTGGATCCAGTCAAAGCTGCTGTCGTTGAGGGACAGTGAATGTGTAAGTAACGCAAGAGTTCCACTGTGAAACTCTTAGGCTTCCCTGTAAATGCCGACAAAGGAGCCCAAGACGTGTCTTCGGCAGTCCTCGTTAGTATAGTGGACAGTATCTCCGCTTGTCACGCGGAAGACCAGGGTTCGATTCCCTGACGGGGAGCGCTCTGCAAGCGGGACCAGCGTCCAAGCTCCCTGCGGTGACAATTGGCACCGGGAGGAGAAGACGGGCGATGTTCAAAGTCCGACGCTTTTGGGCAGTCCTTCGTCTTTTCCTGAAAAGCCCTGGACCTTGACTTTAAACGTGTGGAGTAACAAGAACAAAGAGCAGTGTTTCCGCCCAGTTTCGAACGGGGGACCTTTCGCGTGTTAGGCGAACGTGATAACCACTACACTACGGAAACAGTGGCATGCCACTTGGGGGGACACAACTGGCAGGGCAGGGCAAATGTCTCACGACACCCAGCTCTCACAGCACATGCTCGGGGTCAAAGTTGGTGAAGTCACACTGTCAATGTAGCGGTGGCCCTGGTTGTACAGTGATTTGACACTGGCGGAACAGTGACTGACACCGGGGGAACATAAGGGCTCAAGAGGCCCCTGAAGAACCAGACCCACCTCTGGAGCTCACCCCCCTCCCGCCCCCCACCTCCACCCCTCCCCCGACCCGGCCCACCATCCGACCCCGCGGACCCACACTTAAGCACACGGCCTGAGTTAAAACCCTTGTTTGGCCAATTTAGAGTGTCGCACCCCTGGTACTCTACAATCAGAGACTGACATTGGGGATACCCATTTACATTTGCGTTGAGGCCCACGCTTATTCTCCTTGCGTGGTACTCGAGAAAAAGACACAGCGGGGATACAAAGCGACGTTTGGGATACTCGCTGACATTCAAACACATCCCCGGTGTCTGGCGGTCACAATCACGTCAGTCAGCTTCACAAACGAGGCGATGTTGCCGAGGAGCCAGCCGCTAACCACAAAAGGAACGGCTGCATTGGCCGGGAATCGGACCCGGATCTCCCACGTGGCAGGTGAGAATTCTACCATTGAACCACCAATGCCCACGTTCGCGCCAATACGAGAAGGGACAGGACGTGTTCAATTGACTTTAAAACTTCCACGGTAATATTCTTTGAATTCCCTGTAAACGCCGAAAAACCAATCCAAAATGGAAGTTCCCGCCGAAGACCAGGGTTGGACTGGCCGACGGGGAGCGTTCCGCGAGCAGGACAAGAGTCAAAATGCCCCGGGCATTTAATGCACCGCATAAGGGAGCAGTGGACAGGATTCAAAGTCAAACCCTTTGGGCAAAAGGACCGGGGCAGTCCTTCTTATGGTCCAGCTTACTGAAAATTCCCCCGAGTTGAGTTTTGATGCGTGGCGTAACCAGGAACAAAGAACAGTGTTTCCGCCCAGTTTCGAACGGGGGACCTTTCGCGTGTGAGGCGAACGTGATAACCACTACACTACGGAAACTGCTGAGGAGGCCTCTTGCGCACGTGCCCGGCGAAATGCAACATTTACACTTCACCGCAAACACTTCCAAGGCCAAGTGACATGATTTCCTACTGGATCCAGTCAAAGCTGCTGTCGTTGAGGGACAGTGAATGTGTAAGTAACGCAAGAGTTCCACTGTGAAACTCTTAGGTTTCCCTGTAAATGCCGACAAAGGAGCCCAAGACGTGTCTTCGGCAGTCCTCGTTAGTATAGTGGACAGTATCTCCGCTTGTCACGCGGAAGACCAGGGTTCGATTCCCTGACGGGGAGCGCTCTGCAAGCGGGACCAGCGTCCAAGCTCCCTGCGGTGACAATTGGCACCGGGAGGAGAAGACGGGCGATGTTCAAAGTCCGACGCTTTTGGGCAGTCCTTCGTCTTTTCCTGAAAAGCCCTGGACCTTGACTTTAAACGTGTGGAGTAACAAGAACAAAGAGCAGTGTTTCCGCCCAGTTTCGAACGGGGGACCTTTCGCGTGTTAGGCGAACGTGATAACCACTACACTACGGAAACAGTGGCATGCCACTTGGGGGGACACAACTGGCAGGGCAGGGCAAATGTCTCACGACACCCAGCTCTCACAGCACATGCTCGGGGTCAAAGTTGGTGAAGTCACACTGTCAATGTAGCGGTGGCCCTGGTTGTACAGTGATTTGACACTGGCGGAACAGTGACTGACACCGGGGGAACATAAGGGCTCAAGAGGCCCCTGAAGAACCAGACCCACCTCTGGAGCTCACCCCCCTCCCGCCCCCCACCTCCACCCCTCCCCCGACCTGGCCCACCATCCGACCCCGCGGACCCACACTTAAGCACACGGCCTGAGTTAAAACCCTTGTTTGGCCAATTTAGAGTGTCGCACCCCTGGTACTCTACAATCAGAGACTGACATTGGGGATACCCATTTACATTTGCGTTGAGGCCCACGCTTATTCTCCTTGCGTGGTACTCGAGAAAAAGACACAGCGGGGATACAAAGCGACGTTTGGGATACTCGCTGACATTCAAACACATCCCCGGTGTCTGGCGGTCACAATCACGTCAGTCAGCTTCACAAACGAGGCGATGTTGCCGAGGAGCCAGCCGCTAACCACAAAAGGAACGGCTGCATTGGCCGGGAATCGGACCCGGATCTCCCACGTGGCAGGTGAGAATTCTACCATTGAACCACCAATGCCCACGTTCGCGCCAATACGAGAAGGGACAGGACGTGTTCAATTGACTTTAAAACTTCCACGGTAATATTCTTTGAATTCCCTGTAAACGCCGAAAAACCAATCCAAAATGGAAGTTCCCGCCGAAGACCAGGGTTGGACTGGCCGACGGGGAGCGTTCCGCGAGCAGGACAAGAGTCAAAATGCCCCGGGCATTTAATGCACCGCATAAGGGAGCAGTGGACAGGATTCAAAGTCAAACCCTTTGGGCAAAAGGACCGGGGCAGTCCTTCTTATGGTCCAGCTTACTGAAAATTCCCCCGAGTCGAGTTTTGATGCGTGGCGTAACCAGGAACAAAGAACAGTGTTTCCGCCCAGTTTCGAACGGGGGACCTTTCGCGTGTGAGGCGAACGTGATAACCACTACACTACGGAAACTGCTGAGGAGCCCTCTTGCGCACGTGCCCGGCGAAATGCAACATTTACACTTCACCGCAAACACTTCCAAGGCCAAGTGACATGATTTCCTACTGGATCCAGTCAAAGCTGCTGTCGTTGAGGGACAGTGAATGTGTAAGTAACGCAAGAGTTCCACTGTGAAACGCTTAGGTTTCCCTGTAAATGCCGACAAAGGAGCCCAAGACGTGTCTTCGGCAGTCCTCGTTAGTATAGTGGACAGTATCTCCGCTTGTCACGCGGAAGACCAGGGTTCGATTCCCTGACGGGGAGCGCTCTGCAAGCGGGACCAGCGTCCAAGCTCCCTGCGGTGACAATTGGCACCGGGAGGAGAAGACGGGCGATGTTCAAAGTCCGACGCTTTTGGGCAGTCCTTCGTCTTTTCCTGTTTACTGAAAAGCCCTGGCCCTTGAGTTTAAACGTGTGGAGTAACAAGAACAAAGAGCAGTGTTTCCGCCCAGTTTCGAACGGGGGACCTTTCGCGTGTTAGGCGAACGTGATAACCACTACACTACGGAAACAGTGGCATGCCACTTGGGGGGACACAACTGGCAGGGCAGGGCAAATGTCTCACGACACCCAGCTCTCACAGCACATGCTCGGGGTCAAAGTTGGTGAAGTCACACTGTCAATGTAGCGGTGGCCCTGGTTGTACAGTGATTTGACACTGGCGGAACAGTGACTGACACCGGGGGAACATAAGGGCTCAAGAGGCCCCTGAAGAACCAGACCCACCTCTGGAGCTCACCCCCCTCCCGCCCCCCACCTCCACCCCTCCCCCGACCCGGCCCACCATCCGACCCCGCGGACCCACACTTAAGCACACGGCCTGAGTTAAAACCCTTGTTTGGCCAATTTAGAGTGTCGCACCCCTGGTACTCTACAATCAGAGACTGACATTGGGGATACCCATTTACATTTGCGTTGAGGCCCACGCTTATTCTCCTTGCGTGGTACTCGAGAAAAAGACACAGCGGGGATACAAAGCGACGTTTGGGATACTCGCTGACATTCAAACACATCCCCGGTGTCTGGCGGTCACAATCACGTCAGTCAGCTTCACAAACGAGGCGATGTTGCCGAGGAGCCAGCCGCTAACCACAAAAGGCACGGCTGCATTGGCCGGGAATCGGACCCGGATCTCCCACGTGGCAGGTGAGAATTCTACCATTGAACCACCAATGCCCACGTTCGCGCCAATACGAGAAGGGACAGGACGTGTTCAATTGACTTTAAAACTTCCACGGTAATATTCTTTGAATTCCCTGTAAACGCCGAAAAACCAATCCAAAATGGAAGTTCCCGCCGAAGACCAGGGTTGGACTGGCCGACGGGGAGCGTTCCGCGAGCAGGACAAGAGTCAAAATGCCCCGGGCATTTAATGCACCGCATAAGGGAGCAGTGGACAGGATTCAAAGTCAAACCCTTAGGGCAAAAGGACCGGGGCAGTCCTTCTTATGGTCCAGCTTAGTGAAAATTCCCCCGAGTCGAGTTTTGATGCGTGGCGTAACCAGGAACAAAGAACAGTGTTTCCGCCCAGTTTCGAACGGGGGACCTTTCGCGTGTGAGGCGAACGTGATAACCACTACACTACGGAAACTGCTGAGGAGCCCTCTTGCGCACGTGCCCGGCGAAATGCAACATTTACACTTCACCGCAAACACTTCCAAGGCCAAGTGACATGATTTCCTACTGGATCCAGTCAAAGCTGCTGTCGTTGAGGGACAGTGAATGTGTAAGTAACGCAAGAGTTCCACTGTGAAACTCTTAGGCTTCCCTGTAAATGCCGACAAAGGAGCCCAAGACGTGTCTTCGGCAGTCCTCGTTAGTATAGTGGACAGTATCTCCGCTTGTCACGCGGAAGACCAGGGTTCGATTCCCTGACGGGGAGCGCTCTGCAAGCGGGACCAGCGTCCAAGCTCCCTGCTGTGACAATTGGCACCGGGAGGAGAAGACGGGCGATGTTCAAAGTCCGACGCTTTTGGGCAGTCCTTCGTCTTTTCCTGTTTACTGAAAAGCCCTGGCCCTTGAGTTTAAACGTGTGGAGTAACAAGAACAAAGAGCAGTGTTTCCGCCCAGTTTCGAACGGGGGACCTTTCGCGTGTTAGGCGAACGTGATAACCACTACACTACGGAAACAGTGGCATGCCACTTGGGGGGACACAACTGGCAGGGCAGGGCAAATGTCTCACGACACCCAGCTCTCACAGCACATGCTCGGGGTCAAAGTTGGTGAAGTCACACTGTCAATGTAGCGGTGGCCCTGGTTGTACAGTGATTTGACACTGGCGGAACAGTGACTGACACCGGGGGAACATAAGGGCTCAAGAGGCCCCTGAAGAACCAGACCCACCTCTGGAGCTCACCCCCCTCCCGCCCCCCACCTCCACCCCTCCCCCGACCCGGCCCACCATCCGACCCCGCGGACCCACACTTAAGCACACGGCCTGAGTTAAAACCCTTGTTTGGCCAATTTAGAGTGTCGCACCCCTGGTACTCTACAATCAGAGACTGACATTGGGGATACCCATTTACATTTGCGTTGAGGCCCACGCTTATTCTCCTTGCGTGGTACTCGAGAAAAAGACACAGCGGGGATACAAAGCGACGTTTGGGATACTCGCTGACATTCAAACACATCCCCGGTGTCTGGCGGTCACAATCACGTCAGTCAGCTTCACAAACGAGGCGATGTTGCCGAGGAGCCAGCCGCTAACCACAAAAGGAACGGCTGCATTGGCCGGGAATCGGACCCGGATCTCCCACGTGGCAGGTGAGAATTCTACCATTGAACCACCAATGCCCACGTTCGCGCCAATACGAGAAGGGACAGGACGTGTTCAATTGACTTTAAAACTTCCACGGTAATATTCTTTGAATTCCCTGTAAACGCCGAAAAACCAATCCAAAATGGAAGTTCCCGCCGAAGACCAGGGTTGGACTGGCCGACGGGGAGCGTTCCGCGAGCAGGACAAGAGTCAAAATGCCCCGGGCATTTAATGCACCGCATAAGGGAGCAGTGGACAGGATTCAAAGTCAAACCCTTTGGGCAAAAGGACCGGGGCAGTCCTTCTTATGGTCCAGCTTACTGAAAATTCCCCCGAGTTGAGTTTTGATGCGTGGCGTAACCAGGAACAAAGAACAGTGTTTCCGCCCAGTTTCGAACGGGGGACCTTTCGCGTGTGAGGCGAACGTGATAACCACTACACTACGGAAACTGCTGAGGAGGCCTCTTGCGCACGTGCCCGGCGAAATGCAACATTTACACTTCACCGCAAACACTTCCAAGGCCAAGTGACATGATTTCCTACTGGATCCAGTCAAAGCTGCTGTCGTTGAGGGACAGTGAATGTGTAAGTAACGCAAGAGTTCCACTGTGAAACTCTTAGGTTTCCCTGTAAATGCCGACAAAGGAGCCCAAGACGTGTCTTCGGCAGTCCTCGTTAGTATAGTGGACAGTATCTCCGCTTGTCACGCGGAAGACCAGGGTTCGGTTCCCTGACGGGGAGCGCTCTGCAAGCGGGACCAGCGTCCAAGCTCCCTGCGGTGACAATTGGCACCGGGAGGAGAAGACGGGCGATGTTCAAAGTCCGACGCTTTTGGGCAGTCCTTCGTCTTTTCCTGAAAAGCCCTGGACCTTGACTTTAAACGTGTGGAGTAACAAGAACAAAGAGCAGTGTTTCCGCCCAGTTTCGAACGGGGGACCTTTCGCGTGTTAGGCGAACGTGATAACCACTACACTACGGAAACAGTGGCATGCCACTTGGGGGGACACAACTGGCAGGGCAGGGCAAATGTCTCACGACACCCAGCTCTCACAGCACATGCTCGGGGTCAAAGTTGGTGAAGTCACACTGTCAATGTAGCGGTGGCCCTGGTTGTACAGTGATTTGACACTGGCGGAACAGTGACTGACACCGGGGGAACATAAGGGCTCAAGAGGCCCCTGAAGAACCAGACCCACCTCTGGAGCTCACCCCCCTCCCGCCCCCCACCTCCACCCCTCCCCCGACCCGGCCCACCATCCGACCCCGCGGACCCACACTTAAGCACACGGCCTGAGTTAAAACCCTTGTTTGGCCAATTTAGAGTGTCGCACCCCTGGTACTCTACAATCAGAGACTGACATTGGGGATACCCATTTACATTTGCGTTGAGGCCCACGCTTATTCTCCTTGCGTGGTACTCGAGAAAAAGACACAGCGGGGATACAAAGCGACGTTTGGGATACTCGCTGACATTCAAACACATCCCCGGTGTCTGGCGGTCACAATCACGTCAGTCAGCTTCACAAACGAGGCGATGTTGCCGAGGAGCCAGCCGCTAACCACAAAAGGAACGGCTGCATTGGCCGGGAATCGGACCCGGATCTCCCACGTGGCAGGTGAGAATTCTACCATTGAACCACCAATGCCCACGTTCGCGCCAATACGAGAAGGGACAGGACGTGTTCAATTGACTTTAAAACTTCCACGGTAATATTCTTTGAATTCCCTGTAAACGCCGAAAAACCAATCCAAAATGGAAGTTCCCGCCGAAGACCAGGGTTGGACTGGCCGACGGGGAGCGTTCCGCGAGCAGGACAAGAGTCAAAATGCCCCGGGCATTTAATGCACCGCATAAGGGAGCAGTGGACAGGATTCAAAGTCAAACCCTTTGGGCAAAAGGACCGGGGCAGTCCTTCTTATGGTCCAGCTTACTGAAAATTCCCCCGAGTCGAGTTTTGATGCGTGGCGTAACCAGGAACAAAGAACAGTGTTTCCGCCCAGTTTCGAACGGGGGACCTTTCGCGTGTGAGGCAAACGTGATAACCACTACACTACGGAAACTGCTGAGGAGCCCTCTTGCGCACGTGCCCGGCGAAATGCAACATTTACACTTCACCGCAAACACTTCCAAGGCCAAGTGACATGATTTCCTACTGGATCCAGTCAAAGCTGCTGTCGTTGAGGGACAGTGAATGTGTAAGTAACGCAAGAGTTCCACTGTGAAACTCTTAGGCTTCCCTGTAAATGCCGACAAAGGAGCCCAAGACGTGTCTTCGGCAGTCCTCGTTAGTATAGTGGACAGTATCTCCGCTTGTCACGCGGAAGACCAGGGTTCGATTCCCTGACGGGGAGCGCTCTGCAAGCGGGACCAGCGTCCAAGCTCCCTGCGGTGACAATTGGCACCGGGAGGAGAAGACGGGCGATGTTCAAAGTCCGACGCTTTTGGGCAGTCCTTCGTCTTTTCCTGAAAAGCCCTGGACCTTGACTTTAAACGTGTGGAGTAACAAGAACAAAGAGCAGTGTTTCCGCCCAGTTTCGAACGGGGGACCTTTCGCGTGTTAGGCGAACGTGATAACCACTACACTACGGAAACAGTGGCATGCCACTTGGGGGGACACAACTGGCAGGGCAGGGCAAATGTCTCACGACACCCAGCTCTCACAGCACATGCTCGGGGTCAAAGTTGGTGAAGTCACACTGTCAATGTAGCGGTGGCCCTGGTTGTACAGTGATTTGACACTGGCGGAACAGTGACTGACACCGGGGGAACATAAGGGCTCAAGAGGCCCCTGAAGAACCAGACCCACCTCTGGAGCTCACCCCCCTCCCGCCCCCCACCTCCACCCCTCCCCCGACCCGGCCCACCATCCGACCCCGCGGACCCACACTTAAGCACACGGCCTGAGTTAAAACCCTTGTTTGGCCAATTTAGAGTGTCGCACCCCTGGTACTCTACAATCAGAGACTGACATTGGGGATACCCATTTACATTTGCGTTGAGGCCCACGCTTATTCTCCTTGCGTGGTACTCGAGAAAAAGACACAGCGGGGATACAAAGCGACGTTTGGGATACTCGCTGACATTCAAACACATCCCCGGTGTCTGGCGGTCACAATCACGTCAGTCAGCTTCACAAACGAGGCGATGTTGCCGAGGAGCCAGCCGCTAACCACAAAAGGAACGGCTGCATTGGCCGGGAATCGGACCCGGATCTCCCACGTGGCAGGTGAGAATTCTACCATTGAACCACCAATGCCCACGTTCGCGCCAATACGAGAAGGGACAGGACGTGTTCAATTGACTTTAAAACTTCCACGGTAATATTCTTTGAATTCCCTGTAAACGCCGAAAAACCAATCCAAAATGGAAGTTCCCGCCGAAGACCAGGGTTGGACTGGCCGACGGGGAGCGTTCCGCGAGCAGGACAAGAGTCAAAATGCCCCGGGCATTTAATGCACCGCATAAGGGAGCAGTGGACAGGATTCAAAGTCAAACCCTTTGGGCAAAAGGACCGGGGCAGTCCTTCTTATGGTCCAGCTTACTGAAAATTCCCCCGAGTTGAGTTTTGATGCGTGGCGTAACCAGGAACAAAGAACAGTGTTTCCGCCCAGTTTCGAACGGGGGACCTTTCGCGTGTGAGGCGAACGTGATAACCACTACACTACGGAAACTGCTGAGGAGGCCTCTTGCGCACGTGCCCGGCGAAATGCAACATTTACACTTCACCGCAAACACTTCCAAGGCCAAGTGACATGATTTCCTACTGGATCCAGTCAAAGCTGCTGTCGTTGAGGGACAGTGAATGTGTAAGTAACGCAAGAGTTCCACTGTGAAACTCTTAGGTTTCCCTGTAAATGCCGACAAAGGAGCCCAAGACGTGTCTTCGGCAGTCCTCGTTAGTATAGTGGACAGTATCTCCGCTTGTCACGCGGAAGACCAGGGTTCGATTCCCTGACGGGGAGCGCTCTGCAAGCGGGACCAGCGTCCAAGCTCCCTGCGGTGACAATTGGCACCGGGAGGAGAAGACGGGCGATGTTCAAAGTCCGACGCTTTTGGGCAGTCCTTCGTCTTTTCCTGAAAAGCCCTGGACCTTGACTTTAAACGTGTGGAGTAACAAGAACAAAGAGCAGTGTTTCCGCCCAGTTTCGAACGGGGGACCTTTCGCGTGTTAGGCGAACGTGATAACCACTACACTACGGAAACAGTGGCATGCCACTTGGGGGGACACAACTGGCAGGGCAGGGCAAATGTCTCACGACACCCAGCTCTCACAGCACATGCTCGGGGTCAAAGTTGGTGAAGTCACACTGTCAATGTAGCGGTGGCCCTGGTTGTACAGTGATTTGACACTGGCGGAACAGTGACTGACACCGGGGGAACATAAGGGCTCAAGAGGCCCCTGAAGAACCAGACCCACCTCTGGAGCTCACCCCCCTCCCGCCCCCCACCTCCACCCCTCCCCCGACCTGGCCCACCATCCGACCCCGCGGACCCACACTTAAGCACACGGCCTGAGTTAAAACCCTTGTTTGGCCAATTTAGAGTGTCGCACCCCTGGTACTCTACAATCAGAGACTGACATTGGGGATACCCATTTACATTTGCGTTGAGGCCCACGCTTATTCTCCTTGCGTGGTACTCGAGAAAAAGACACAGCGGGGATACAAAGCGACGTTTGGGATACTCGCTGACATTCAAACACATCCCCGGTGTCTGGCGGTCACAATCACGTCAGTCAGCTTCACAAACGAGGCGATGTTGCCGAGGAGCCAGCCGCTAACCACAAAAGGAACGGCTGCATTGGCCGGGAATCGGACCCGGATCTCCCACGTGGCAGGTGAGAATTCTACCATTGAACCACCAATGCCCACGTTCGCGCCAATACGAGAAGGGACAGGACGTGTTCAATTGACTTTAAAACTTCCACGGTAATATTCTTTGAATTCCCTGTAAACGCCGAAAAACCAATCCAAAATGGAAGTTCCCGCCGAAGACCAGGGTTGGACTGGCCGACGGGGAGCGTTCCGCGAGCAGGACAAGAGTCAAAATGCCCCGGGCATTTAATGCACCGCATAAGGGAGCAGTGGACAGGATTCAAAGTCAAACCCTTTGGGCAAAAGGACCGGGGCAGTCCTTCTTATGGTCCAGCTTACTGAAAATTCCCCCGAGTCGAGTTTTGATGCGTGGCGTAACCAGGAACAAAGAACAGTGTTTCCGCCCAGTTTCGAACGGGGGACCTTTCGCGTGTGAGGCGAACGTGATAACCACTACACTACGGAAACTGCTGAGGAGCCCTCTTGCGCACGTGCCCGGCGAAATGCAACATTTACACTTCACCGCAAACACTTCCAAGGCCAAGTGACATGATTTCCTACTGGATCCAGTCAAAGCTGCTGTCGTTGAGGGACAGTGAATGTGTAAGTAACGCAAGAGTTCCACTGTGAAACGCTTAGGTTTCCCTGTAAATGCCGACAAAGGAGCCCAAGACGTGTCTTCGGCAGTCCTCGTTAGTATAGTGGACAGTATCTCCGCTTGTCACGCGGAAGACCAGGGTTCGATTCCCTGACGGGGAGCGCTCTGCAAGCGGGACCAGCGTCCAAGCTCCCTGCGGTGACAATTGGCACCGGGAGGAGAAGACGGGCGATGTTCAAAGTCCGACGCTTTTGGGCAGTCCTTCGTCTTTTCCTGTTTACTGAAAAGCCCTGGCCCTTGAGTTTAAACGTGTGGAGTAACAAGAACAAAGAGCAGTGTTTCCGCCCAGTTTCGAACGGGGGACCTTTCGCGTGTTAGGCGAACGTGATAACCACTACACTACGGAAACAGTGGCATGCCACTTGGGGGGACACAACTGGCAGGGCAGGGCAAATGTCTCACGACACCCAGCTCTCACAGCACATGCTCGGGGTCAAAGTTGGTGAAGTCACACTGTCAATGTAGCGGTGGCCCTGGTTGTACAGTGATTTGACACTGGCGGAACAGTGACTGACACCGGGGGAACATAAGGGCTCAAGAGGCCCCTGAAGAACCAGACCCACCTCTGGAGCTCACCCCCCTCCCGCCCCCCACCTCCACCCCTCCCCCGACCCGGCCCACCATCCGACCCCGCGGACCCACACTTAAGCACACGGCCTGAGTTAAAACCCTTGTTTGGCCAATTTAGAGTGTCGCACCCCTGGTACTCTACAATCAGAGACTGACATTGGGGATACCCATTTACATTTGCGTTGAGGCCCACGCTTATTCTCCTTGCGTGGTACTCGAGAAAAAGACACAGCGGGGATACAAAGCGACGTTTGGGATACTCGCTGACATTCAAACACATCCCCGGTGTCTGGCGGTCACAATCACGTCAGTCAGCTTCACAAACGAGGCGATGTTGCCGAGGAGCCAGCCGCTAACCACAAAAGGAACGGCTGCATTGGCCGGGAATCGGACCCGGATCTCCCACGTGGCAGGTGAGAATTCTACCATTGAACCACCAATGCCCACGTTCGCGCCAATACGAGAAGGGACAGGACGTGTTCAATTGACTTTAAAACTTCCACGGTAATATTCTTTGAATTCCCTGTAAACGCCGAAAAACCAATCCAAAATGGAAGTTCCCGCCGAAGACCAGGGTTGGACTGGCCGACGGGGAGCGTTCCGCGAGCAGGACAAGAGTCAAAATGCCCCGGGCATTTAATGCACCGCATAAGGGAGCAGTGGACAGGATTCAAAGTCAAACCCTTTGGGCAAAAGGACCGGGGCAGTCCTTCTTATGGTCCAGCTTAGTGAAAATTCCCCCGAGTCGAGTTTTGATGCGTGGCGTAACCAGGAACAAAGAACAGTGTTTCCGCCCAGTTTCGAACGGGGGACCTTTCGCGTGTGAGGCGAACGTGATAACCACTACACTACGGAAACTGCTGAGGAGCCCTCTTGCGCACGTGCCCGGCGAAATGCAACATTTACACTTCACCGCAAACACTTCCAAGGCCAAGTGACATGATTTCCTACTGGATCCAGTCAAAGCTGCTGTCGTTGAGGGACAGTGAATGTGTAAGTAACGCAAGAGTTCCACTGTGAAACTCTTAGGCTTCCCTGTAAATGCCGACAAAGGAGCCCAAGACGTGTCTTCGGCAGTCCTCGTTAGTATAGTGGACAGTATCTCCGCTTGTCACGCGGAAGACCAGGGTTCGATTCCCTGACGGGGAGCGCTCTGCAAGCGGGACCAGCGTCCAAGCTCCCTGCGGTGACAATTGGCACCGGGAGGAGAAGACGGGCGATGTTCAAAGTCCGACGCTTTTGGGCAGTCCTTCGTCTTTTCCTGTTTACTGAAAAGCCCTGGCCCTTGAGTTTAAACGTGTGGAGTAACAAGAACAAAGAGCAGTGTTTCCGCCCAGTTTCGAACGGGGGACCTTTCGCGTGTTAGGCGAACGTGATAACCACTACACTACGGAAACAGTGGCATGCCACTTGGGGGGACACAACTGGCAGGGCAGGGCAAATGTCTCACGACACCCAGCTCTCACAGCACATGCTCGGGGTCAAAGTTGGTGAAGTCACACTGTCAATGTAGCGGTGGCCCTGGTTGTACAGTGATTTGACACTGGCGGAACAGTGACTGACACCGGGGGAACATAAGGGCTCAAGAGGCCCCTGAAGAACCAGACCCACCTCTGGAGCTCACCCCCCTCCCGCCCCCCACCTCCACCCCTCCCCCGACCCGGCCCACCATCCGACCCCGCGGACCCACACTTAAGCACACGGCCTGAGTTAAAACCCTTGTTTGGCCAATTTAGAGTGTCGCACCCCTGGTACTCTACAATCAGAGACTGACATTGGGGATACCCATTTACATTTGCGTTGAGGCCCACGCTTATTCTCCTTGCGTGGTACTCGAGAAAAAGACACAGCGGGGATACAAAGCGACGTTTGGGATACTCGCTGACATTCAAACACATCCCCGGTGTCTGGCGGTCACAATCACGTCAGTCAGCTTCACAAACGAGGCGATGTTGCCGAGGAGCCAGCCGCTAACCACAAAAGGAACGGCTGCATTGGCCGGGAATCGGACCCGGATCTCCCACGTGGCAGGTGAGAATTCTACCATTGAACCACCAATGCCCACGTTCGCGCCAATACGAGAAGGGACAGGACGTGTTCAATTGACTTTAAAACTTCCACGGTAATATTCTTTGAATTCCCTGTAAACGCCGAAAAACCAATCCAAAATGGAAGTTCCCGCCGAAGACCAGGGTTGGACTGGCCGACGGGGAGCGTTCCGCGAGCAGGACAAGAGTCAAAATGCCCCGGGCATTTAATGCACCGCATAAGGGAGCAGTGGACAGGATTCAAAGTCAAACCCTTTGGGCAAAAGGACCGGGGCAGTCCTTCTTATGGTCCAGCTTACTGAAAATTCCCCCGAGTCGAGTTTTGATGCGTGGCGTAACCAGGAACAAAGAACAGTGTTTCCGCCCAGTTTCGAACGGGGGACCTTTCGCGTGTGAGGCGAACGTGATAACCACTACACTACGGAAACTGCTGAGGAGCCCTCTTGCGCACGTGCCCGGCGAAATGCAACATTTACACTTCACCGCAAACACTTCCAAGGCCAAGTGACATGATTTCCTACTGGATCCAGTCAAAGCTGCTGTCGTTGAGGGACAGTGAATGTGTAAGTAACGCAAGAGTTCCACTGTGAAACGCTTAGGTTTCCCTGTAAATGCCGACAAAGGAGCCCAAGACGTGTCTTCGGCAGTCCTCGTTAGTATAGTGGACAGTATCTCCGCTTGTCACGCGGAAGACCAGGGTTCGATTCCCTGACGGGGAGCGCTCTGCAAGCGGGACCAGCGTCCAAGCTCCCTGCGGTGACAATTGGCACCGGGAGGAGAAGACGGGCGATGTTCAAAGTCCGACGCTTTTGGGCAGTCCTTCGTCTTTTCCTGTTTACTGAAAAGCCCTGGCCCTTGAGTTTAAACGTGTGGAGTAACAAGAACAAAGAGCAGTGTTTCCGCCCAGTTTCGAACGGGGGACCTTTCGCGTGTTAGGCGAACGTGATAACCACTACACTACGGAAACAGTTGCATGCCACTTGGGGGGACACAACTGGCAGGGCAGGGCAAATGTCTCACGACACCCAGCTCTCACAGCACATGCTCGGGGTCAAAGTTGGTGAAGTCACACTGTCAATGTAGCGGTGGCCCTGGTTGTACAGTGATTTGACACTGGCGGAACAGTGACTGACACCGGGGGAACATAAGGGCTCAAGAGGCCCCTGAAGAACCAGACCCACCTCTGGAGCTCACCCCCCTCCCGCCCCCCACCTCCACCCCTCCCCCGACCCGGCCCACCATCCGACCCCGCGGACCCACACTTAAGCACACGGCCTGAGTTAAAACCCTTGTTTGGCCAATTTAGAGTGTCGCACCCCTGGTACTCTACAATCAGAGACTGACATTGGGGATACCCATTTACATTTGCGTTGAGGCCCACGCTTATTCTCCTTGCGTGGTACTCGAGAAAAAGACACAGCGGGGATACAAAGCGACGTTTGGGATACTCGCTGACATTCAAACACATCCCCGGTGTCTGGCGGTCACAATCACGTCAGTCAGCTTCACAAACGAGGCGATGTTGCCGAGGAGCCAGCCGCTAACCACAAAAGGAACGGCTGCATTGGCCGGGAATCGGACCCGGATCTCCCACGTGGCAGGTGAGAATTCTACCATTGAACCACCAATGCCCACGTTCGCGCCAATACGAGAAGGGACAGGACGTGTTCAATTGACTTTAAAACTTCCACGGTAATATTCTTTGAATTCCCTGTAAACGCCGAAAAACCAATCCAAAATGGAAGTTCCCGCCGAAGACCAGGGTTGGACTGGCCGACGGGGAGCGTTCCGCGAGCAGGACAAGAGTCAAAATGCCCCGGGCATTTAATGCACCGCATAAGGGAGCAGTGGACAGGATTCAAAGTCAAACCCTTTGGGCAAAAGGACCGGGGCAGTCCTTCTTATGGTCCAGCTTACTGAAAATTCCCCCGAGTCGAGTTTTGATGCGTGGCGTAACCAGGAACAAAGAACAGTGTTTCCGCCCAGTTTCGAACGGGGGACCTTTCGCGTGTGAGGCGAACGTGATAACCACTACACTACGGAAACTGCTGAGGAGCCCTCTTGCGCACGTGCCCGGCGAAATGCAACATTTACACTTCACCGCAAACACTTCCAAGGCCAAGTGACATGATTTCCTACTGGATCCAGTCAAAGCTGCTGTCGTTGAGGGACAGTGAATGTGTAAGTAACGCAAGAGTTCCACTGTGAAACGCTTAGGTTTCCCTGTAAATGCCGACAAAGGAGCCCAAGACGTGTCTTCGGCAGTCCTCGTTAGTATAGTGGACAGTATCTCCGCTTGTCACGCGGAAGACCAGGGTTCGATTCCCTGACGGGGAGCGCTCTGCAAGCGGGACCAGCGTCCAAGCTCCCTGCGGTGACAATTGGCACCGGGAGGAGAAGACGGGCGATGTTCAAAGTCCGACGCTTTTGGGCAGTCCTTCGTCTTTTCCTGTTTACTGAAAAGCCCTGGCCCTTGAGTTTAAACGTGTGGAGTAACAAGAACAAAGAGCAGTGTTTCCGCCCAGTTTCGAACGGGGGACCTTTCGCGTGTTAGGCGAACGTGATAACCACTACACTACGGAAACAGTGGCATGCCACTTGGGGGGACACAACTGGCAGGGCAGGGCAAATGTCTCACGACACCCAGCTCTCACAGCACATGCTCGGGGTCAAAGTTGGTGAAGTCACACTGTCAATGTAGCGGTGGCCCTGGTTGTACAGTGATTTGACACTGGCGGAACAGTGACTGACACCGGGGGAACATAAGGGCTCAAGAGGCCCCTGAAGAACCAGACCCACCTCTGGAGCTCACCCCCCTCCCGCCCCCCACCTCCACCCCTCCCCCGACCCGGCCCACCATCCGACCCCGCGGACCCACACTTAAGCACACGGCCTGAGTTAAAACCCTTGTTTGGCCAATTTAGAGTGTCGCACCCCTGGTACTCTACAATCAGAGACTGACATTGGGGATACCCATTTACATTTGCGTTGAGGCCCACGCTTATTCTCCTTGCGTGGTACTCGAGAAAAAGACACAGCGGGGATACAAAGCGACGTTTGGGATACTCGCTGACATTCAAACACATCCCCGGTGTCTGGCGGTCACAATCACGTCAGTCAGCTTCACAAACGAGGCGATGTTGCCGAGGAGCCAGCCGCTAACCACAAAAGGAACGGCTGCATTGGCCGGGAATCGGACCCGGATCTCCCACGTGGCAGGTGAGAATTCTACCATTGAACCACCAATGCCCACGTTCGCGCCAATACGAGAAGGGACAGGACGTGTTCAATTGACTTTAAAACTTCCACGGTAATATTCTTTGAATTCCCTGTAAACGCCGAAAAACCAATCCAAAATGGAAGTTCCCGCCGAAGACCAGGGTTGGACTGGCCGACGGGGAGCGTTCCGCGAGCAGGACAAGAGTCAAAATGCCCCGGGCATTTAATGCACCGCATAAGGGAGCAGTGGACAGGATTCAAAGTCAAACCCTTAGGGCAAAAGGACCGGGGCAGTCCTTCTTATGGTCCAGCTTAGTGAAAATTCCCCCGAGTCGAGTTTTGATGCGTGGCGTAACCAGGAACAAAGAACAGTGTTTCCGCCCAGTTTCGAACGGGGGACCTTTCGCATGTGAGGCGAACGTGATAACCACTACACTACGGAAACTGCTGAGGAGCCCTCTTGCGCACGTGCCCGGCGAAATGCAACATTTACACTTCACCGCAAACACTTCCAAGGCCAAGTGACATGATTTCCTACTGGATCCAGTCAAAGCTGCTGTCGTTGAGGGACAGTGAATGTGTAAGTAACGCAAGAGTTCCACTGTGAAACTCTTAGGCTTCCCTGTAAATGCCGACAAAGGAGCCCAAGACGTGTCTTCGGCAGTCCTCGTTAGTATAGTGGACAGTATCTCCGCTTGTCACGCGGAAGACCAGGGTTCGATTCCCTGACGGGGAGCGCTCTGCAAGCGGGACCAGCGTCCAAGCTCCCTGCGGTGACAATTGGCACCGGGAGGAGAAGACGGGCGATGTTCAAAGTCCGACGCTTTTGGGCAGTCCTTCGTCTTTTCCTGAAAAGCCCTGGACCTTGACTTTAAACGTGTGGAGTAACAAGAACAAAGAGCAGTGTTTCCGCCCAGTTTCGAACGGGGGACCTTTCGCGTGTTAGGCGAACGTGATAACCACTACACTACGGAAACAGTGGCATGCCACTTGGGGGGACACAACTGGCAGGGCAGGGCAAATGTCTCACGACACCCAGCTCTCACAGCACATGCTCGGGGTCAAAGTTGGTGAAGTCACACTGTCAATGTAGCGGTGGCCCTGGTTGTACAGTGATTTGACACTGGCGGAACAGTGACTGACACCGGGGGAACATAAGGGCTCAAGAGGCCCCTGAAGAACCAGACCCACCTCTGGAGCTCACCCCCCTCCCGCCCCCCACCTCCACCCCTCCCCCGACCCGGCCCACCATCCGACCCCGCGGACCCACACTTAAGCACACGGCCTGAGTTAAAACCCTTGTTTGGCCAATTTAGAGTGTCGCACCCCTGGTACTCTACAATCAGAGACTGACATTGGGGATACCCATTTACATTTGCGTTGAGGCCCACGCTTATTCTCCTTGCGTGGTACTCGAGAAAAAGACACAGCGGGGATACAAAGCGACGTTTGGGATACTCGCTGACATTCAAACACATCCCCGGTGTCTGGCGGTCACAATCACGTCAGTCAGCTTCACAAACGAGGCGATGTTGCCGAGGAGCCAGCCGCTAACCACAAAAGGAACGGCTGCATTGGCCGGGAATCGGACCCGGATCTCCCACGTGGCAGGTGAGAATTCTACCATTGAACCACCAATGCCCACGTTCGCGCCAATACGAGAAGGGACAGGACGTGTTCAATTGACTTTAAAACTTCCACGGTAATATTCTTTGAATTCCCTGTAAACGCCGAAAAACCAATCCAAAATGGAAGTTCCCGCCGAAGACCAGGGTTGGACTGGCCGACGGGGAGCGTTCCGCGAGCAGGACAAGAGTCAAAATGCCCCGGGCATTTAATGCACCGCATAAGGGAGCAGTGGACAGGATTCAAAGTCAAACCCTTAGGGCAAAAGGACCGGGGCAGTCCTTCTTATGGTCCAGCTTAGTGAAAATTCCCCCGAGTCGAGTTTTGATGCGTGGCGTAACCAGGAACAAAGAACAGTGTTTCCGCCCAGTTTCGAACGGGGGACCTTTCGCATGTGAGGCGAACGTGATAACCACTACACTACGGAAACTGCTGAGGAGCCCTCTTGCGCACGTGCCCGGCGAAATGCAACATTTACACTTCACCGCAAACACTTCCAAGGCCAAGTGACATGATTTCCTACTGGATCCAGTCAAAGCTGCTGTCGTTGAGGGACAGTGAATGTGTAAGTAACGCAAGAGTTCCACTGTGAAACTCTTAGGCTTCCCTGTAAATGCCGACAAAGGAGCCCAAGACGTGTCTTCGGCAGTCCTCGTTAGTATAGTGGACAGTATCTCCGCTTGTCACGCGGAAGACCAGGGTTCGATTCCCTGACGGGGAGCGCTCTGCAAGCGGGACCAGCGTCCAAGCTCCCTGCGGTGACAATTGGCACCGGGAGGAGAAGACGGGCGATGTTCAAAGTCCGACGCTTTTGGGCAGTCCTTCGTCTTTTCCTGAAAAGCCCTGGACCTTGACTTTAAACGTGTGGAGTAACAAGAACAAAGAGCAGTGTTTCCGCCCAGTTTCGAACGGGGGACCTTTCGCGTGTTAGGCGAACGTGATAACCACTACACTACGGAAACAGTGGCATGCCACTTGGGGGGACACAACTGGCAGGGCAGGGCAAATGTCTCACGACACCCAGCTCTCACAGCACATGCTCGGGGTCAAAGTTGGTGAAGTCACACTGTCAATGTAGCGGTGGCCCTGGTTGTACAGTGATTTGACACTGGCGGAACAGTGACTGACACCGGGGGAACATAAGGGCTCAAGAGGCCCCTGAAGAACCAGACCCACCTCTGGAGCTCACCCCCCTCCCGCCCCCCACCTCCACCCCTCCCCCGACCCGGCCCACCATCCGACCCCGCGGACCCACACTTAAGCACACGGCCTGAGTTAAAACCCTTGTTTGGCCAATTTAGAGTGTCGCACCCCTGGTACTCTACAATCAGAGACTGACATTGGGGATACCCATTTACATTTGCGTTGAGGCCCACGCTTATTCTCCTTGCGTGGTACTCGAGAAAAAGACACAGCGGGGATACAAAGCGACGTTTGGGATACTCGCTGACATTCAAACACATCCCCGGTGTCTGGCGGTCACAATCACGTCAGTCAGCTTCACAAACGAGGCGATGTTGCCGAGGAGCCAGCCGCTAACCACAAAAGGAACGGCTGCATTGGCCGGGAATCGGACCCGGATCTCCCACGTGGCAGGTGAGAATTCTACCATTGAACCACCAATGCCCACGTTCGCGCCAATACGAGAAGGGACAGGACGTGTTCAATTGACTTTAAAACTTCCACGGTAATATTCTTTGAATTCCCTGTAAACGCCGAAAAACCAATCCAAAATGGAAGTTCCCGCCGAAGACCAGGGTTGGACTGGCCGACGGGGAGCGTTCCGCGAGCAGGACAAGAGTCAAAATGCCCCGGGCATTTAATGCACCGCATAAGGGAGCAGTGGACAGGATTCAAAGTCAAACCCTTAGGGCAAAAGGACCGGGGCAGTCCTTCTTATGGTCCAGCTTAGTGAAAATTCCCCCGAGTCGAGTTTTGATGCGTGGCGTAACCAGGAACAAAGAACAGTGTTTCCGCCCAGTTTCGAACGGGGGACCTTTCGCATGTGAGGCGAACGTGATAACCACTACACTACGGAAACTGCTGAGGAGGCCTCTTGCGCACGTGCCCGGCGAAATGCAACATTTACACTTCACCGCAAACACTTCCAAGGCCAAGTGACATGATTTCCTACTGGATCCAGTCAAAGCTGCTGTCGTTGAGGGACAGTGAATGTGTAAGTAACGCAAGAGTTCCACTGTGAAACTCTTAGGCTTCCCTGTAAATGCCGACAAAGGAGCCCAAGACGTGTCTTCGGCAGTCCTCGTTAGTATAGTGGACAGTATCTCCGCTTGTCACGCGGAAGACCAGGGTTCGATTCCCTGACGGGGAGCGCTCTGCAAGCGGGACCAGCGTCCAAGCTCCCTGCGGTGACAATTGGCACCGGGAGGAGAAGACGGGCGATGTTCAAAGTCCGACGCTTTTGGGCAGTCCTTCGTCTTTTCCTGAAAAGCCCTGGACCTTGACTTTAAACGTGTGGAGTAACAAGAACAAAGAGCAGTGTTTCCGCCCAGTTTCGAACGGGGGACCTTTCGCGTGTTAGGCGAACGTGATAACCACTACACTACGGAAACAGTGGCATGCCACTTGGGGGGACACAACTGGCAGGGCAGGGCAAATGTCTCACGACACCCAGCTCTCACAGCACATGCTCGGGGTCAAAGTTGGTGAAGTCACACTGTCAATGTAGCGGTGGCCCTGGTTGTACAGTGATTTGACACTGGCGGAACAGTGACTGACACCGGGGGAACATAAGGGCTCAAGAGGCCCCTGAAGAACCAGACCCACCTCTGGAGCTCACCCCCCTCCCGCCCCCCACCTCCACCCCTCCCCCGACCTGGCCCACCATCCGACCCCGCGGACCCACACTTAAGCACACGGCCTGAGTTAAAACCCTTGTTTGGCCAATTTAGAGTGTCGCACCCCTGGTACTCTACAATCAGAGACTGACATTGGGGATACCCATTTACATTTGCGTTGAGGCCCACGCTTATTCTCCTTGCGTGGTACTCGAGAAAAAGACACAGCGGGGATACAAAGCGACGTTTGGGATACTCGCTGACATTCAAACACATCCCCGGTGTCTGGCGGTCACAATCACGTCAGTCAGCTTCACAAACGAGGCGATGTTGCCGAGGAGCCAGCCGCTAACCACAAAAGGAACGGCTGCATTGGCCGGGAATCGGACCCGGATCTCCCACGTGGCAGGTGAGAATTCTACCATTGAACCACCAATGCCCACGTTCGCGCCAATACGAGAAGGGACAGGACGTGTTCAATTGACTTTAAAACTTCCACGGTAATATTCTTTGAATTCCCTGTAAACGCCGAAAAACCAATCCAAAATGGAAGTTCCCGCCGAAGACCAGGGTTGGACTGGCCGACGGGGAGCGTTCCGCGAGCAGGACAAGAGTCAAAATGCCCCGGGCATTTAATGCACCGCATAAGGGAGCAGTGGACAGGATTCAAAGTCAAACCCTTTGGGCAAAAGGACCGGGGCAGTCCTTCTTATGGTCCAGCTTACTGAAAATTCCCCCGAGTTGAGTTTTGATGCGTGGCGTAACCAGGAACAAAGAACAGTGTTTCCGCCCAGTTTCGAACGGGGGACCTTTCGCGTGTGAGGCGAACGTGATAACCACTACACTACGGAAACTGCTGAGGAGCCCTCTTGCGCACGTGCCCGGCGAAATGCAACATTTACACTTCACCGCAAACACTTCCAAGGCCAAGTGACATGATTTCCTACTGGATCCAGTCAAAGCTGCTGTCGTTGAGGGACAGTGAATGTGTAAGTAACGCAAGAGTTCCACTGTGAAACTCTTAGGTTTCCCTGTAAATGCCGACAAAGGAGCCCAAGACGTGTCTTCGGCAGTCCTCGTTAGTATAGTGGACAGTATCTCCGCTTGTCACGCGGAAGACCAGGGTTCGATTCCCTGACGGGGAGCGCTCTGCAAGCGGGACCAGCGTCCAAGCTCCCTGCGGTGACAATTGGCACCGGGAGGAGAAGACGGGCGATGTTCAAAGTCCGACGCTTTTGGGCAGTCCTTCGTCTTTTCCTGTTTACTGAAAAGCCCTGGCCCTTGAGTTTAAACGTGTGGAGTAACAAGAACAAAGAGCAGTGTTTCCGCCCAGTTTCGAACGGGGGACCTTTCGCGTGTTAGGCGAACGTGATAACCACTACACTACGGAAACAGTGGCATGCCACTTGGGGGGACACAACTGGCAGGGCAGGGCAAATGTCTCACGACACCCAGCTCTCACAGCACATGCTCGGGGTCAAAGTTGGTGAAGTCACACTGTCAATGTAGCGGTGGCCCTGGTTGTACAGTGATTTGACACTGGCGGAACAGTGACTGACACCGGGGGAACATAAGGGCTCAAGAGGCCCCTGAAGAACCAGACCCACCTCTGGAGCTCACCCCCCTCCCGCCCCCCACCTCCACCCCTCCCCCGACCCGGCCCACCATCCGACCCCGCGGACCCACACTTAAGCACACGGCCTGAGTTAAAACCCTTGTTTGGCCAATTTAGAGTGTCGCACCCCTGGTACTCTACAATCAGAGACTGACATTGGGGATACCCATTTACATTTGCGTTGAGGCCCACGCTTATTCTCCTTGCGTGGTACTCGAGAAAAAGACACAGCGGGGATACAAAGCGACGTTTGGGATACTCGCTGACATTCAAACACATCCCCGGTGTCTGGCGGTCACAATCACGTCAGTCAGCTTCACAAACGAGGCGATGTTGCCGAGGAGCCAGCCGCTAACCACAAAAGGCACGGCTGCATTGGCCGGGAATCGGACCCGGATCTCCCACGTGGCAGGTGAGAATTCTACCATTGAACCACCAATGCCCACGTTCGCGCCAATACGAGAAGGGACAGGACGTGTTCAATTGACTTTAAAACTTCCACGGTAATATTCTTTGAATTCCCTGTAAACGCCGAAAAACCAATCCAAAATGGAAGTTCCCGCCGAAGACCAGGGTTGGACTGGCCGACGGGGAGCGTTCCGCGAGCAGGACAAGAGTCAAAATGCCCCGGGCATTTAATGCACCGCATAAGGGAGCAGTGGACAGGATTCAAAGTCAAACCCTTAGGGCAAAAGGACCGGGGCAGTCCTTCTTATGGTCCAGCTTAGTGAAAATTCCCCCGAGTCGAGTTTTGATGCGTGGCGTAACCAGGAACAAAGAACAGTGTTTCCGCCCAGTTTCGAACGGGGGACCTTTCGCGTGTGAGGCGAACGTGATAACCACTACACTACGGAAACTGCTGAGGAGCCCTCTTGCGCACGTGCCCGGCGAAATGCAACATTTACACTTCACCGCAAACACTTCCAAGGCCAAGTGACATGATTTCCTACTGGATCCAGTCAAAGCTGCTGTCGTTGAGGGACAGTGAATGTGTAAGTAACGCAAGAGTTCCACTGTGAAACTCTTAGGCTTCCCTGTAAATGCCGACAAAGGAGCCCAAGACGTGTCTTCGGCAGTCCTCGTTAGTATAGTGGACAGTATCTCCGCTTGTCACGCGGAAGACCAGGGTTCGATTCCCTGACGGGGAGCGCTCTGCAAGCGGGACCAGCGTCCAAGCTCCCTGCGGTGACAATTGGCACCGGGAGGAGAAGACGGGCGATGTTCAAAGTCCGACGCTTTTGGGCAGTCCTTCGTCTTTTCCTGAAAAGCCCTGGACCTTGACTTTAAACGTGTGGAGTAACAAGAACAAAGAGCAGTGTTTCCGCCCAGTTTCGAACGGGGGACCTTTCGCGTGTTAGGCGAACGTGATAACCACTACACTACGGAAACAGTGGCATGCCACTTGGGGGGACACAACTGGCAGGGCAGGGCAAATGTCTCACGACACCCAGCTCTCACAGCACATGCTCGGGGTCAAAGTTGGTGAAGTCACACTGTCAATGTAGCGGTGGCCCTGGTTGTACAGTGATTTGACACTGGCGGAACAGTGACTGACACCGGGGGAACATAAGGGCTCAAGAGGACCCGTTGAAACCCGGTTAGCAGAGGATGGTTTCGATCCATCGACCTCTGGGTTATGGGCCCAGCACGCTGCCGCTGCGCCACTCTGCTGTTTTTCAGTCTTTCTGGGACTCGAACCTGCAAGGATCAACACAAGAAAATGCAGGCAATGAACAGAAGGCAAGAAATCATGGAGAAAACTCACTGAAAGCAATTGCATGATTCTTGAAGCCATTGCAGATCATTAATTTCTGGTTGATGAATTTAAGAATCCATTTTGAGAAACTACAATTAGCTTCTGAATTTGGTCTTTCGACCCGGTTTCAAGTTGGAATACAGCTGAGGTTGCACATCTGCCATCTAAACCCGGTTAGCAAGGGATGGTTTCGATCCATCGACCTCTGGGTTATGGGCCCAGCACGCTTCCGCTGCGCCACTCTGCTGTTTTTTAGTCTTTCTGGGACTCGAACCTGCAAGGAACAACTCAAGAAAACACAGGCAATCAAAAGAAGGCAAGAAATCATGGAGAAAACATGGCAAAGAAACTCACTGAAAGCAATTGCATTGGTATTGATGTGATTCTTGAAGCCATTGCAGATCATTAATTTCTGGTTGATGAATTCGAGAATCCATTTTGGGAAACTACAATTATCTTCTGAATTGGGTCTTTTGACCCGGTTTCAAGTTAGAATGCAGCTGAGGTTGCACATCTGCTGTCAAAAACGGGTTAGCAGAGGATGGTTTCGATCCATCGACCTCTGGGTTATGGGCCCAGCACGCTTCCGCTGCGCCACTCTGCTGTTTTTTAGTCTTTCTGGGACTCGAACCTGCAAGGATCAACTCAAGAAAATGCAGGCAATCAACAGAAGGCAAGAAATCATGGAAAGGCAACTCACTGAAAGCAATTGCATTGGTATTGATGTGATGTGATTCTTGAAGCCATTGCAGATCATTAATTTCTGGTTGATGAATTGAATAATCCATTTTGAGAAACTACAATTATCTTCTGAATTGGGTCTTTTGACCCGGTTTCAAGTTAGAATACAGCTGAGGTTGAACATCTGCTGTCAAAACCCGGTTAGCAGAGGATGGTTTCGATCCATCGACCTCTGGGTTATGGGCCCAGCACGCTTCCGCTGCGCCACTCTGCTGTTAACCACCCCAGATGGGACTCGAACCCACAATCCCTGGCTTAGGAGGCCAGTGCCTTATCCATTAGGCCACTGGGGCTACAATGTGGCAAGCCACAGAGGCCCGGTACGCATCTGGTTGATGAATTCAATAAGCAACTTGAGAAACTTCAATTATCTTTTCAATTGAAGACCCGGTTTCAAGTTAGAATACAGTTGAGGTTGCACATCTGCCGTCAAAACCTTGTTCTGTTAGCAGAGGATGGTTTCGATCCATCGACCTCTGGGTTATGGGCCCAGCACGCTTCCGCTGCGCCGCTCTGCTGTTTTTTAGTCTTTCTGGGACTCGAACCTGCAAGGAACAACTCAAGAAAACACAGGCAATCAAAAGAAGGCAAGAAATTTTGGAGAAAACATGACAAAGCAACTCACTGAAAGCAATTGCATTGATGTGATTCTTGAAGCCATTGCAGATCATTAATTTCTGGTTGATGAATTCAATAATCCATTTTGAGAAACTACAATTATCTTCTGAATTGGGTCTTTCGACCCGGTTTCAAGTTAGAATACAGCTGAGGTTGCACATCTGCCGTCTAAACCCGGTTAGCAGGGGATGGTTTCGAGCCATCGACCTCTGGGTTATGGGCCCAGCACGCTTCCGCTGCGCCACTTTGCTGTTTTATATTCTTTCTGGGACTCGAACCTGCAAGGAACAACTCAAGAAAACACAGGCAATCAAAAGAAGGCAAGAAATCATGGAGAAAACATGGCAAAGAAACTCACTGAAAGCAATTGCATTGGTATTGATGTGATTCTTGAAGCCATTGCAGATCATTAATTTCTGGTTGATGAATTCGAGAATCCATTTTGGGAAACTACAATTATCTTCTGAATTGGGTCTTTTGACCCGGTTTCAAGTTAGAATGCAGCTGAGGTTGCACATCTGCTGTCAAAAACGGGTTAGCAGAGGATGGTTTCGATCCATCGACCTCTGGGTTATGGGCCCAGCACGCTTCCGCTGCGCCACTCTGCTGTTTTTTAGTCTTTCTGGGACTCGAACCTGCAAGGATCAACTCAAGAAAATGCAGGCAATCAACAGAAGGCAAGAAATCATGGAAAGGCAACTCACTGAAAGCAATTGCATTGGTATTGATGTGATGTGATTCTTGAAGCCATTGCAGATCATTAATTTCTGGTTGATGAATTGAATAATCCATTTTGAGAAACTACAATTATCTTCTGAATTGGGTCTTTTGACCCGGTTTCAAGTTAGAATACAGCTGAGGTTGAACATCTGCTGTCAAAACCCGGTTAGCAGAGGATGGTTTCGATCCATCGACCTCTGGGTTATGGGCCCAGCACGCTTCCGCTGCGCCACTCTGCTGTTTTTTAGTTTTTCTGGGACTCGAACCTGCAAGGAACAACTCAAGAAAACACAGGCAATCAAAAGAAGGCAAGAAATTTTGGAGAAAATATGACAAAGCAACTCACTGAAAGCAATTGCATTGATGTGATTCTTGAAGCCATTGCAGATCAATAATTTCTGGTTGATGAATTTAAGAATCCATTTTGAGAAATTACAATTATCTTCTGAATTGGGTCTTTTGACCCGGTTTCAAGTTAGAATACAGGTGAGGTTGCACATCTGCCGTCTAAACCCGGTTAGCAGGGGATGGTTTCGAGCCATCGACCTCTGGGTTATGGGCCCAGCACGCTTCCGCTGCGCCACTTTGCTGTTTTATATTCTTTCTGGGACTCGAACCTGCAAGGAACAACTCAAGAAAACACAGGCAATCAAAAGAAGGCAAGAAATCATGGAGAAAACATGGCAAAGAAACTCACTGAAAGCAATTGCATTGGTATTGATGTGATTCTTGAAGCCATTGCAGATCATTAATTTCTGGTTGATGAATTCGAGAATCCATTTTGGGAAACTACAATTATCTTCTGAATTGGGTCTTTTGACCCGGTTTCAAGTTAGAATGCAGCTGAGGTTGCACATCTGCTGTCAAAAACGGGTTAGCAGAGGATGGTTTCGATCCATCGACCTCTGGGTTATGGGCCCAGCACGCTTCCGCTGCGCCACTCTGCTGTTTTTTAGTCTTTCTGGGACTCGAACCTGCAAGGATCAACTCAAGAAAATGCAGGCAATCAACAGAAGGCAAGAAATCATGGAAAGGCAACTCACTGAAAGCAATTGCATTGGTATTGATGTGATGTGATTCTTGAAGCCATTGCAGATCATTAATTTCTGGTTGATGAATTGAATAATCCATTTTGAGAAACTACAATTATCTTCTGAATTGGGTCTTTTGACCCGGTTTCAAGTTAGAATACAGCTGAGGTTGAACATCTGCTGTCAAAACCCAGTTAGCAGAGGATGGTTTCGATCCATCGACCTCTGGGTTATGGGCCCAGCACGCTTCCGCTGCGCCACTCTGCTGTTAACCACCCCAGATGGGACTTGAACCCACAATCCCTGGCTTAGGAGGCCAGTGCCTTATCCATTAGGCCACTGGGGCTACAATGTGGCAAGCCACAGAGGCCCGGTACGCATCTGGTTGATGAATTCAATAAGCAACTTGAGAAACTTCAATTATCTTTTCAATTGAAGACCCGGTTTCAAGTTAGAATACAGTTGAGGTTGCACATCTGCCGTCAAAACCTTGTTCTGTTAGCAGAGGATGGTTTCGATCCATCGACCTCTGGGTTATGGGCCCAGCACGCTTCCGCTGCGCCGCTCTGCTGTTTTTTAGTCTTTCTGGGACGCGAACCTTCAAGGAACAACTCAAGAAAACACAGGCAATCAAAAGAAGGCAAGAAATTTTGGAGAAAACATGACAAAGCAACTCACTGAAAGCAATTGCATTGATGTGATTCTTGAAGCCATTGCAGATCATTAATTTCTGGTTGATGAATTCAAGAATCTATTTTGAGAAACTACAATTAACTTCTGAATTGGGTCTTTCGACCCGGTTTCAAGTTAGAATGCAGCGGAGGTTGCACATCTGCTGTCAAAAACTGGTTAGCAGAGGATGGTTTCGATCCATCGACCTCTGGGTTATGGGCCCAGCACGCTTCCGCTGCGCCACTCTGCTGTTTTTTAGTCTTTCTGGGACTCGAACCTGCAAGGATCAACTCAAGAAAATGCAGGCAATCAACAGAAGGCAAGAAATCATAGAAAGGCAACTCACTGAAAGCAATTGCATTGGTATTGATGTGATTCTTGAAGCCATTGCAGATCATTAATTTCTGGTTGATGAATTGAATAATCCATTTTGAGAAACTACAATTATCTTCTGAATTGGGTCTTCTGACCCGGTTTCAAGTTGGAATACAGCTGAGGTTGCACATCTGCCATCTAAACCCGGTTAGCAGAGGATGGTTTCGATCCATCGACCTCTGGGTTATGGGCCCAGCACGCTTCCGCTGCGCCACTCTGCTGTTTTTTAGTCTTTCTGGGACTCGAACCTGCAAGGATCAACTCAAGAAAATGCAGGCAATCAAAAGAAGGCAAGAAATTTTGGAGAAAACATGACAAAGCAACTCACTGAAAGCAATTGCATTGATGTGATTCTTGAAGCCATTGCAGATCATTAATTTCTGGTTGATGAATTTAAGAATCCATTTTGAGAAACTACAATTAGCTTCTGAATTTGGTCTTTCGACCCGGTTTCAAGTTGGAATACAGCTGAGGTTGCACATCTGCCATCTAAACCCGGTTAGCAAGGGATGGTTTCGATCCATCGACCTCTGGGTTATGGGCCCAGCACGCTTCCGCTGCGCCACTCTGCTGTTTTTTAGTCTTTCTGGGACTCGAACCTGCAAGGATCAACTCAAGAAAATGCAGGCAATCAAAAGAAGGCAAGAAATTTTGGAGAAAACATGACAAAGCAACTCACTGAAAGCAATTGCATTGGTATTGATGTGATTCTTGAAGCCATTGCAGATCATTAATTTCTGGTTGATGAATTCGAGAATCCATTTTGAGAAACTACAATTATCTTCTGAATTGGGTCTTTTGACCCGGTTTCAAGTTACAATACAGCTGAGGTTGCACATCTGCCGTCTAAACCCGGTTAGCAGAGGATGGTTTCGATCCATCGACCTCTGGGTTATGGGCCCAGCACGCTTCTGCTGCGCCACTCTGCTGTTAACCACCCCAGATGGGACTCGAACCCAAAATCCCTGGCTTAGGAGGCCAGTGCCTTATCCATTAGGCCACTGGGGCTACAATGTGGCAAGCCACAGAGGCCCGGTACGCATCTGGTTGATGAATTCAATAAGCAACTTGAGAAACTTCAATTATCTTTTCAATTGAAGACCCGGTTTCAAGTTAGAATACAGTTGAGGTTGCACATCTGCCGTCAAAACCTTGTTCTGTTAGCAGAGGATGGTTTCGATCCATCGACCTCTGGGTTATGGGCCCAGCACGCTTCCGCTGCGCCACTCTGCTGTTTTTTAGTCTTTCTGGGACTCGAACCTGCAAGGATCAACTCAAGAAAACACAGGCAATCAAAAGAAGGCAAGAAATCATGGAAAGGCAACTCACTGAAAGCAATTGCATTGGTATTGATGTGATTCTTGAAGCCATTGCAGATCATTAATTTCTGGTTGATGAATTCAAGAATCCATTTTGAGAAACTACAATTATCTTCTGAATTGGGTCTTTCGACCCGGTTTCAAGCTAGAATACAGCTGAGGTTGCACATCTGCCGTCTAAACCCAGTTAGCAGAGGATGGTTTCGATCCATCGACCTCTGGGTTATGGGCCCAGCACGCTTCCGCTGCGCCACTCTGCTGTTTTTCAGTCTTTCTGGGACTCGAACCTGCAAGGAACAACTCAAGAAAACACAGGCAATCAAAAGAAGGCAAGACATCATGGAGAAAACATGGCAAAGAAACTCACTGAAAGCAATTGCATTGGTATTGATGTGATTCTTGAAGCCATTGCAGATCATTAATTTCTGGTTGATGAATTCAAGAATCCATTTTGAGAAACTACAATTAACTTCTGAATTGGGTCTTTCGACCCGGTTTCAAGATAGAATGCAGCGGAGGTTGCACATCTGCTGTCAAAAACGGGTTAGCAGAGGATGGTTTCGATCCATCGACCTCTGGGTTATGGGCCCAGCACGCTTCCGCTGCGCCACTCTGCTGTTTTTTAGTCTTTCTGGGACTCGAACCTGCAAGGATCAACTCAAGAAAATGCAGGCAATCAAAAGAAGGCAAGAAATTTTGGAGAAAACATGACAAAGCAACTCACTGAAAGCAATTGCATTGATGTGATTCTTGAAGCCATTGCAGATCAATAATTTCTGGTTGATGAATTTAAGAATCCATTTTGAGAAACTACAATTATCTTCTGAATTTGGTCTTTCGACCCGGTTTCAAGTTGGAATACAGCTGAGGTTGCACATCTGCCATCTAAACCCGGTTAGCAGGGGATGGTTTCGATCCATCGACCTCTGGGTTATGGGCCCAGCACGCTTCCGCTGCGCCACTCTGCTGTTTTTTAGTCTTTCTGGGACTCGAACCTGCAAGGAACAACTCAAGAAAACACAGGCAATCAAAAGAAGGCAAGAAATTTTGGAGAAAACATGACAAAGCAACTCACTGAAAGCAATTGCATTGATGTGATTCTTGAAGCCATTGCAGATCATTAATTTCTGGTTGATGAATTCAATAATCCATTTTGAGAAACTACAATTATCTTCTGAATTGGGTCTTTCGACCCGGTTTCAAGTTAGAATACAGCTGAGGTTGCACATCTGCCGTCTAAACCCGGTTAGCAGAGGATGGTTTCGAGCCATCGACCTCTGGGTTATGGGCCCAGCACGCTTCCGCTGCGCCACTTTGCTGTTTTATATTCTTTCTGGGACTCGAACCTGCAAGGAACAACTCAAGAAAACACAGGCAATCAAAAGAAGGCAAGAAATCATGGAGAAAACATGGCAAAGAAACTCACTGAAAGCAATTGCATTGGTATTGATGTGATTCTTGAAGCCATTGCAGATCATTAATTTCTGGTTGATGAATTCGAGAATCCATTTTGAGAAACTACAATTATCTTCTGAATTGGGTCTTTCGACCCGGTTTCAAGTTAGAATGCAGCTGAGGTTGCACATCTGCTGTCAAAAACGGGTTAGCAGAGGATGGTTTCGATCCATCGACCTCTGGGTTATGGGCCCAGCACGCTTCCGCTGCGCCACTCTGCTGTTTTTTAGTCTTTCTGGGACTCGAACCTGCAAGGATCAACTCAAGAAAATGCAGGCAATCAACAGAAGGCAAGAAATCATGGAAAGGCAACTCACTGAAAGCAATTGCATTGGTATTGATGTGATGTGATTCTTGAAGCCATTGCAGATCATTAATTTCTGGTTGATGAATTGAATAATCCATTTTGAGAAACTACAATTATCTTCTGAATTGGGTCTTTTGACCCGGTTTCAAGTTAGAATACAGCTGAGGATGCACATCTGCCGTCTAAACCCAGTTAGCAGAGGATGGTTTCGATCCATCGACCTCTGGGTTATGGGCCCAGCACGCTTCCGCTGCGCCACTCTGCTGTTTTTTAGTCTTTCTGGGACTCGAACCTGCAAGGAACAACTCAAGAAAACACAGGCAATCAAAAGAAGGCAAGACATCATGGAGAAAACATGGCAAAGAAACTCACTGAAAGCAATTGCATTGGTATTGATGTGATTCTTGAAGCCATTGCAGATCATTAATTTCTGGTTGATGAATTCAAGAATCCATTTTGAGAAACTACAATTAACTTCTGAATTGGGTCTTTCGACCCGGTTTCAAGATAGAATGCAGCGGAGGTTGCACATCTGCTGTCAAAAACGGGTTAGCAGAGGATGGTTTCGATCCATCGACCTCTGGGTTATGGGCCCAGCACGCTTCCGCTGCGCCACTCTGCTGTTTTTTAGTCTTTCTGGGACTCGAACCTGCAAGGAACAACTCAAGAAAACACAGGCAATCAAAAGAAGGCAAGAAATTTTGGAGAAAACATGACAAAGCAACTCACTGAAAGCAATTGCATTGATGTGATTCTTGAAGCCATTGCAGATCAATAATTTCTGGTTGATGAATTTAAGAATCCATTTTGAGAAACTACAATTATCTTCTGAATTTGGTCTTTCGACCCGGTTTCAAGTTGGAATACAGCTGAGGTTGCACATCTGCCATCTAAACCCGGTTAGCAGGGGATGGTTTCGATCCATCGACCTCTGGGTTATGGGCCCAGCACGCTTCCGCTGCGCCACTCTGCTGTTTTTTAGTCTTTCTGGGACTCGAACCTGCAAGGAACAACTCAAGAAAACACAGGCAATCAAAAGAAGGCAAGAAATTTTGGAGAAAACATGACAAAGCAACTCACTGAAAGCAATTGCATTGATGTGATTCTTGAAGCCATTGCAGATCATTAATTTCTGGTTGATGAATTCAATAATCCATTTTGAGAAACTACAATTATCTTCTGAATTGGGTCTTTCGACCCGGTTTCAAGTTAGAATACAGCTGAGGTTGCACATCTGCCGTCTAAACCCGGTTAGCAGAGGATGGTTTCGAGCCATCGACCTCTGGGTTATGGGCCCAGCACGCTTCCGCTGCGCCACTTTGCTGTTTTATATTCTTTCTGGGACTCGAACCTGCAAGGAACAACTCAAGAAAACACAGGCAATCAAAAGAAGGCAAGACATCATGGAGAAAACATGGCAAAGAAACTCACTGAAAGCAATTGCATTGGTATTGATGTGATTCTTGAAGCCATTGCAGATCATTAATTTCTGGTTGATGAATTCAAGAATCCATTTTGAGAAACTACAATTAACTTCTGAATTGGGTCTTTCGACCCGGTTTCAAGATAGAATGCAGCGGAGGTTGCACATCTGCTGTCAAAAACGGGTTAGCAGAGGATGGTTTCGATCCATCGACCTCTGGGTTATGGGCCCAGCACGCTTCCGCTGCGCCACTCTTCTGTTTTTTAGTCTTTCTGGGACTCGAACCTGCAAGGATCAACTCAAGAAAATGCAGGCAATCAAAAGAAGGCAAGAAATTTTGGAGAAAACATGACAAAGCAACTCACTGAAAGCAATTGCATTGATGTGATTCTTGAAGCCATTGCAGATCAATAATTTCTGGTTGATGAATTTAAGAATCCATTTTGAGAAACTACAATTATCTTCTGAATTTGGTCTTTCGACCCGGTTTCAAGTTGGAATACAGCTGAGGTTGCACATCTGCCATCTAAACCCGGTTAGCAGGGGATGGTTTCGATCCATCGACCTCTGGGTTATGGGCCCAGCACGCTTCCGCTGCGCCACTCTGCTGTTTTTTAGTCTTTCTGGGACTCGAACCTGCAAGGAACAACTCAAGAAAACACAGGCAATCAAAAGAAGGCAAGAAATTTTGGAGAAAACATGACAAAGCAACTCACTGAAAGCAATTGCATTGATGTGATTCTTGAAGCCATTGCAGATCATTAATTTCTGGTTGATGAATTCAATAATCCATTTTGAGAAACTACAATTATCTTCTGAATTGGGTCTTTCGACCCGGTTTCAAGTTAGAATACAGCTGAGGTTGCACATCTGCCGTCTAAACCCGGTTAGCAGAGGATGGTTTCGAGCCATCGACCTCTGGGTTATGGGCCCAGCACGCTTCCGCTGCGCCACTTTGCTGTTTTATATTCTTTCTGGGACTCGAACCTGCAAGGAACAACTCAAGAAAACACAGGCAATCAAAAGAAGGCAAGAAATCATGGAGAAAACATGGCAAAGAAACTCACTGAAAGCAATTGCATCGGTATTGATGTGATTCTTGAAGCCATTGCAGATCATTAATTTCTGGTTGATGAATTCGAGAATCCATTTTGAGAAACTACAATTATCTTCTGAATTGGGTCTTTCGACCCGGTTTCAAGTTAGAATGCAGCTGAGGTTGCACATCTGCTGTCAAAAACGGGTTAGCAGAGGATGGTTTCGATCCATCGACCTCTGGGTTATGGGCCCAGCACGCTTCCGCTGCGCCACTCTGCTGTTTTTTAGTCTTTCTGGGACTCGAACCTGCAAGGATCAACTCAAGAAAATGCAGGCAATCAACAGAAGGCAAGAAATCATGGAAAGGCAACTCACTGAAAGCAATTGCATTGGTATTGATGTGATGTGATTCTTGAAGCCATTGCAGATCATTAATTTCTGGTTGATGAATTGAATAATCCATTTTGAGAAACTACAATTATCTTCTGAATTGGGTCTTTTGACCCGGTTTCAAGTTAGAATACAGCTGAGGTTGAACATCTGCTGTCAAAACCCGGTTAGCAGAGGATGGTTTCGATCCATCGACCTCTGGGTTATGGGCACAGCACGCTTCCGCTGTGCCACTCTGCTGTTAACCACCCCAGATGGGACTCGAACCCACAATCCCTGGCTTAGGAGGCCAGTGCCTTATCCATTAGGCCACTGGGGCTACAATGTGGCAAGCCACAGAGGCCCGGTACACATCTGGTGGATGAATTCAATAAGCAACTTGAGAAACTTCAATTATCTTTTCAATTGAAGACCCGGTTTCAAGTTAGAATACAGTTGAGGTTGCACATCTGCCGTCAAAACCTTGTTCTGTTAGCAGAGGATGGTTTCGATCCATCGACCTCTGGGTTATGGGCCCAGCACGCTGCCGCTGCGCCACTCTGCTGTTTTTTAGTCTTTCTGGGACTCGAACCTGCAAGGATCAACTCAAGAAAATGCAGGCAATCAAAAGAAGGCAAGAAATTTTGGAGAAAACATGACAAAGCAACTCACTGAAAGCAATTGCATTGATGTGATTCTTGAAGCCATTGCAGATCATTAATTTCTGGTTGATGAATTCAATAATCCATTTTGAGAAACTACAATTATCTAATGAATTGGGTCTTTCGACCCGGTTTCAAGTTACAATACAGCTGAGGTTGCACATCTGCCGTCTAAACCCGGTTAGCAGAGGATGGTTTCGATCCATCGACCTCTGGGTTATGGGCCCAGCACGCTTCCGCTGCGCCACTCTGCTGTTAACCACCCCAGATGGGACTCGAACCCACAATCCCTGGCTTAGGAGGCCAGTGCCTTATCCATTAGGCCACTGGGGCTACAATGTGGCAAGCCACAGAGGCCCGGTACGCATCTGGTTGATGAATTCAATAAGCAACTTGAGAAACTTCAATTATCTTTTCAATTGAAGACCCGGTTTCAAGTTAGAATACAGTTGAGGTTGCACATCTGCCGTCAAAACCTTGTTCTGTTAGCAGAGGATGGTTTCGATCCATCGACCTCTGGGTTATGGGCCCAGCACGCTTCCGCTGCGCCACTCTGCTGTTTTTTAGTCTTTCTGGGACTCGAACCTGCAAGGATCAACTCAAGAAAATGCAGGCAATCAAAAGAAGGCAAGAAATTTTGGAGAAAACATGACAAAGCAACTCACTGAAAGCAATTGCATTGATGTGATTCTTGAAGCCATTGCAGATCATTAATTTCTGGTTGATGAATTTAAGAATCCATTTTGAGAAACTACAATTAGCTTCTGAATTTGGTCTTTCGACCCGGTTTCAAGTTGGAATACAGCTGAGGTTGCACATCTGCCGTCTAAACCCGGTTAGCAGGGGATGGTTTCGAGCCATCGACCTCTGGGTTATGGGCCCAGCACGCTTCCGCTGCGCCACTTTGCTGTTTTATATTCTTTCTGGGACTCGAACCTGCAAGGAACAACTCAAGAAAACACAGGCAATCAAAAGAAGGCAAGAAATCATGGAGAAAACATGGCAAAGAAACTCACTGAAAGCAATTGCATTGGTATTGATGTGATTCTTGAAGCCATTGCAGATCATTAATTTCTGGTTGATGAATTCGAGAATCCATTTTGAGAAACTACAATTATCTTCTGAATTGGGTCTTTCGACCCGGTTTCAAGTGAGAATGCAGCTGAGGTTGCACATCTGCCATCTAAACCCGGTTAGCAGGGGATGGTTTCGATCCATCGACCTCTGGGTTATGGGCCCAGCACGCTTCCGCTGCGCCACTCTGCTATTTTTTAGTCTTTCTGGGACTCGAACCTGCAAGGATCAACTCAAGAAAATGCAGGCAATCAACAGAAGGCAAGAAATCATGGAAAGGCAACTCACTGAAAGCAATTGCATTGGTATTGATGTGATTCTTGAAGCCATTGCAGATCATTAATTTCTGGTTGATGAATTCAATAATCCATTTTGAGAAACTACAATTATCTTCTGAATTGGGTCTTTCGACCCGGTTTCAAGTTAGAATACAGCTGAGGTTGCACATCTGCCGTCTAAACCCGGTTAGCAGGGGATGGTTTCGAGCCATCGACCTCGGGGTTATGGGCCCAGCACGCTTCCGCTGCGCCACTCTGCTGTTTTATATTCTTTCTGGGACTCGAACCTGCAAGGAACAACTCAAGAAAACACAGGCAATCAAAAGAAGGCAAGAAATCATGGAGAAAACATGGCAAAGAAACTCACTGAAAGCAATTGCATTGGTATTGATGTGATTCTTGAAGCCATTGCAGATCATTAATTTCTGGTTGATGAATTCGAGAATCCATTTTGGGAAACTACAATTATCTTCTGAATTGGGTCTTTTGACCCGGTTTCAAGTTAGAATGCAGCTGAGGTTGCACATCTGCTGTCAAAAACGGGTTAGCAGAGGATGGTTTCGATCCATCGACCTCTGGGTTATGGGCCCAGCACGCTTCCGCTGCGCCACTCTGCTGTTAACCACCCCAGATGGGACTCGAACCCACAATCCCTGGCTTAGGAGGCCAGTGCCTTATCCATTAGGCCACTGGGGCTACAATGTGGCAAGCCACAGAGGCCCGGTACGCATCTGGTGGATGAATTCAATAAGCAACTTGAGAAACTTCAATTATCTTTTCAATTGAAGACCCGGTTTCAAGTTAGAATACAGTTGAGGTTGCACATCTGCCGTCAAAACCTTGTTCTGTTAGCAGAGGATGGTTTCGATCCATCGACCTCTGGGTTATGGGCCCAGCACGCTTCCGCTGCGCCACTCTGCTGTTTTTTAGTCTTTCTGGGACTCGAACCTGCAAGGATCAACTCAAGAAAATGCAGGCAATCAAAAGAAGGCAAGAAATTTTGGAGAAAACATGACAAAGCAACTCACTGAAAGCAATTGCATTGATGTGATTCTTGAAGCCATTGCAGATCATTAATTTCTGGTTGATGAATTCAATAATCCATTTTGAGAAACTACAATTATCTTCTGAATTGGGTCTTTTGACCCGGTTTCAAGTTACAATACAGCTGAGGTTGCACATCTGCCGTCTAAACCCGGTTAGCAGAGGATGGTTTCGATCCATCGACCTCTGGGTTATGGGCCCAGCACGCTTCCGCTGCGCCACTCTGCTGTTAACCACCCCAGATGGGACTCGAACCCACAATCCCTGGCTTAGGAGGCCAGTGCCTTATCCATTAGGCCACTGGGGCTACAATGTGGCAAGCCACAGAGGCCCGGTACGCATCTGGTTGATGAATTCAATAAGCAACTTGAGAAACTTCAATTATCTTTTCAATTGAAGACCCGGTTTCAAGTTAGAATACAGTTGAGGTTGCACATCTGCCGTCAAAACCTTGTTCTGTTAGCAGAGGATGGTTTCGATCCATCGACCTCTGGGTTATGGGCCCAGCACGCTTCCGCTGCGCCACTCTGCTGTTTTTTAGTCTTTCTGGGACTCGAACCTGCAAGGATCAACTCAAGAAAATGCAGGCAATCAAAAGAAGGCAAGAAATTTTGGAGAAAACATGACAAAGCAACTCACTGAAAGCAATTGCATTGATGTGATTCTTGAAGCCATTGCAGATCATTAATTTCTGGTTGATGAATTTAAGAATCCATTTTGAGAAACTACAATTAGCTTCTGAATTTGGTCTTTCGACCCGGTTTCAAGTTGGAATACAGCTGAGGTTGCACATCTGCCATCTAAACCCGGTTAGCAGGGGATGGTTTCGAGCCATCGACCTCTGGGTTATGGGCCCAGCACGCTTCCGCTGCGCCACTTTGCTGTTTTATATTCTTTCTGGGACTCGAACCTGCAAGGAACAACTCAAGAAAACACAGGCAATCAAAAGAAGGCAAGAAATCATGGAGAAAACATGGCAAAGAAACTCACTGAAAGCAATTGCATTGGTATTGATGTGATTCTTGAAGCCATTGCAGATCATTAATTTCTGGTTGATGAATTCGAGAATCCATTTTGAGAAACTACAATTATCTTCTGAATTGGGTCTTTTGACCCGGTTTCAAGTGAGAATGCAGCTGAGGTTGCACATCTGCCATCTAAACCCGGTTAGCAGGGGATGGTTTCGATCCATCGACCTCTGGGTTATGGGCCCAGCACGCTTCCGCTGCGCCACTCTGCTATTTTTTAGTCTTTCTGGGACTCGAACCTGCAAGGATCAACTCAAGAAAATGCAGGCAATCAACAGAAGGCAAGAAATCATGGAAAGGCAACTCACTGAAAGCAATTGCATTGGTATTGATGTGATTCTTGAAGCCATTGCAGATCATTAATTTCTGGTTGATGAATTCAATAATCCATTTTGAGAAACTACAATTATCTTCTGAATTGGGTCTTTCGACCCGGTTTCAAGTTAGAATACAGCTGAGGTTGCACATCTGCCGTCTAAACCCGGTTAGCAGGGGATGGTTTCGAGCCATCGACCTCTGGGTTATGGGCCCAGCACGCTTCCGCTGCGCCACTCTGCTGTTTTATATTCTTTCTGGGACTCGAACCTGCAAGGAACAACTCAAGAAAACACAGGCAATCAAAAGAAGGCAAGAAATCATGGAGAAAACATGGCAAAGAAACTCACTGAAAGCAATTGCATTGGTATTGATGTGATTCTTGAAGCCATTGCAGATCATTAATTTCTGGTTGATGAATTCGAGAATCCATTTTGGGAAACTACAATTATCTTCTGAATTGGGTCTTTTGACCCGGTTTCAAGTTAGAATGCAGCTGAGGTTGCACATCTGCTGTCAAAAACGGGTTAGCAGAGGATGGTTTCGATCCATCGACCTCTGGGTTATGGGCCCAGCACGCTTCCGCTGCGCCACTCTGCTGTTTTTTAGTCTTTCTGGGACTCGAACCTGCAAGGATCAACTCAAGAAAATGCAGGCAATCAACAGAAGGCAAGAAATCATGGAAAGGCAACTCACTGAAAGCAATTGCATTGGTATTGATGTGATTCTTGAAGCCATTGCAGATCATTAATTTCTGGTTGATGAATTGAATAATCCATTTTGAGAAACTACAATTATCTTCTGAATTGGGTCTTTTGACCTGGTTTCAAGTTAGAATACAGCTGAGGTTGAACATCTGCTGTCAAAACCCGGTTAGCAGAGGATGGTTTCGATCCATCGACCTCTGGGTTATGGGCCCAGCACGCTTCCGCTGCGCCACTCTGCTGTTAACCACCCCAGATGGGACTCGAACCCACAATCCCTGGCTTAGGAGGCCAGTGCCTTATCCATTAGGCCACTGGGGCTACAATGTGGCAAGCCACAGAGGCCCGGTACGCATCTGGTTGATGAATTCAATAAGCAACTTGAGAAACTTCAATTATCTTTTCAATTGAAGACCCGGTTTCAAGTTAGAATACAGTTGAGGTTGCACATCTGCCGTCAAAACCCTGTTCTGTTAGCAGAGGATGGTTTCGATCCATCGACCTCTGGGTTATGGGCCCAGCACGCTTCCGCTGCGCCACTCTGCTGTTTTTTAGTCTTTCTGGGACTCGAACCTGCAAGGAACAACTCAAGAAAACACAGGCAATCAAAAGAAGGCAAGAAATTTTGGAGAAAACATGACAAAGCAACTCACTGAAAGCAATTGCATTGATGTGATTCTTGAAGCCATTGCAGATCATTAATTTCTGGTTGATGAATTCAAGAATCCATTTTGAGAAACTACAATTAACTTCTGAATTGGGTCTTTCGACCCGGTTTCAAGTTAGAATGCAGCGGAGGTTGCACATCTGCTGTCAAAAACTGGTTAGCAGAGGATGGTTTCGAGCCATCGACCTCTGGGTTATGGGCCCAGCACGCTTCCGCTGCGCCACTTTGCTGTTTTTTATTCTTTCTGGGACTCGAACCTGCAAGGAACAACTCAAGAAAACACAGGCAATCAAAAGAAGGCAAGAAATCATGGAGAAAACATGGCAAAGAAACTCACTGAAAGCAATTGCATTGGTATTGATGTGATTCTTGAAGCCATTGCAGATCATTAATTTCTGGTTGATGAATTCGAGAATCCATTTTGAGAAACTACAATTATCTTCTGAATTGGGTCTTTTGACCCGGTTTCAAGTTGGAATACAGCTGAGGTTGCACATCTGCCGTCTAAACCCGGTTAGCAGAGGATGGTTTTGATCCATCGACCTCTGGGTTATGGGCCCAGCACGCTTCCGCTGCGCCACTCTGCTGTTAACCACCCCAGATGGGACTCGAACCCACAATCCCTGGCTTAGGAGGCCAGTGCCTTATCCATTAGGCCACTGGGGCTACAATGTGGCAAGCCACAGAGGCCCGGTACGCATCTGGTTGATGAATTCAATAAGCAACTTGAGAAACTTCAATTTTCTGTTGAATCGAAGACGCGGTTTCAAGCTAGAATACAGTTGAGGTTGCACATCTGCCGTCAAAACCCTGTTCTGTTAGCAGAGGATGGTTTCGATCCATCGACCTCTGGGTTATGGGCCCAGCACGCTTCCGCTGCGCCACTCTGCTGTTTTTTAGTCTTTCTGGGACTCGAACCTGCAAGGAACAACTCAAGAAAACACAGGCAATCAAAAGAAGACAAGAAATCATGGAGAAAACATGGCAAAGAAACTCACTGAAAGCAAATGCATTGGTGTTGATGTGATTCTTGAAGCCATTGCAGATCATTAATTTCTGGTTGATGAATTGAATAATCCATTTTGAGAAACTACAATTATCTTCAAACTACAATTATCTTTTGACCCGGTTTCAAGTTAGAATACAGCTGAGGATGCACATCTGCCGTCAAAACCCGGTTAGCAGAGGATGGTTTCGATCCATCGACCTCTGGGTTATGGGCCCAGCACGACTCACTTCTGCGGTGCTCCATGAGAACAGAAACCACAGAACAATACCGTCAGGTGTGGTAGTGCAGCAAACTCAAATGCACGCTCACGCAGCAGGTTTTCAATTTTCGAGAAAGATGGCAAACGGAGAGCAAAAGTGAAGCTACATCCCTCTACTAATCGTGCATGATATTAATAGGAGTACAGCAACTGCAAATGGCTGATTTGATAATGGTGAGAAGAGGCCCTTGCCGAAGGTACATGGAGACTTTAATTCTGACCACCAATATGTTGTTGCATTTTGCCATTGTACCGCAAAGGTCTCGACGAACAGTCTGGATGAAGAGCAGAAACAAAGTCTTCTGGGAGAGATATGTGTTGACCTTATTTGATGGCGAGGACTGGAAAGCGAACTTTGGCATGATTTGAAGATCTTTCCACAAGTTGTGTGGGATTATGGAAGGAGTCATGAAGCCCGCGGAGGTGACTGTTCGTGGACCAATACCGCTCGAAATGAGGGTAGCCATTGTTCTCTAAAAGCTAGCCAGTTGTGCCAAATACAGAGTTGTTGCCAACCAGTTCGGCGTCCACAAATCGACTGTGAAGAAGACGGTGTACCAGTTCTGTAATGGAATGGTTACGTCCGCCTTGGGACACTTCATCAAGGTGCCCATGGCAGAAGGAGCCATCGGAATAGCCACCAGATTCGAACAGAAGTTCAACATCACCCAAATCATCGGGTGCATCGATAGAACCCGCATTCCAGTTTTACCTCCAAGTGATGGCTACAAAGACTTTGTAAATTGCAAAGGATGGCCCTCGTATGTCCTCCAAGGCGTAGTGGATGACATGTATCAGTGAGTTTGGGCCAAATACATGTAGTTGTCTGCTCTCTGCAACGTGAATGCTTACTAACTGGTATGTTCTCTTTAAGCTTCTGGGGCATCAGCTGTAAGATGCCTGGGTGTGCTCATGACGCCAACGTGCTGAGGCAATCAACGTTGTTCAGCCAGGCACACTTGTTACCAAAAGTAAGTCCAACTGTACTCTCAAGACATATTAATGTATGGATGAAATCAATAAGATCAATAAATGAGTTAAGCTACTGAAAGTTATTCATGCAGGAACTAGTGGAGCTACTACCAAGCTATTGAGATTTCTAGTATGTTACAAGCTTAAGGTAGTATGATGTTTTATAGAGGCTTTATTAAGTTTTTATGTATATTATGTTTTATTTATGCTGGGCCACTTAGTAAGCAATGTGAATGGGCCATTTAGTAAACAAGTCCAACACTGGTAATCATTTTGTTTCTCCTCCCAGGAACCAAGAGAAATCAATGGTGTCTCAATCGGCCACTTCCTATTGGGAGATCCAGCGTATCCTCTTATGGACCGGATCATGAAAGGTTACACCCATTCCCCAAACATCACTCCTGAGCAAGAGTCCTTCAATGTCTACTTAAGCTCTGCAAGGACCACAGTGGAGATTGAGTTTGGGAGACTGAAGTCACGCTGGAGAGTTTTGATGAAGCGTAGTGACTTGCACTTTTCATTTGCCCCTAAAGTGATTGCTACCTGTTGTGCATTGCACAAATTCTGTGAGAATGAGAAGGAAGTTGTGAATCTCAACTGGTCAGTGGAAGCGGCTACACTTGCATCGAACCTGCCACATCCAGGAGGCCGTGCCAACAATCACGCAGACAAAACAAATGGACAGAGAATAAGAGCCGCCTTCAAAGATTACCAGAGTGCAAACTTCCCCCTGCGCAGACCAGACCTTTAGACATCTTGGTATTCATCACATAATTCCCAGTTTTTTTTAGGTTTATAAATACAATTCTTGTACAGTTCAGGTGTGTGCTTCATTCCACAAATAAAGAAACACTCACAGAAGTTTTAGTTAAGTGTGTTATTTATAAGAAATATTCAGAGAAGTAAAACAAGGCATAAAAGCAAACAAGAATAAACAAGGTATAAAAGCACACAAGTATAAAAAGGTATAAAAGCACGCAAGTATAAAAGGTGTTGTAAAATTGTGCCATATGAACGGTAAGGTGCTTTTCAGGCGGTAGTGCAAATAAGGCCGTGTATATGGACAGTGCTTTTATGGACAAGAGAAGACATGGCAATATTATAACATCTACTGAGAAAATGGAGATTGGAAAGAACAATACATATAGTTTAAAGTAAGGTCTGTGCAGGTTGAGTCCACAGTGTTAAGTGACATGTGCTTAATGAGAGAACAATAACTATTAGAGTTTAAAAGTGAGGTTTGTGCAGGTCGAGTCCAAGGTGCAAAATTGCTGAATATGCTGAAAGTGCTGAATGAGCTGAATTCAGCTGATGGTAGTGGGAGGTAGATGGGAATCCATGATCATAATAAGCATCTTGCGGTGGTTGATGCTGATGTGGTGCTGGTGGAGGTTGAATGTTATCAATTCTCTGCATCAGCCTTTCAACCATATTGTCAGTGCGGAGGATGCTGGCGATCAACTGTTCCTCCCGGGCCTCACTTCTTGCCATGTCCGCCTTCCACTCTTGAGTCATGACTTGCATCTGGCTCACGAGCACATCAACGTCTCTCATTCGCATTTTTTGGGTCCTTGTCCCATAACTCTCAGAGGTGTCAGGTAATTTTCTCGATTTCATATAATTTCTTAAATTCACTTCTTAAAGTCACTTGCATATGATACATATGAAGCAGTGGAATATATAAATAAAATTATAAACACATGTAAATAAATGTCTGAAACCAAATGTATTATTGTATGACGGGGATGATGAGCCGTGGCTGGCTTTGCGGCCTGCTGCACTACAAAAACAGCCCTTCTAGAAAGAAGCAAAAACATCTTATATTCAATCAAATCATCCTATATCAAGCAAAAGAATCTGCCAATGGGGTAAGCTGTTTTTGCTTAACAAGATTTCTCAAAATAAGCCTAAAATTCTTGGCTCTGAAAGACTAAAATAAGACTTTTAAACTAGACAGGAAATCTTAAATTAAGCTAAATTCCAACAAAAAGGACTCTCCTGACCAGGAGTCAAACCTCTGATCTTCAGATTCATGGACAGGTATCTTAACCACTGAGCCATTGTCACATGTATATCGCAGAAGAACAATAGAATATCACTCAGTTGCCGATGCTGCAGTGTATTGCATGTTCAGTGTTTTAGGATGCAATTGAGTCAATGGTCTCATCATTTTGGCCATTTTTCATTTGATTTTGTTTATGGGCCGTGCAGTTTTCTTTCAGCATGATTATTTGTATTATGTTGTGTGTTGTATAGACCAGTCTGCTGTCATCTTAATACACTGCCTGGCCAAAAACAAAGTGTCCAGATGCATTTAACTACTACTGCCTACTGTACCAGCCTGTGGGGGCAGTGCTATGATCTGTGGTTGATGCAGTTGCTCAGGTCTATGTTCAGCAACGACCAGGTTATTCCATCGAGAGTGGTTCAGGGAGTATGAGACATCATTTTCACACATGGAGTCCAGACATTAACCCCATTGAGAATCTTTGGGATGTGCTGGAGAAGGCTTTGTGCAGCGGTCAGACTCTACCATCATCAATACAAGATCTTGGTGAGAAATAATGCAACACTGGATGGAATTAAACCGTGTGCAGTAACCAAAGCTAAACGCGGTCCAACCAAATATTAGTATGACCTTTTTTTTGGTGCCAACTTCTTTTTTGGCCAGGCAGTGTATGTTAGACATGAAGCAGCAGGTTCTGCCCTGCAATGAAAACAATAATATTAATAATTTAAAAAAAAAAGAAAAATACTTTAATTGTTCTTGTTTCATGGCATTCTTAAATTGAGAAGTTCTGCAAACAGTCTTACTCTTAAAATAAGACAAATAATCTTGCCACTGCTCTGGGTTTTATTGTAAAACCTTTTTATACTCTGTTTCTGGTTCATTCTTGCTCAAAATTAGCTGTTATATATTAACAAGAAAAAGTAAGCTATACTTTCTTAAAATATGATAATTTTTCTAAGCACATTTTTTTTGACAAGATTCACATTTTTTGGGGCTAAAAATAAGACTTATTTTCTTGATACAAGGCTTTCTTACTTTCTTAAAATTCCTTTTTTGCAGTATGGTGATCTGCAGAGACGGACTGTACAAGTCTACAGACCATTTTTAACCCTTTGACACAGAACATAGGTCGAAATAGACTCAACAGAGTTTTAATTGTAAATATCTTTGCAATAAATGTATTTCACCATTCAAATTCCTTAATTAACTTGTTTTTGATCATCACCAATTCTTAGTTATATTTGATCCAGTACTACAACAACACAAAATCAGGACTGAACATAATGGATCAGATGGTTCGCACTTACTCATGCAAGCGGGAACACGGAGGTGGCCCATGGTGCTCTGGTGCAATGTGCTGGATGTTGCCACCCTCAATGCCTACACTAACTTCATTGCACAACACCCTGATTACATGGGTGAAGTGACCAATGCACAGCGGCAATTCATCGAGAAGCACGGTAAAGAGCTTGTCATGCCACATATAAAGAGGCGCATGGAGTGCATGCCCCACCTCCAAACGCATATTATAGAGACAGTGGGAAGATGTGGGTTATAAAAAAAAAATGCTGCCGCCATCTAGCCACATTAGGGACATTGTCACACGGGTACCTGTAGCTGTGCAGAGAGTGGCAAATGCTCTGAACATTGCACAGCGGGACGGTAGGGAGCCCTGGACTTGACAGACCAGCACCCGAATGTAGCTGTGCTCGCTGTCATGGCCACAATGCTAGTTTTCCTCAGGTTGGCCACCGTGGGCGTCTACATAGCTCCTCTAGACGTCCTCTATTCCTCTGAACAAGCTTTACCATCCGCTCATCAACCTATGGGAGGTTGAAGGGGAGAAGGACAAAGACAGCATCGCAGAGGGAAAACCCTCTCCTGTGGACACCACGAGCAGTTATTGCATGTGGTGAGGACTCAGTCAGGAGGCCCAGCTGCATCTCCAGCAGCACAAAATAGTCATGACAATAGTTTAAGACTATTGTCATGACTGCCCTGTCGAAGTTGAGGTCAAAGTTCAAAATGAGCCATCTCTTAAGGCTTTTGTGACCTTTACTGCAGACAGTGTGGCCTGTGAACAACTAAAAAATACAACCTGTGCGTGCTGGTGAAAAGGATGGCAGAGCAGATACCCTCATGACCAAACTGCCTGGAAGTCTTTATTTAGAAAAAAATATTAAGCTGCGAGACAGTGTAGTGGCATCTGGATGCAGGGATCAGGTTCCAACAACCGGTGTAATGCAATAGTCGGGGGAAAAAAAGAATGACGCCACAAAAATGAAGTGATAAATCTGCAAATTATGCTGGAAGAAGAGCAAGGGTCTGAGGATGCTGTCATCCAAAAAATAATCTTGCATCCTAAAGGCGTTCTGCTTTGGTCTGACAAGACTTTAAACTTGTTCTTTGAGCGTTATAAGAATGACTATTTCGATGCAACACTGGGACAAGTATAGTCCTGCATCTTCACCAGTTGCCTGTACACAATAAGCTAGCATTTATTTCAACAACAAGCAGCATTGTTCACAGAGCAAAAAGGACAAACTGCACCATTTTATGTCTTTGAAACATCCATGCGAGACAGCCATGAAAAGGATCTCCCCTGTCCCTTTAGCCACATACCTCACCAGTGACCACACCACATCAGTGTCACTTTACGTGGAAGCCTTTGTAACTGATCTGACAAGACTCAGACAACCAGTGAAGAAAAGACCAGTCATGTTGATCTGTGGAGTCAGCCTTCAGGAGCTGATCTCCAAAGACTACAACATAGTGACTGGACAAGGACAAGAAGACTCCATGGGGCTACCGATTTTGCATCACTGCCTCAGTCACATAATGAAAAATGCCAAAGATTTATGTCAAACAGTGAGTGATTGTCGTTCATGCTAAACATAACTTAATGGCAAACTTAATTTCACAACCTTTTTCTTGCAGTTCCCCCAGACATTATCACCTGGCCATGCACGTCTTTGGTCTAATGACACAGGCTGTAACAACCCTCAGTGATGACGTTGTCACCGATGCTTTTCTCCAGTGCCCACAGTGGGAGTAATGTTGAAAAACATGTCCAAGCTCTCCAGAAGTTATTGACTAAAGCAGGACATTGATGACACAATGATTGTGGACCAAGACTTTGTGGTATGAAACTTAATTGTTTTCTAAAACGCTCCTATTGTATCCTGACTCTGGATTTACATATAGCAAATGGGAAGCTTTTGTCAGGACTGTATTTATTGGCATATTTATAAGGTAGTTAAAGAGCTCCTTGGTGGCAAGGCGCCGGGGTGGATGAAATCCGCCCTGAGATGCTGAAAGCGCTGGACATTGCTGGGCTGTCTTGGCTGACACGCCTTTTCAGTGTCGCATGGGGGTCGGGAACAGTGCCCATGGACTGGCAGACCGGGGTGGTGGTTCCCATCTTCAAGAAGGGGGACCGGAGAGTGTGCTCGAACTATCGTGGTATCACACTGCTCAGCCTCCCGGGAAAAGCTTATGCCAGGATGCTGGAAAGGAGGCTGCGACCGCTTGTCGAACCTCGGATTCAAGAGGAGCAGTGCGGATTCCCTCCCGGTCATGGAACAGTGGACCAGCTCTTTACCATTACGGGACTATTGGAGGGGTCTTGAGAGTTTGCCCAACCAGTCTCGGGGGCCTCGGGATCGCCTCTCTGCTGTTTGCAGATGATGTGGTCCTGTATGCCTCCTCGAACCGTGACCTCCGGCATTCGCTGGGGCGTTTTGCAGCCGAGTGTGAAGCGGCAGGGATGAGAGTTAGCGCCTCCAAATCCGAGGCCATGGTTCTCTGCCGGAAACCGGTGGATTGCTCCCTCCAGGTGGGGACAACATGCCTGCCCCAAGCGAAGGAGTTCAAGTACCTCGGGGTCTTGTTCACGAGTGAGGATAAGGTGGAGCGGGAGATGGACAGGCGGATCGGTGCGGCTGCAGCAGTGAAACAGGCGCTGTACCGGTCCGTCTTGGTGAAGAGGGAGCTGAGTCGGAAGGCGAAGCTCTCCATTTACTGGTTGGTCTACGTTCCAACCCTCACCTATGGTCACGAACTCTGGGTCGTGACCGAAAAAACGAGGTCGCGGATACAAGCGGCCCAAATGAGCTTCCTCCGTAGGGTGGCCGGGCTCAGCCTTAGAGATAGGGTAAGGAGCTCGGACATCAGGAGGGAGCTTGGAGTCGAGCCGCTGCTCCTTCGTATCGAAAGGAGTCAGCTGAGGTGGTTCGGCATCTAATCCGGATGCCTCCTGGACGCCTCCCATTAGAGGTTTTCCAGGCACGTTCAACTGGGAAGAGGCCCCGGGGAAGACCCAGGACACGCTGGAGGGATTATATCTCCCGGCTGGCCTGGGAACGTCTCGGGGTCCCCCAGAACGAGCTGGAACATGTTGCGGGTGAGAGGGAAGCCTGGGTCGGTCTGCTGGGTGTGCTGCCACCGCGACCCGACCCCGGATAAGCAGCGGAAAATGGAAAATTGATGTATTTATTGGCAACATCAAACAACCATTCTTCAGTGCTGACAGGGTTTACATTGGTTTCTGAGATGTAAGACTCAAGAAATAAAACTAAACTTACACCATTTTGATGACAACATTCAGAGACCGGAGCTTGAGAGAAATGGGATCCAATTGGGCACTTTATCCCAACATTCATCCTAAAATTGGTGAAGTACTTGCTCAGGCTGCTCTGCGGTCTGGCTTACTCCCGGGCTTTTTACATGTGCTTTGATATAGGTTTCTTTGGTAGCTATTTCATTCAATATCTTTTGGCAGGTGACCTTGGGCGCCACGGAACATTTACAACAGACTTTCACAAGTGTTCAAAAGAGCTGCATGTAAACCCACACAGGTACGATTTGCCAAAATAATGGTACGAGATACATTTGCATTTTTATCTTGGATATTACAGATATAAATTGAAATCAGGTTAAACATTAATTGTTTGTGTTATATAATGGACTGTATATGTTATACTTCAGAATTACACTCAAGACAACAAAACAAGGAATAATGGATAAAAGCCAGTGCGATCTGAAAAAGATCCGTTTTCAATGGAGACGACTGACGAGATTGGACAACTTTGACCACACTTACATGACCACCCTAAACTCCCTTCGTAGGGAATACAGTGACTCTTAAAAGGAAGAAGGTTACATGTTTAAACATTTAACCTTTTACATTATACATGAAGGTCCTTGTATTGTTGAATATTTTGTTCTTAAGTGCAACAATTATAAAAGTTGATTGTGCAATCGTCATGGATATCCCCACACAATAAATGTACCGTTAATATTTTTGGGATTATCTGTAGACTCATGTGGTAGATGTTGAGCGGTGGAAGCAGAAAAAGAGAATTTGTGACTCCTATGACCAAGCCTTTTGTTTTCAAACGGCTTGCCAATATTAGTTAATATTAAAATAGCATAACACGTAATAAATACAATGTTTGTGTTAAGTACAATATTGGTGTTTTTCCCAGAGCACACAAAAGACAAATCACACCACAAGCTCCAACAACAACAAAAAAATATTGACCTTAATGAAAAGGCCATTGAAAGACTGACAACGAGCTTTCGAGCTACTTCACAGGTAATCCATTGTGGCATTAATAATTAACAATACTGTTCATTGTGTAACCACACAATGAACAGTTTTGTAAAACACTTGTAAAATCAGCAGCTTAATGTTGTGTTTTGTTCAGATCAACGACCCCAGCCTCGTATTCACTGTTGGACAAGTGTGGGGCATCCTGGGTCGAGGTTCCTGGTGATGCTTCTCACCACTTGTCATCCACTGCTCCCATTCAGTACACAGTACTGCTTTGAAAGGACAATTATCACTGATGTTTTGTAGTCATGCAACTGCTGCTAAATTTAGAATCGTAAAAACACAGATCAAAAGTCGAGGGGAAAAAGTTTATAAGCCAAATTGTGTGGTATACATGATGAGTGTAGGTTTTTAATGTGTTAAGTTTTGAAGAAAAGAGATTTTTTGAATCAAGTTTATTTTCCTGCATTACAAGATGATGTACAACCAGGGGCAGATCACACCAGACTTTATTTAGAAATCTTTCCTTCCTTCGGGGAAGGGTCTCTCAAAAACTCGTCGCTTGTAAAACCATTGTGATGGGACACCGAGCTGAACTGCATTTTACATTAGTTGCACTGACTGAGAATTTCGTCAGTGTTGTGCTGGAACTTCAGTTGATTAAAAACATTTCATATTGGTAGTTCAACCAACCCGTTCACTGCAAATCTACTTTTATTGTTCATATTGTGTGCAGTTAACAAATAATTTCCTTTTTTATTACAATTAGGCCAAATAAAAAGCCTCAAGTTGTAAGTAGTCATTTTCTCTCAACGCCTCAATAAGTAGATCTGGCCTGTCACCGAGGCAGAGGTCAGGGATCTTGTGCTTAAAAAGGTTGGTTACCACTGGATTATAGAGTATGAATGTACAGTGTTTTATTTCCTGAAGGGCACAAAAGAAACTGTCATCCGAGCACAGGGGGGCGAGGGTAGAAACCAAGCAGGACAATGCAGGGCAGGCAGGCCAGGTAACTGGGCAGCTGATCCAAACTTCAGGAACAAAAAGAACAAGGGAAAAAAAAGGGGAAAACACTTCGGATGAAGTTAAAAAAATAATCATAGGCCCCGTTTACACGAGGGGAAAACGCATATATATTCATGCGGTTTAGCCTTTTATTTACATGAAAATGGAGATTTTAATTACGGAAACGATCACTTCTAAAAACTCCAGCCAAAGCGGAGATCTACGAAAACTCTGTTTTCGTGTTTGCGTGTGCACTCGGTCAAATGGAGTTTTAGGTCCTCAAACGTCACCGTACGCGACGAAAAATGCATCACGTCATATATGAGCGTCCTCTGTTTACAGTTTGCTTACTGATCACGGCGCTCGGTGGCGGGTTCATGTAAACAGAAACTTTTTGGAAAGCGATCATGTGTGTACGACGTTATTTTTGAAAGCGCAGGGGCAGAAATATTCGTTTCTGTAAATACCCAGCTACGTGTAAATGTGGCCTTAAACTGAGCAGGCGACAAGGAGCAAAATACCAGTGAGTTTCTAACAACAATCTGAGGAGCCGGGGTAGATATACTGTGCAGTGATGAGTTGATGGAATACAGCTGGGTTGACTGGCCAGGTGAGGGGAATCTAATCAGGAAGAAGCTGGGAAGAGATCAGGTCAGCGCCACGGCCATACCACACACACACACGACATGTCTAAAAAGCAGCAAAACCTGGCAGGGCTGTAACAGATTTTGCTTTATTTTTCACTTCATGTAGGCTGAACAAGAAAAATATATTGGTAAATTGGTAATCCTACTCCTAGTTTTCTGGGATTGGGTTCAATTCCTTGCCGTGTCCTACAAGTTTTTGGCATTGACAACAAAGCATTTAAAAAAATATGTATACTAATTGTCTGGAACAGTTATCTGACACTTTTAAACTTGCCTTCAGTAATATGTGAGACTGTTGTTACACTGTCATTTATTCAGAAAGCTCTCCTTCCTTCGGTCTCTGCAGCTTGTATCTGCTAACTGTGCGCTCACTTCCCGCAAATCAGGAAGTATTTGCGGGATTAAGTGCTGGAGGGGTGGGCCAAACTCAAAATATAAATTGGAAATTAAATATGATTAATTATTAAAATTTTAATAATATTTTATTTAAACCCCTATTAAGATACATGAGACAAACCAGTTGAGGTGTTTATTGTAAATACTCAAATAAGTTTAACATGGTCAAAACTGACGACCGCTTACACTCGTACAACTGCGTTATATATATATGTATATATATATATATATATATATATGTATATATATATATATATATATATATGTATATATATATATATATATATATATGTATATATATATATATATATATATATATATATATATATATATATATATATATAACAAATAGAAAATAATAAATGGACTGATCAGGAAAATTAATACCAAATATGATCCATTTAGTGCATCTTAGTATCCAAGTCAGTGACAATAAATCTCAAACATCAATACTTTAACCGCCAACATAGAATAAAGGTATGAACATTTTAAGAGTGGTGTTCCTCATCAAGTACCCTGGAAACAGTTCAGCAACTGGTGAAAATATTAACACAATATAAACACCCAGCAAACCCAAATCGTGCAGTGCCACAAACAAAGATGCACTCAAGGTGGCTAACCCGTTAAACAAGGACAAAACTTCGGCCTCTTTTTAGCAACAAAAGAAAAATGACAAAACATTCACAGACCAAGAGAGTCTGATTGTAACCAGTAGGCCAAACATTGAATCCCAACCATTACAGGAAACAATTAGTAGATCCACACACTGAATGAAATGTTATGTTGCATTTACTTTATTTTTTTTAGGCTCAACGATTTTGATTAGAGTTAACTCAAATTTATTAAGAAATTACAACTATGTTCAGTTTACTAAAATGGATTAATTAACTTTAACAATTTTGACTTTCGGTTGGCCTCAAAGAGGTTCTGACAAACCATCCGGCGGATCAGAAAGGGAAAGCAGGGCCTACCCCAGGCTGTTCTCAGCGGGGGAGGGGAACTGCTGACTCGGACTGGGGACATCGTCGGACGGTGGAAAGAGCACTTTGAGGAACTCCTGAACCCAGCCAACATGTCCCCTGGGGAGGGTGCATCGCCTGAAGACCTTGGGGTGGGTGCACCCATATCCCTGACAGAGGTCACTAAGGTAGTTAAAGAGCTCCTTGGTGGCAAGGCGCCGGGGGTGGATGAAATCCGCCCTGAGATGCTGAAAGCGCTGGACATTGCTGGGCTGTCTTGGCTGACACGCCTTTTCAGTGTCGCATGGGGGTCGGGAACAGTGCCCATGGACTGGCAGAACGGGGTGGTGGTTCCCATCTTCAAGAAGGGGGACCGGAGAGTGTGCTCGAACTATCGTGGTATCACACTGCTCAGCCTCCCGGGAAAAGCTTATGCCAGGGTGCTGGAAAGGAGACTCCGACCGCTTGTCGAACCTCGGATTCAAGAGGAGCAGTGCGGATTCAGTCCTGGTCGTGGAACAGTGGACCAGCTCTTTACCCTCAAAGACTACTGGAGGGGTCTTGGGAGTTTGCCCAACCAGTCTACATGTGCTTTGTGGACTTGAAGAAGGCTTTCGACCGGGTCCCTCGGCGGGTTCTGTGGGGGGTGCTGCAGGAGTATGGGGTGCCGGACCCGTTGGCACGGGCTATCTGGTCTCTGTACGCCTGCAGTAGGAGTTGTGTCCGTATCCTCTGCAGTAAGTCAGACACGTTCCCGGTGGGTGATGGCCTCCGCCAGGGCTGCCCTTTATCACCGGTCCTGTTTGTGACTTTCATGGACAGGATTTCTAGGCGCTGGGGCGTTTTGCAGCCGAGTGTGAAGCGGCAGGGTTAGCACCTCCAAATTCAAGGCCATGGTTCTCTGCCGGAAACCGGTGGATTGCTCCCTCCAGGTGGGGACAACATGCCTGCCCAAGCGAAGGAGTTCAAGTACCTCGGGGTCTTGTTCACGAGTGAGGGTAAGGTGGAGCGAGAGATCGACAGGCGGATCGGTGCGGCTGCAGCAGTAAAACAGGCGCTGTACCGGTCCGTCTTGGTGAAGAGGGAGCTGAGTCGGAAGGCGAAGCTCTCCATTTACTGGTCGCTCTACGTTCCAACCCTCACCTATGGTCACGAACTCTGGGTCGTGACCGAAAGAACGAGGTCGCGGATACAAGCGGCCCAAATGAGCTTCCTCCGTAGGGTGGCCGGGCTCAGCCTTAGAGATAGGGTAAGGAGCTCGGACATCAGGAGGGAGCTTGGAGTCGAGCCGCTGCTCCTTCGGATCGGAAGGAGTCAGCTGAGGTGGTTCATCTAATTCGGATGCCTCCTGGACGCCTCCCATTAGAGGTTTTCCAGGCACGTCCAACTGGGAAGAGGCCCCGGGGAAGACCCAGGACACGCTGGAGGGATTATATCTCCCGGCTGGCCTGGGAACGTCTCGGGGTCCCCCAGAACGAGCTGGAACATGTTGCAGGTGAGAGAGAAGCCTGGGTCGGTCTGCTGGGTGTGCTGCCACCGCGACCCGACCCCGGATAAGCGGCGGAAAATGGACGGATGGATGTTCGTTTTGTTTAAATGCAAATCAATTTAATGTATACATTTTACATACTAAAATTAAGTTTAATTAAATTAAATACAATTAGCCATTATTAGTACATTTTTTTATTTAAATAAAGCAAACGGCATATTTCAATACAATCTTATTCAGATGTTATAACACCATCCACTGAAACAGTGGACCATTAAAACTACTCCTTCTTCCTCCTCTACTCCTTCTTCCTCCTCTGCGCCTCCTTCCTCCTCTACTCCTCCTTCCTCCACTACTCTTTCCTCCTCTACTCCTCCTCCTCTACTCCTCCTTCCTCCACTACTCTTTCCTCCTCTACTCCTCCTTCTTCCTCTACTCCTCCTTCCTCCACTACTCCTCCTCTACTCCTCCTTCATCCACTATAAATAAATAACAATGAACAATTGAAACATCAGAGGCTCTGTTCTTCGTACCTGGCTAACTCAGTAAGCCAGGTACGAAGAACAGAGCCCAGCGACTGTACTGAACTTGTACATTTGAGTCACGGGCTTGTCTCTGTGCAGCTTAGTCAATTATTTCCAAATGTTAGTAGAAAAATATCCATGAAGATTGTCATTGACAGGATGTAGGATGAAAGTGAAAAAGAAAAAAACTTTAAAAAGATCTGGTAAAGAAACTTAACGTGCACGTTGTCATAGTGTGTTCACCTCATGCAAACAACTCGATTTTCAGCTGCTGTATCTTTGAATTCAGCTTGTGGCCATGTAAATTCATGATGACCTTCTGGATGAACTCAAAGGTGTACTTAAAGTTGTCTGGGAAGCTTAGATCAAGGGCATAAATGAGCCCAAACAGCATGGTAAACGCCATGATGACACTGTCAACGTTGTTCAGGACTTTAATGCCTTGATCACGATTTCCACATCCACTGGCTCCCCATCTCTTTGTATCATGTAAATCCCCATGACAGTGTTTGCAATGTCCATCTCTGCATCCTCAGGAGCAGAGGCCTGAACAACAAAGAGACAAAACACTTGTGTTAAGTAAATCTATAAACAAATGTTTTTATTTATACACACACACTTTTAAAGTAATGCTCCATGGTCGAAATAAGTGTCGGTAACACTGTTAAAACACTACATGGGTAACACTGTATTAAACTTACCAGATACTCTTTGAAGAAAGATTCTGGATCTTCATTTAGGTAGATGACAAGGCTTCTCAGGATGCACCCCCTCCTGGTGTTGATGTCACGCTGAAACAGGGGCGACAAATCAAGAGGAATTAGGCTAAATGTGGGTCCGGTGGTACAGGTTCGGGAGCAGGTAGTCTTAAGTCAAGGGTTAGATCTGTTGTCAGTGTCTCTGAACACTTAATTCATAAAGCTCCAACAAGCTGTTGCCTTGCATGAATTTCATAATCATTGGCATGTCTGTGTGTAAATTAAATGCAAACACCGGAAAGCGTCTTGGATAAAAACACTAAGTAAGCCATTTACAATTCATCAAATGCGATTAAATAAGCAGTTATGGATGAAAACATTTTACAACAACCACCCTAATACAGTGAAAAGATATACATATGTACTAGCCGAGTCAATCTGTGTATGGACATGGATAGCGATAACTTCCCCTAAAATGACCATGAGTCTGCCTAAAATGTACAAATACCTGCTATTAAGTTTCAAACCGCATTCTTTACACTGCCACATGCATAACCCTAGAAAGAAGAGCAGGATAATTAGCAAATAGCTCACTGAACAAATGACAACGATACAGATAAGCTTGTGCAAGCATTGAGCGTATAGCCTATTACTTACTATCATTAGGAGGTTGCCTCAAGGAGCTTGGTAATGATGATCCAACTGCAAAAGATGAGTTAAATATATTAGTGGTGTGAAATGCTGGACTACTCTAAAGTCCACTAAAACAAAGTCAAAGTGCTTTGGGGCATCAGATAAAATGGTAACATTTAGAATGGACGAGCAATTCACCTTTTCCAGATAAAGTAAAGCTACATACAACATAAATTACACAAAGCATGTCTAATAAGATTAAGACCATCACTTCAATAAAATGTCAAACATTTGCCTCTGTAATTATGCTGTTTATCTTATATTGACAGGGTCACGTAACTCACTCCCTCCTGCGTTAGTGCAGCGCAACAGTCATAGAAAAAAAATGAGTTGAACGGACATTGATGTTTGTCTTGTTTGTTTATCTAGTTCAAAAGATAATTGCTCAACTCTGTGGATTGACCATAGCATAATAGTTTAGCACAATAGACCACAGCACAAGGAATCGTGGCAAAAAACAAATGAATAAATCAATCACTGACGTTAATGTGTTAATTACTGGGTTTGTAATATTAAATCACTATCTCAAATGTATGTGCCCATTTTTATTATCTTTCGTTTTAACAACTTAATCTCATTTCAGTTGCAGTTCAGCATACCTCGCGAAGAAGTGAGCCAGCTTCGTGAGACGGAAAACACAGGGTTAATCCAGAAGTTACATCGCTAAACCGAAATCTAGCTTCGTGAGACGGACCTGTGGACTGTCGTCTCCTCCTGCACTTTTTGCTGATCACACCTGGACGTGACATGTAATCTGTGTCAAGGTATCATAATGAATGCTGTGTTTTCTGGCCAGCCCAAGAAGATTCCCAACAATGGACCACTCTGGTGTGGAGGCGGTGAGGCAGGCCCTTCAGTTATTAACTATTACGTGCGCTTTAAAAAGTCTCGTCCTGTGTGATCGGCCCCTCAATCCCCTCACCTCAGAATCTGCCTCCTCATTAACGGAAGCGTTAGCTAATAACTTTCACCGGAGCGTTAGCTAGCTGGCTAACGTCGCGTTCTCTCCTGATGTGTTCAATGACTCTATTCATCAAGCTGAAGCTAACGTCAGCTAAGTCTATGTCAACAGAGCTCCTGGGTAACTTCTGGCACGCACATCTGTTCGCAGTTCACTGAATGTAACTCTCCCCCCCCCCCCCCCCCCCCCGCCTGCATAGAGACCAATGATAATGACATTAGACCTTAGAAGTTCTTTGATCTTGGCCAAAATAGGCCATAACTCCATTTTGGAGCTTCTGAAGAGCGGTAATCCATGAATATTAACACGGAGAGTTAGAGTGTCTGTTGAAGGATCTGACTGACGTGGCAACTGTGAGATCATTGCATTTGACACTCCAAAATGATAGTAGCTACCATCTCCAATTTCTTTGACTTCACAGGTTGTTAAGGTTGACAAAAGAGTCCTTCGATCTCTGGGTAAATCCAGGCCAGACTGCACTAAAATATGCAAACTCTAACTTGTCGGATTAGGTATGAACAAATGAAAATTAACCATCACAAACTGAATTTTATGTAGGACTACTTGCTGAAGCGGACGGTTACAGTCGGGTGAACCCGCGCCCATCTTAATGTTGAATTCGGTTGCTTGCAGTAATCCAGGCTGTGGTAGTGGCAGCTGCTGCTTTGGGCCATTCACACATTGAATTAACATTAACTGAAAAATAAATTGCTGTGATTGGTCGCGTGCAAAACCATACAATGTCTTTTTTTCTTCTATATTTGCAGAGAAAAGGGATCGAATGCAGGTAGAGTTTGACTTGAGAAGTCTAAAGACCTTTGTCTTGTTGAATTAAAGCTGAACATGTATGCACTAACAGATAATAAACAATAGATGGAGCCAAAACATCATCTATGGAAACTAAGCTGCAGTATGTTAACACTGAGACACTGGAAGTCTCTTAAAGAAAAGGTTTTGTTTCCTTCAAAGAGGACCGATGTGAGCTGGAAGATGTTAATCTAGTTTTAAGCAGCGTGGGTGAACAGAAGTAAAAGGAAGCTTGAGAATTCAAGAAGGAATGAGTCTTTAAAACACTGCTATTAACTGAGCTTAAACTTTTTATAAATGATGTGGTGAACTCTCACTAATGGCAAGATTTAAGACCTTAGAAGACTTTAAATGCAGACCAAATATCCAGCTCAATTATTTCACAGCTTCTAGTCGATCCAAAAGAAAGCATTTCAAACATACAGCACATTTGTAACCGTTAGTTTGATGTAGAAAGAGACAGGAAGCAGGGGAGAAAAGAAAAAAAAACCTTGGTTGCCGGTTTGATCCTCTCTGATGAATCAGGGTGGAAAAGAAGAATTAGTGTGATTGCCCTCTATTCCACCACTCATATGCCATTGAGCAAGGCATTGCGCCCCCTCAGCTTTGCTAATTGGTTAAAGAAAGGTTAAAAGGCATTCAATGTGGGTTCTTAATATAAGCAGCAGATGTAGTCATTGTGACATCATTCATTGGTTTTGTAGACTGTTTTGAAGCCATGAGTTTGGCATCTTGACTGCCATCTTGTTTTTTTGTAACAAGACGTAACAGTAAAGGGTGGAGCTAATTACAACCGTGAGTTTATTGAGATCATAAACTCATGCTTTCAATGTTTACTGAGGGAATAAATCAAGAGAAGTAGAGTCATTTTCTCATAGACTTCTATACAACCAGAGGAGTCGCCCCCTCATGGACATTGGAGAAAATGCAGGTTAAAGGCATTGGTTTCTCTTTTCTGACCCTGAGGTTCTACAAGAAATGAAAGCGAGTCAGATGACATTAATCATTTTTACCTCACCTTGTTTATCTCAGACATGAACACACACAGACGGCTGTCAGTGCTGTGGGAGTTAAACTCGTTGTTTTTTTTTAATGATGAATGTAAGCATCTCTCATCGGGGCCTCTAGTTTTATTGTATTGTTGCCAAGCTGAATACACAGTCTGGTCTGAACTGTTTGCATTTGGATTACATTTACAAGCCAAAGGTCACATGCAGAGACTTTGGAACTGGTTATTTTTAATACTTGGCAAACAATGGATGAGACCTGATGAATACTAGGAAAGTAGTAGTATGACACATTTGACATCACTGCAGAAACACTGTGGCAGAGATTAGTCTGTAAGCCAGTGACTCACAGAGCTGCATTCAGGTCCTGATGTCAATATCTCATACTGTAGTTATTGTTTAACTTCTGTTCTATTCATTATCCTGTACAATAACGTAATAGATGGATGTTCTGGTTTGTGCTCTGACATGCACTGTGAACTGTGAGGCCTCATACAGACAGCATGTGCCTTATAGATCATGTCCAATCAGGTGGATTTAGCACAAGTGGACTCTAATCAAGCTGTAGAAACATCTCAAAGATGATCAGTGGACACGGGAAGCACCTGAGCTACATTTGTCATGGCAAAGGCTGTGAATACTAATGTACCTGTTATATTTTTATTCTTAATAGATTTGCAAAGATTTCCCAAAAACGTTTTTCACTTTATCCTTATGGGGTGTTGTGTGTAAAATGTTGTGGGGAAAAAATACTTTCATCCATTTTGAAATAAGGCTGTAACACAACAAAATGTGGAAAAAGTGAAGCTCTGTGAATCCTTTCCGGATGCACAGTAACTGTGCGTGAAAACAAGGATGTGGTTTTACACAAACTGTTTTTGTTTCACGTATATCAACAGCAACCTTTTTGGGACAAAATTGTGAAACAAGTCAAACAAACAGACTTTCCCCAGGAGAAAGCTGTTGTCCTGTGTGAGACCAAGTCAACATTCACTTATTGTACTGTAGTTTTGTCAATTTACTTACCAATAAACTACAGAAACCTACGTTAGAAGTTCTTTTGAATATGTATGCATGTAGCATACACGTTTAAACTGCATATTTTCTGTGAACATGGAAGTTTATTTTGGAAAGAGACTGAGCAAAAAGGTGCTGCTGAGCACCGTATTAGATGTGCTACAGGTAGTGGCATCACTAGTTTTCCTACTGTAAAAAAAAAAAAAGCTCATAAAATCCAGTTATTTACCGTTTGCACTGTATACTTTTTCCCAGTAAAATACTTTGTAATCCATAAAAAGACACAATAACCAAATACTTTTCGTTAAATTCAAAGTAACTAATTGTAAACTATATAAACTAATCAAAAAGGTACTTTAACCATGCGCTGCAGAAAATCACAATAACTGCATTGCAATGGATTTCATTCAATACCAAATCTGATAAAAAAAAAAAAAGTTGAACTCAAAAGCACAACGCAGAGAACAGTTCAGTTCACTCAAGTTCATGCAGGGACAGACGCAGGAGATCAGTGCCCATACAAACAAATCCAAAGGGGCAGGCAGGGTCAGAACAGGCGGATAGTAATCAGGCATAAAACACACACACACACACAAGCAGGTCCTGATACATCTCCATCCTGGTGAAGAAAGCTCAAAAACCGTATTTCTTAAGTACTTTTGAGAAGGAAACATGTCCGAGTCCTGTTCCTCTTAACAGAGGAGCAATAAGAAGCCTCCTGTGTGGAAACATTACAAAATGAAGCTCAAAAGTAAGTTCAGTAAGGAAAGTACTCTTTACTCTGCGGTTCATTCATAAAGCTCAGTCTCTAAGTCTCAGGGTTAATGACATCAATTTACTGTAAAAACACTCCAATGCCACAGCACCTGACACTGATCCTTTCGTCAGTTGGTGAAGTTTCCAGACAAACTGCCATGTTGGTTTGGTGTGATGCTAATGGAGCCCACAGCAGCCCATCGTACAAGCATCCAATACTAGGAAGAAGCTTGACCCCTCATGTCCAAAAAATGCCCCTTTTTAAATAACACACACACCCTGTAAATACCACGAGTAGACACTGTGATCTACAACAGCGGGTCACAACCTTTTTTGCGTCACGGACCGGTTTCGTATCAGTCAATATTTTCACGGACCGGCCTTCACGGTGTGGGCAATAAATATGATGCAATTAATATGACGTAATAAAATAATATGACCGGCATAAAGCAATTGTAAAGTGCATGAATATACAACTCATCATTACGCCGAATTAATGGGAGCCCTGAGCTGGTTTCTCTGCAAGGAGCTGGGTCAGAGTGATGGAGACACTCGACGTGTGGACTTTATATCCAGTCTACTGCTTAACTTAGACCTTTATGTCCAGTCTACTGCTTAACTTAGACCTTTATGTCCAGTCTACTGCTTAACTTAGACCTTTATGTCCAGTCTACTGCTTAGCTTAGACCTTTATGTCCAGTCTACTGCTTAACTTAGACCTTTATGTCCAGTCTACTGCTTAACTTAGACCTTTATGTCCAGTCTACTGCTTAACTTAGACCTTTATGTCCAGTCTACTGCTTAGCTTAGACCTTTATGTCCAGTCTACTGCTTAACTTAGACCTTTATGTCCAGTCTACTGCTTAACTTAGACCTTTATGTCCAGTCTACTGCTTAACTTAGACCTTTATGTCCAGTCTACTGCTTAGCTTAGACCTTTATGTCCAGTCTACTGCTTAACTTAGACCTTTATGTCCAGTCTACTGCTTAACTTAGACCTTTATGTCCAGTCTACTGCTTAACTTAGACCTTTATGTCCAGTCTACTGCTTAACTTAGACCTTTATGTCCAGTCTACTGCTTAACTTAGACCTTTATGTCCAGTCTACTGCTTAACTTAGACCTTTATGTCCAGTCTACTGCTTAACTTAAACCTAACCGGGGCCAGGACCGACCACGCCAAAAGAAAGGCGTCGACCCGGGTCCGGTTGCCAACTCTGCGGAGTCTCAGTATGAATGACACCCCAGAATTGGGTTGAATATTAAAACGTATTGTTTCTGTGTCATGATCTGCTTATCTTAAATCCCGCTTCACAAAGACAGGATGTTGAAATGGTTCCAGGTTTCAGAGCTTTTTTGGCGATCTCAGGATATTCAGTCTTGATTTTAGACCAGAATACCGGCAGAGTTGAAGCAGACTTTTAAGTGTCGTCTTTGGGGTAACGTAACAAGTTATGTCAAGAGACTCAGACGCACAGATGAACGTATCCGGTCCTTTTTCCAAATAAAACATTTTCCTGACTTCTTCAAAATAAAAGTTTTAAAAAAAAAATTAAACTTTTTTTAAATGAATTAATTCTTTCCGTGCGGTTATTACCAACTGACCCGCGGACCGGTCCCGGGACCGCTGATTTAAAATCCAGCTCTTTCATAGTGTGGGGTGTAATGAGCACTGCAGCCTGTGGGCGGAGCCATCACCCTTTAACAGCAGACACGCTGCTGCAGGAGGGAACAGCTGTTCAAGAGTCGCTGCTGGGCAGAACACAGCAGCGAGCGGCTGCCAGCTTACACAACTAAAGACCTGAGCAGGAGAACAATCTGGCACAGGATTAAGAAAATAAGTGGAAACGTGAAACCTTTAGTTCAAATGACCCGTGTTTCAGATGGGCCCCAGGGGCCTGCAGGAGAAAAGGTCTCTCTCGTTCATGCTGCTTGATGATGAGCGTTGCCCGGAGACATCGCTGAACTTCAGATGATTACGGACGAGTGGAGCCGCTGGCTCTGATGGCATCAACAAACTGTCCTGCAGCACCAGGAGCCCCTCGCACTCCTCACCACAAGGGGAGAAGAAGAGAAGCACACGCACACACACACACACACACACACACACACTGTAAATATACAACTACACACACACTTTAAATATACAACTACACACACATACACAAACACACGCGTACAAACATACAAATACGTGTACATATACACAAACAAACATATATGCGTACATATATAGACAAATGCACATATACACCTTTTTATACACGTACACTTTCACATACCTATACACAAACACACACCTACAGGTACATATACACTAACACACACCAAACGCACATACAGAGAAAAACATGTATCCACATGCATGTACGTACACTACCACACACACATGTACATACAAACACGTACAAACACACATGTACGTACATACACTGACACACACACACACAAATGTACGTTCATATACACACACACACACCATGTGTGCCGTACACTACTGCTGACAGCATCCTGGTTCCCAGAGGATGAATGAATGCTGCTTGTGGCCACAAACACAATATAGTTCATAAAAGGTCACGCTGGATTATTATGACATTCATGAAAAACCTGAAGGCTCAAGCAGCTCTGCACCTGAGGCTGAGGACCTAAAAGCTTCCATGATGATGATGATGATAATGATTATAACTTCTTAACAACAATACTGCTGATCTGTGACTAAAAACCCTCAACCCCTCTCCATCCTGCTCCATGAACTTGGCCTCAGTGACTGTCAGGGTCAGCCGAGGATCGTGAGAGGAAAGTAGAGGAAATATATTATGCGACACATATTTGTTTACATTCAAAACTAATTTTGCCCAATCTTATTTAATTTTTTTATTGGACAGTTATTTGAATGCTCGTTAACCGCCAGTCTGTTCTTTACACCAGCTGTCTGCTCATAATTACAGTGCGTTAGCGTTGACTGTGCAGGACTGTGTGTGGCCAGCAGGGGGCAGCAGGGCTCCAGCTGGCAGCTGAGTGTGTGTGGGCAGCCCACAACGGGACTTCATCAGTTAATTAGTTTTTCTCCCTTATTTTGACTTAGTCTGCCCATTGGGGATCTCTCTCTCTCTCTCTCTCTCTCTCTCGCTCTCTCTCTCTCTCTCTCTCTCTCTCTCTCTCTCTCTCTCGCTCTCTCTCTCTCTCTCTCTCTCTCTCTCTCTCTCTCGCTCTCTCTCTCTCTCTCTCTCTCTCGCTCTCTCTTTCTCCATCCCTCTCTCGCTCTCCCTCTCTCTCTGTATCTTCTGTATCAGCAAATTATGCTGCGGGGAAATCTTTTTTCTTCTCTTAAACCCCCACCCCTCCCCTTCTCTCTCACTCTTTGGCTCTTTTTTGTTCTTCCCTCCTTGACTCGCTCTTTTTCCCTCGCTCGTCCCTTATCCGTCTCTCCCCCATAAGCCTATTCCCCTTGAAGTGTGCTGGTTATGGATGCTCAAGTCGTCGGCCGGAGACCAAGAGATTATTAGGAGGATACATGATTAAAGAAACTCTCATTTCCTCCGTGGCTGCAGAGAAAACTTTGCCAGCAGACAGATTCCGATCCTTTTGGTTCTCTTAACACGTCTGCCTCCAGGGCCGCGGTCCTACAATGTAGCACTAGAAGCTGTTTTCTCTTTCATAGCAACATGGATCACTCCTTGCGTGAATAATTTAAATATGAAGGAAAGGACAGCGAAAGGAACAGAAGACCAAAGGAAGGGCTGTGTTTCTGGAGGCGTCTCAACATGTCCCATCCACCCTGACATTCTGAAAGCACATTAAAGAGTCTGGAGCCGTGCTTTGAGCTAAGCACCAACGTCAGCGCGCTGACATGCTCGACATGAAGATGATGCCAATATCAATGCACAGAAATGTGTGAAATGATCATGAACACTTCCCAGCGGGGGTGACTCATAAAACTATTCCATTCTATTCAGTTTATTTTGTATAGCCCCAAATCACAAAATTATCCTCTCAGGGCTTTACAGTCTGTACACATGGGACATCCCTATCCCAGGACCTCACATCAGATCAGGAAGAACTCCCACAAGATAGTAAAAACCCTTTTTACATCCCCGGATGGACAGAACAACAGATGTCATGTGACCGGAATAAACAATGTAACAGAGTTACAGCAGATTACATGAATATGACAGAAACTATTCATGTAATGAGTGGTATAGGCACGGTACACCATCCAGATACCCACCATCCATGAAGCAAAAGGAGGTAGAGAGGAGGGACATCAGCAGGTTGTGAATGGGTGAAAGACGTGCATTTTTACTGTAAAAACACTCCAATACAACAGCACCTGATCCCACGACGACAATATGACCTTTCGTCAGTTGCTGAAGTTTCCAGACAAACTGCTATGTTGGTTTGGTTTGACAATCATGATTCAAATAAAGAGTAGTATACACATGTACCACGATCCAGATACCCACCATCCATGAAGCAGCAGCAACTACATGCCGCCAAATCACATTCAGGTAGCCAAAAACATCTTTTATGTCCAAAACTCTCCCTTTGTACCATATCTGCACACGGCCACCACAGCATGGCTATGCTACGTGAGGGGTTCTGGTTAATAAGGCAGAGGGTCTGTGATGCAACGTGAACTCTGATCTCCTGCATCACAGTCAGACATGTGACACACCCATCCATCACCTGGTGTCCATTCCCTCCATTACATCTTCATGGAAGCGCAATATTTTGCATTTTGTCTGTGCAGTTATGCTTTGGAGCTCATAGAGTGATGAATTGCGTTGAATTCATACTCTTGCAAATGTGCAGCAGTAGAATGTCTTGCTCCCCAGGTGCTGGCGTCATCTACATATTTTTGTCGTCTTGCTCTGGAGGCCGTCCAACAGAATACATTAGAATAGCAAAATATTAAATCCTATTGATTTTGTCATTTATAAAATGCTGAAGTCATGTATTGATTGCTGGCCGTGTCACAGAGAGAGCAGTGAGCTGCTGGCTGGCTTTAGCTGCAGAAGTGTTTCCTGTGTCCGAGGAGTGTGTCCCAGCTCTGCTCCCAACGCTCCCAGTGGTTCCACAGCACCAGTTCCAGTAGAGCTACTGAGGCAGCACTTACGTCCAGACATGCCATTAATGTTGTTGGATTATTCTAATGTTGAGGCCATAGCAAAGAGCTTGGAGGAGCTGGGAGCGCAGCATGATAGAAAAGCTTCTGCCGGTATGGTGGTTATATATTTGGGGCACAGCTGTATTTGAGTTACAGAAAATATGGCAAGCAGGAAGGTTCAGACTTACAAAAAAGGTCAAAGACAATTCATAAACCGCCTGGCGCTATTCTGTATGAGTAATGAACTGGTTCAAATGACGCGGCGGGGATAACACCTCGAAGTCTAATCACTTTAATGGAAAGTACTTTTGGTCCGATGAGAAAATATTTGACCCGATGGTCAGGTTAGAAACAGTCAAAAGAACGAGCCCCGCCCACTAGCCTTTGCTGTCACAACTGGAAAACCTACAGGAAAAAAAACGGACTCCAATGCGCGACCGAGAGACCAGGACTAGGTTCAGTCTAATGGGTTCAGTCTAACGGGTTCAGTCTAACAGGTTCCGTCTAACAGGTTCCGTTTAACAGGTTCCGTCTAACGGGTTCCGTCTAACAGGTTCCGTCTAACAGGTTCAGTCTAACAGGTTCAGTGTATTCTAACAGGTTCAGTCTAACGGGTCCAGTCTAACAGGTTCCGTCTAACGGGTTCAGTCTAACGGGTTCAGCGTAGTCTAACAGGTTCAGTCTAGTTCAAAAGGTTCAGTCTAACAGGTTCAGTGTATTCTAACAGGTTCAGTCTAACGGGTCCAGTCTAACGGGTTCAGTCTAACAGGTTCAGTCTAACTGGTTCAGTCTAACGGGTCCAGTCTAACGGGTTCAGTCTAAGTGGTTCAGTCTAACGGGTTCAGTCTAACAGGTTCAGTCTAACAGGTTCAGTCTAACGGGTTCAGTCTAACGGGTTCAGTCTAACAGGTTCAGTCTAATTGGTTCAGTCTAGTGGGTTCAGTCTAGTGGGTTCAGTACACAGGAGACCCGTCAGGTCTCAGTCCTACACAGCAAGCAGAGAACAGAGAAAACAAGGAGATGCTGGGCCACTTGACTTGGTGTAATTTGAGCAAATATGACAAAAAGTTCTGCTTCAGAGCTACATGAAACTCTAAACTTTTAAAAGGTGTAACTAAACTGGGTTGATGTTGCTATGGCAACATGAGAACCAGTGGTGAGCAACACCGTTATACCAAACGGATGTTTTTATTGTGTGAGGCCTTGAGGTTCTGTGTAAATTCAGTTGCTAATTGTAACTTCAAATCATTGTAGCTTCAAGTCGACAGTGCATCCATGCACTGGAAATGATATTAAATGATATTACATATCAAGTTATCTTAAGACAAACACCTGCTTCACCTGCAGAGAAACGTTAACGTATGAAGTCAATACAGGATGGACATCGCTTTAACCAAGTCACCTCGTTCAGGCTAGCAGCAGCTACATTAACCTCGCAGAGATCTCTGTGTGTGTGTGTGTGTGTGTGTGTGTGCGTGTGTGCGTGTGTGTGTGTGTGCGTATGTGTGCGTGTGTGTGACAGACCGACAGACTGAGACCTTTTAAGGGTTAAGTACAATGAACTCCACCGTTAGCAGAAAGTTGAAGAATCCAGCTGAACGTCACGTACCTGTTTAAAACGTGCTCCCTTTTGACTTACAGCAAATGTTTGAGAAGGCAAAGTAACATAATACTTTTACTTTTTTGAATCAAACTGAACACCCTCTCTGAACAAAAGCTGAATATATATATATATATATATATATATATATATATATATATATATATATATAAATGACGTTATGACACAACTCATAATAATTTGCATTATTTTAGTTATGTTTCCATGATATGGTCCTGCTCTCCACTCAACATGTCATTTGGTTTCCTATGGAGGAGAAAGTGACTAATTCATCCTCGTTTCTCTTCTTGCTCATCACTAAATAGTATGCAAATGTGTACTCACAAGGCTCTGCCTGATCAGAGGAGATGAGCATCAGTGCATGATTGTTAACAAGTCACTCTGTATCGTATTGTGTGTTGTGGTACCCACGTTGTGGCAGCATGAAGCAACAGTCTCTATATTGATACAATATATTAATATGAGCAGGTCTGCTTTCAACCTCATAGTCTCACATTCAAGTTATGTGGAGGACTGAGGACGTTTTCCCATCATGCCTCTACCAAAACCAGGAAGTGAGCTGCTGTCAGCGTTGGCCTCTCTCCATGCTGAAGTCTGCAAATGATGCAGCAATTCATTTCTCAATCCTTCAAACTGGAAATTGGAAAATATTGGCGTAATGCATTTACGGGCTCATCATCTTTGCCATTGGAGACATCTACAACGTTACCAATGTGACAGTTCATTGGCCGTGGGGATGCATTGTGTGATACCTGATGTGAAAACACCCTGAGAATAGAAGCTAAATCCAGCCTCACTCAGCTGCTGTGACCACAGGGACAGGACTCGGAAAGTCCTGTTCCTCCATGACCTTTGTTGACGGAGTTACACTTTGGAGGAGAAAAGATTGTGCATCTTGGAGCAATGGATACACGTACACCTTTCTTTTTTTTTTTACCTTGTAGAGTGCAGCTTAACCTGTTGAAAACTGTGGAAGCAATGTTGGCTCCAGACCTCCTTTTCCCTACATTTGAGTCGTCGTAGGAACCCCAAATTGATTCCAATACTTGTGTTTTAGTGTATGTATTTGGTCAGCAAAGTCTTGGGAAATATGAACATCCAGCATGATATGAACCAGATTCCCCAAAAATGCCTCCTAGAGCGGTCAAAAAGACACCTTTATGGAAAGATTAGGACCTAAAGAATCAGAATCTGGAACAAAAATTACAATAAAACAAAGTCTTAGTCTGTTAGGAAGGAGTTTCAGTTAAAACAAACTGTGTCGTTCGGTTCAAAAATGGAAAAATATGACGTTTTTCATGCCAAAAGATTGTTTGAATGGAGCATACTGGGAGTTAAAATTTGCACGGGAGGATTTTTGCACATGGTTTCCAAAAGGTTTAAGGTAGTTTGTGTTTGATTGTTGTATGATTGTTTCTCAAATGTAAAAAATGCACCTCTCTTACAACATATCTGTCTACACAGAGTACAACATGGTATCCGTGAGGAGGACGGACAGGCAGGTGCAGCCGGACCGAGGGGGTCCCAGGGGTGGATGATGAGAGGAAAGGCACCGCGAGCAGGGACCACGAGAAGCTTTGAAATACAATTACACGGTCAAACTAGCGTTTCCTTCTTTCAGAATGAACTTTTGCTCTCGACCTCTAAAGGTGGTTTGAGCAATCAGATTCCAAATCTGGCCATCCAGAAAAGCCCAGCGCACGTAACAAACGCAGCAAAAAGAAAGCAACGCTATGTTTCCCTGTTCCCCGATCGAGGCCGTGTCCCGTTGAATGGAAGCCCATTTACCCAGCAACCCCTGAGACTGTAAACAAACGCACATTTGTCTAAAGTGCTCTAAAATGGCTCCTCTCCCTGGACCGGGGGACATCAATCACTGACGGACCGGTCAGCACTGGCCGACGGGCCACCTGGAGGGTCCATGCCAGGTTGGCAGAGAGCTGCGCGCCATCTTTGTTCAGATGGAAACCATCTGCACCCAAAAGATGTCTCTGTCCCCCCAAGAGATTGAAATGGTCAATAAAGCTGTTGACCAATTGCACGTGACGTTGCAGTTTATGATCTCTCTTCTGCATTAACTTCCTGTGTTGAAGCCGCCGCGCTCACGCAGGTCGCCTCGTCCTCTGAGGTCATGCGAGTGACGGCCGCGCGGCGAGGCCGTGTTGTGCGTCTTCCTGTTCTGAAGTGGGCCGTTTAGAGCGCGTGGAAATCAAACTGCAGCGAGCAGCGTTCCTTTATCTGGAGGGGAAGTGAAACTCGGCCAACATTACATAAGGTGTTAATATTAACGTTCTATTGTGAGGAATGTGTGTGGGTGGGAAAAATAATGCAGCTCCTGTCACTGTGGTGTAAGCCAAACATGCACACACACACACACATTCACACACACACACACACATTCACACACACACATTCACACACACGCACACATATCTTTTCCATAGCTGACGCTAATGAGTAAATAGTATTTTTTTTAACCCACAGAAAAACAGGCTTTTACTGCCTACACCTCTTTCTTAGTTTACACACACACACACACACACACACACACAGTGGGGGTGTTAAACTGCAGAGGATGGGCCTGGAGGTGCAGCTGATCACAGTGCTTGTGATAAGGCCTAACAGAGTGTATCAATTTCCTGCATCTTGCCTCCATCTCTTTGTGGAGGAGGAGTAAGAGGAGGAGGAGGGGGAGGAGGAGAAGGGGGGTGGGGGGTTTCACCCCCAGCAGCACTTTGGCAAATGAAGCTTCTGACTTTCTCTCTGTATCTAATCAATTAGCAGCCTCCTCTTGTCCCGCCTGTCTTCCTCCTCCTGTCTTCCTTTCTCTGCCTCTTTTTGTCTTCTGTTCTGAGTGTTTAATCAAACACGATCTTTATTACATTACACTTCCTGTGCTTTTGTGTCACTCTGGATGACAATGCCGCCTGGCAGAGAGAGATAAACCCCGTCGGTTCATTCATCTAAACTGTGCCAGGTCGTCCTCCGCCTCAGATCACTCGTTGCCTCTGCAGCCATCGCCCTGCGTCCTCGTAGCAGACACGTCTCCTGACACTGCTTCTGCTCACCCTCCTTCATCACCGTTCATTCTGTTTCTATTCTGTGATTACCGGCTTTCGGTCTTTATGCCGAGCAGACATTTTACCGATCATGTGACTCTCATCAAGGAAGCATAGAAGAGGATCTTCCAAGACACACACAGTTTTAAGGCAGGATCCAGATGAGCTCCTGCTGGCATTGTGTGGAAGAAAGAGGTAAGGAATGTGTGTGTGTGTGTGTGTGTGTGTGTGTGTGTGTGTGTGTGTGTGTGTGTGTGTGTGTGTGTGTGTGTGTGTGTGTGTGTGTGTGTGTGTGTGTGTGAGAGTGAGAGAGAGTGTATTAGTATGTATGAAGTGCATGGGTGGAAAGGCGCATACTGCTAGCGTAAGGGACTTCCACCACTCGCAGGCTTCTCCTCGCCTCCACTGTGCTCCGTCCGCATATTCTATCCCTCATTAATAAACTACATATTAATGCATCCACTGCAACCTGCTCCGCTCTGATCCACCAGCCCCTCTCCGCTCTGTGTGTCCACTACATGGAGCATTCACTGCACTCCCTCCTTGTTTGCAGCGATGTGGATTCCTTATGTTCTGATCACTCCTTCCCTCATCTCCGTCTTCTTCTCTCCTTCCCATCTGTTAAAATCTAACAAAAACAACTCAATTAAAGTCTGTACAGACATATAAACTGCAGCAGTAAAGTGGATAAACAATTAGTTAGCTGCCATATTTATAGTATTAAAGACTTTGAGAAAAAAAGTACATAATAATCCGTGTTTAGGGGAACAGAGTGACACCTCCTCCAAAACACACTGTGTTTTAAATCTGACATCATTATCACTGCATCTGGCTAGAAAAGAGTGCTCAGTAGACGCTGAAGAGAACGAAAGCAGCGCTTCACTCATCTTGCTTTGTGCCAAACTTCTGCTCTGCTTTGGTTCAAAATGAGGCCGAGCTCTTCTCTGGATGGCCGACTGAGGCCTGACGAGCGACAAGAGACCGGCAGAGGAGGGAGGAGTCTGCAGAAGAAGGAGGAGTCGGCAGAAGAAGGAGGAGTCGGCAGAAGAGGGAGGAGTCGGCAGAAGAAGGAGGAGTCGGCAGATGAGGGAGGAGTTGGCAGAAGAGGAAGGAGTCGGCAGAAGAGGGAGGAGTCGGCAGAAGAGGAAGGAGTCGGCAGAGGAAGGAGGAGTCGGCAGAAGAGGGAGGAATCTGCAGAAGAGGGAGGAGTTGGCAGAAGAGGGAGGAGTCGGCAGAAGAGGTAGGAGTCAGCAGAAGAAGGAGGAGTCGGCAGAAGAAGGAGGAGTCGGCAGAAGAGGGAGGAGTTGGCAGAAGAGGGAGGAGTCTGCAGAAGAGGGAGGGGTCTGCAGAAGAGGGAGGGGTCAGCAGAAGAGGGAGGAGTCAGCAGAAGAAGGAGGAGTCGGCAGAAGAAGGAGGAGTCGGCAGAAGAGGGAGGGGTCAGCAGAAGAAGGAGGAGTCGGCAGAAGAAGGAGGAGTCGGCAGAAGAGGGAGGAGTCGGCAGAAGAAGGAGGAGTCGGCAGAAGAGGGAGGGGTCAGCAGAAGAAGGAGGAGTCGGCAGAAGAAGGAGGAGTCGGCAGAAGAGGGAGGGGTCAGCAGAAGAGGGAGGAGTCGGCAGAAGAGGGAGGAGTCGGCAGAAGAAGGAGGAGTCGGCAGAAGAGGGAGGGGTCAGCAGTTCACATTCAATAGAAGAGCTCCTTGAGTCTTAGAAAACATCCATCGTCATCTTAATACAGCAGTTCTTCAGTGGGGGAAGTGTACCGCTGTCCCAACGCCCAGGTGTCAGTACCACCACTGAAAAGCTTGTATTCCTAATAACCAGTAATCCATATTCATGCCAGAAAAGTTACATTTGTGATTTTCCAGTGTTCACAAAGACATGAGAAAGACAAAAGAGCTGTGAGGAATTGCTGTAAATATTTGTGTAAGAAAAGAGAACTCTGTTGCCATCAAAGGTATTACATTATTCAGCCTCACAATTACCGTTATTAGTTTGTCAACCTGTACTTATAATTGTTATTAGAAATAACAATCACTCCTCTTCCCATCCAGGCCTCTGGTCCGCCTCCTCTCTCTGTTCCCATCTCATCATCTCTGTCCAACCTCTCCTCTGCCCTTCTTGTCCAGAGGTAGCTTTCAGTGAGAGATATATTAATGTGGCAGTTTAATTAGCGAGAACCCACATGGCTATTGATTATGCACTTGCCTAGGGTAAAGTTTGTCTTCTGCTCCCAGTCATGTATTGATCTCCGGGTGGGAAGGAGCACACCGGCAGCTGCTGAGTTCGCATATCAAGTGGCCGAGCCTCCATACTTGACCTCAGCACTCAGCATCAACGTGTCCTGAAGGCTCCATATGTATTCAAATGTAAAGATATGAAACATATAAAGTTGTATACCATGCTAATACTTACCAACTGCCTTTCATAGTTGTCAGTAGCGACGTTTATTTCAACCAAAATGTTGCAGAAATCTCCATCAGTACGATGATGGAATCAACCCTCGATCCGTGAAAATATGACTTTATGTATTAATGTGAGGAAACGGCACTCTGCCTCCTCATCGAAGCAGAAGCTCCACTGGACGCCATCACATCTGTTTCCATTCTCACATTTTACACAAACCTCTCTGCATTATTTCAAGATTTGTTTTATTCAATGTTCAGCCCCCCGACGATGTTGCTCAAGTAGCATACTGCGCAAGTCCTGCTACTCGGTCGCCATCGCTCAATTTAACAAATGTCTTTTTCACTGCAAATTGAGACTGTGCATTAAAACAGTTGGATGGAAACCAAGTTAAACCGCCTTGCATCAGAGTAATGGTCTGTTCAGTGTTTGCATGAGTCACTGCGACTCCTAAAAACACTCGATGCTAAGGATGCTGAATCTACACTATCAAGGTGTGAGATCACGAGCTACTGACCACAGCTTGTGGCCGAGAACCAATGTTGTCTCCAGAGCTCTTTTCTCTGTGTTTGAGTCGTCGTAGGAACCCCAAATTAATTCCAATACTTGTGTTTATTGTATGTATTTGTTCAGCAAAGTCTTGGGAAAAAATGTATATCTGCAAAACAATCACTTTTAAAAGATATTTTGATCTTAACTATGAGCATCCAGCATGATATGAACCAGATTCCCCAAAAAAGCCTCCTGGAGCGTCAATAAGACACCTTTATGGAAACATTAGGACCTAAAGAATCAGAATCTGGAACAAAAAAACAAAATAAAACAAAGTCTTGGCCTGTTAGGAAGGAGTTTCAGTCAAAACACTGTGTCGTTAGGTTCAAAAATGGAAAAATTAGGTATATTATGCCCAAAGATTGTCTGGATGGGGCATGCTGGGACTTAAAATGGGCGCGGGAGGATCTTCGCGCACGGCAATTTTCTTTTCTGTTGCTCCACCTGACACGCGCAGCGCTGGATAGGAGCAGGAAGAGGCAGTAGCTTCATTTATTCTCCATGAGATCAAAGTCATGATGCAGACGTGTGTTTTGGGGGCTAAATATGATGTTATTTTTATTATTTACAATCGCTGACATCTGGCTCTACGCTTAAGGAAATGATTGACAGGACCGGCTGCCCACGGTAAGAGAGACCATGTGCTTAGTGTTCAACACAGAGGCACTCTGGGAAATACTGAGAGTCCAGAACACATGTTGTGGCTCTTGATTCAGTTCAAGCTTGCTTATGAAACTTATTTATGTGTAAAACTAGACTTGTAATGTTCAGTGTGTGATCCTGGCCGCGGGCTGCTGCTGAAAGAGGAAACAAACCGACTCGGGTCTCTGGATCAGTTTCCTGCAGCAGTCTGTACTCACAAAATAAGATGCTTGATTAGAAGAGGCCGAGTCGACACGGCTGTGGAAACATCTTTCAGAAATCCCTTCAGCCTTCTGGAGGATAGTTGCTGAAAGCCAAACAGAGCCCCGAGGAGGGGCAGACCTGCGCTCTGTGACAAGGATATTAAAAGGCTTCATAATATTCCTGTCTGTGGCTCTCCCCAGCGCAGTAGCTCTGCACTCTTCAGCCATAAACGTCTGTGAAAGGTCAAGCTAACATGTTCTTTGGGTGCAGATAATCTTCCTCTGTCCACTTCATCGCCGGCCTTTTTGTCCTCAGGGCAAAGGAAAGGTTTCCCTCATCACTGTGACTTCTTATATTCATTTCCTGTATTATTTTATATGTTGGCTTCATAAATGCAGCCGCATCCCCTCAATGCATGTCAGCATCCTCAGCAGGAGGAGCAGTGGGCCTCTGTGAAGAACAAGGGGGGTGATGGGAGTTCAGCGTCTCTCTAACCCGGTGGTGAGAGGACGCTCGGACCAGCCGGGCTGAGTGGCAGAAGTAACACACTGCACTTCCTGTTTCCTCTGAAGCCACCGCTGAGGCTTATGGACCATTTAGCTGCAAGCTAATCCAAAGGTCAAGCCAACTGCTTGGAAATCGTCTTAGAAACCCCAAATTAATTCCAATACTTGTGTTTATTGTTTGTATTTGTTTAGCAAAATCTTGGGAAAAAAATGTATATCTGCAAAAAAATCTCTTTAAAAAAGATAATTTGATGGTAACTATAAACATCCAGCATGATATGAGACAGATTCACCAGAAAAGCCTCCTGAGCGTCAATAAGACACCTTTATGGAAAGATTATGACCTAAAGAATCAGAACCTGCAACAACAATCACAATAAAACAAAGACTTGACCTGTTAGGAAGGAGACAGGAACAAGACTTCTAGTCCAACTTGAAGCATTAGACTTTGTAGCAGATCTCATAATAACAATCATTGAGTATCAACAATAATAACTTAATTATGAGTTATGAGCCTATGATTTAGTGCACAGGCATGCCTATGTAAATTTAGTTTTTATCTGGATGAGTTCAAACACAACGTTTCCTGTGTCCTGGGGAGAAGTCATTAATACACACTTGACAATGATGATGATGATGTGAAGACACTCTGTCTGCAGCTCTCTAGCGCAGTCTGGTTGGTTCACTTCTCTCTGGTCACGAGCGGGTCTGGACCCTCCAGCACCGCTCTTCTTCCTTCAGCGCTTTGGAGTGAAGAGCAGAGCCGCTGACCTCCAGGTGCAGCGGGAACAGAGAGGAGGGTTTCACTGTGGAAGGAAAGCTGCTTCTCTCACTGTGAATACGTCATGTGAGCAGTGTGTGGCCCTAAACATCCTACACAGCAGAACCCTGTGTGTGTCCACCAGTGAGGTCCAGGCTCTGGTGTCACACACACTCGGGCCTCTCCGTGGCCGCGTGCTGGTGGGATGTGCACAGCCGGCAGCAACTTAAGCGAATTCAAACTAATGAGCTGCGTGGGCTGTCCCTCCTCCAGCTCCTGAGAGCATGAAGCTGGTCTTCAGTCACCACCGAGATCCATCAGCCTGCAACACACACGCTCCTTCAAATGTCTACTTCCTGTTTCATATTGCATGCCCTCCTTAAGACTCTTCTATGAGTCCATTTGCTCCTGTTGGGGATTGGTTAGTTTGGTTGGATGCATTGGCTTCATGCTTCTCTGTAGAGCTCTTTGTAAACTTGGTTTTTAAAAGGTGTTATGAATAAAGTTATTTTTATTATTGTTTTATTATGATTGCAGCGTGACTCTTCATCACATTCCTGTGCTCTTGTTTAATTTTTACAAAGTGTCTTTAAATGTATTTAAAATGGAGAGAAGAGAGAGAGAGAGAGAGAGAGAGAGAGAGAGAGAGAGAGAGAGAGAGAGAGAGACAGAGAGAGAGAGAGAGAGAGAGAGAGACAGAGAGAGAGAGACTATAAAGGCCTTCACACACAAGTGTGTGTTGAATTAAAAAAAATTAAAAAATGCAAATTACTCACCTTGTAATATTTTTCTTTCATGCTCTCCATCCGGCAGCGATGTGACTGTGTGACACGTGACTGTAGTTCAGTAGCAGGTGTGAACAGCTGACTAGCAGGATGCTGTTGAGCAGCGTCTGCCTCGGTCAGCGCTGTCATTGACTTTCCTTCTGGCTAAACGCTCCGAGTCAGTTGGAGTTCCCTCTGGTCAACAGTTATGCACGGCATATTTCTGGGGCTTTTATTGTGACAGGTAAGAAGTGGAGGAGTGGATCTGCAAGTGCTGCTTTGAGAAGACGAGTCTGCTGTGTCGCTACACCTACTGACACATGAAGTTGTAGATATCCCACAAAATATGTTTTGTATGTTATCAACGTATTCATGAATCAGAAATTATTATTTTTTAAATTGCAGGAGGGCACACAGACCGAGGGAGGAGGCCGGTGACCTTTAACCCCTTGAAAACTGTGGAACCAATGTTGACCTCCTTTTCCCTGTTTGAGTGTTTTTCCCTGTGTTTGAGTCGTCGTAGGAACCCCAAATTGACACTTTTGTTATTTAAACCCAACTGAGGACGTTCCTGTAAGTGTCCTGTAACCCGTGGACCCGGTCCAGCACGAGGACACCAGGACACCAGGCCCCGTGGAGGCATGCGTGTGAAAT
>NW_027176087.1:893357-938357 GCF_023055335.1 Clinocottus analis
CAGACTGCTGGACTGTGGAGTCCATGTGCTTTCAGCCCGTTCATGAACGTGGTTCCTTTATTTATTTCTCTCTGCAGCGATGAGGTTCATCAGAGACATGAGGATTCAAAAAAGCCTTGTTGTTCTATTTTACACTTGAGTGTTCGACATGAAGCTCGGTCAGCGGCCTTCAGGCTTTCTGTGTCAGTTTCATCTCCTGACATGCTGTGTCTTCTCAAAATAAACTTCTATTGTAAGTTTACTTACGCAACAAAACTACTTGATTAGTTAAGGAAAAGATTGTAGTTTTGAGCTGAAAGAACTACGTTTGTTACGTGACTGGCTTCAGCTAAGTACGTATATTGCGCAATCTTCTGAGGTCAAATACATCATTGACTTGATTTCACATGGGAGACAAACCCAGGTCTCCTGAGTGAAGGTCCCTCAACGCACCGGACCCCTTCTCTAACTCCATCAATGTTAATGACCGCGCCCGGGGGCCTGATGGTTGTGGTCGTCACTACACAACGTGGTTACACTCTGAACTGCAGACATTGTGCTCCCTATGCGAGTGAAGACTTTGTGAGAATGGATTGACTCTGTCCTGACACCAGTGTTCGACAGTAACAAATGAGTCATCCCTTTGGTCTCTTTGTCATTAACAAAGATTAGTGGGCAAACTCATGATCCAGAACGTAACTTCCCCGTTAAGATGACAAACGTCTGCAGCGGCAGGTCATACGAGCTGTCACACTGATTGCTCACTGAGTGAGCTCATGACAGGCAAAAAGACAAGTTGCTTTCGTAAGTGTGAGTCTGCATCTCTCTGTAACACTGCTCTACGTCCACAGCTAAATGTTTGTGTAGTCTAGTGCTTCAGACTCCGCCTTACCTGCTCCCCGAACGGGAACCCCCGTTTAGAAAATAGTGAACTGATGTAAAATAGGTACACTCGTCTTATTACTGCTCAGTGTGTTCGTCAGTATCAGCTGTTCTGATTCAACGGTGTCAGGCTGAAAAAACCTGCATGTAGGTGAAATTCCACCGTGGTGTTGAGGATCAAACTGAAGGACGAGTGTCGTCTCCCGATGACCCACAGTGGTTGTCTTCAGCAGACGGATCAGAAGGGAGGTTAAGCTGTATGAAGGTTTCTCTACAGGCAGCGCTGTAGGAAGGTCGCTTTGGCTTCCTCTGAGGTCTTGGGTCATGATCTTATACATATATACATATACATATATATATATATATATATTCATATATATATATATGTATATATATATATATATATATATATATATATATATATATATATATATATATATATATGTGTGTGTGTGTGTGTGTGTGTGTGTGTGTGTGTGTGTGTGTGTGAGGGTTATTTTATATTAATCATGTTTATATAAATGCGAGACAAACGCTTGACGTTTCTTTGTAACATCTTGTATTGTTTCAAGAGGCGCTGCTTTACTGTCGTAGTTGTTTCCGTAGTATGGGTGGATGGATCACATGGAGGCTGTGTCTCAGAGGTAGAGCAGGTTGGCTTCTCTTAAACTTAATGTTTCATTGGGAAAGACACTTAACCCCAGGTTGCTTTGGAAGGCGGTCCCATCGTCATATGAGTGGGTGTGAATGTGATAGTTCTGCAACTTGGATGGGAGCTCATGCCCTGACTGTGTGAATGGCTGATTGATGAGATGTGTAAAGCGCTTTGAGTGGTTGGAAGATTTATTTTTGCCATTCTTTTATGATAGGTTGTGCCTAGAGGACATACATAACAAAGACCGACAACAGCAAGCAACAAAATCTGCAGGAAAAGAAGTGTACCAAGGCCGGGTTCCCAATTCCAAGAAGGGTTAATACATCACAAAGCCAGTCGAAACAGACTCAACATACAGTGAGTTGTAAAATAGTTTTATTTCTATAACAAACATAACACAATGAAAATAACATGTAACAGTATAAATACATACGGTGTTGGTATTCAGAAAAGTAATCAATTGAAAAACAAGAAAATGACTATATTCAATATTTCTACAGGTTATGTGAGTAAGGCGATGTTTGTGGTCCCAACTTCATATCAACTTATCAAATTTATGGGCAAATAGGATCAGAAATCTCGCGGCACATCTGGACTACCACACCCGACAGGATGACGTTTCTGCCATCGTCCAAAGTCGTCCCAGCACTAGCTGACAAAACAATCTGAGAGATGCCAGACTTCATCACACTTTTATGGAAGACCATTTCCGTCACAAAAAACGACGGACGATGTTGTTGTCATCATTATGACAACAACAAAAGTCATAATTATGACAACAACAAAAAAGCCATGACTTTTTTTTGGTCATAATTATGACTTTCATTAGTGTGGCGGAAATTGGCTTCCATACTTTCAGATAAAAACACTATCTATGTCTATTACAATTGTTATTGTTTACATTTACAATAAAGTTGCCTCAAACTTCCATAGTCAGGATGCTCTGCAGGATGAGCAAAATAAAGCAATTTTGTAGAACATTAAGCATGAAAACATCTTCTAGTTGGTCCTTTTTAACCACTTGTTCCCTATCCCTCTGTAATCCAGCCACTGAGACTGTGTTTGCATTGCTGAGTTACCTCTGTAACTTTCAACCGCACATTCTTTCTCCAGCCGTCTCTTTCATTTACATTCATATTAATTACACGGATACATTGTTCACAGCAATCTGTGAACTGGTTCTGCCGAGTAAAGCCAACTTAAATGCCTTAAAACTTACATTGCATTACAAAAAGATGTCCGATTGTAGACAAGTCTATGAGAAAATGACACTTCTTCTCACTTTAATACCTCAGTAAACATTGTAAACTTGAGTTTATGTCTCAATGTCTAGTTTCAAGTCTTCTTCAAAACAGCACGATGTTCAATTATTAATGATGGTCATTCAGAGTCAAACAGACCATAAAGCAGGGGATGTTTTAGGGCGGGGCTTACTGTGATTGACAGGTCTCTGTTGCTACCAGAGACCTATACAGAGTCTCTACTCCACTTCCTTTCATTGGCTGAAAAAACCCGACATGGAGACTTCAAAACGTGAGTTCAGAAACCAATGAGAGACGTCACGATAAGTACGTTCACTTCTTATATGCAGTCTCTTGACCGCCTCTTAAATATCTAAAACCTCAGTGTCTTTGTTGTTTTTGAATATTTTTTTTACGATCGCTCCTCAATACAGTGTTGTTGGTTGTTTTTAAAAAAGTGAGGGAAACCGCGACAGCAAGAGAGCGATAAGAGAGGCTCTAAAATCCTGTCCATGAAAAAAGACATAGCTCTCATATTTTGAAGTTTGACAATTGGTCTGAGCCTCATTTCCAGCACTCTTTAACTTTAAAGTGTACATTTAAAATGAAGAGCTGAGCAGCGATATCAAAATGCGTAATTGTCTGATTCTTACATCCCTGCTGCCGGGAAGAACACATTTGTATTGCATGAGGTATTGGTCCTGAAGCGTCTTGGCGTACTTAGAAAAGCGCGTTATAAAATTAAAGTGTTGTTATTATTTTCGACTGAAGCATACCGCCAGAGGGAAGGGAACCAACCGTTTGAGTCCGGGCTGAGAGATGTCAGCTACAATCTTTCTGGCCCGCCTCAGGGTCCTGGAGGTCAATGACTTTCTCAGCGTAGTGAATACTACGCTGCAGTCCGTCCTGGTCCTCGGCCGTGGCAACAGGTGATGGAGGTGGTGAGGATGGACTCAATGATGGCAGTGTAGACGTGTCAGACAGGAAGTCTGTGATCCACTTGCAGGTGGCGTGTAGAGCCAGAGCTTGTAGAAGCAAGTGTAGAAGCTAGCTTGGGAGTCGACAAGAGATGAGATCAAGACGAGACCTGAACACTTGAGGAGCAGTTTAATTGACACAGACAAATCTTTCTTTTTTGACAATCTGTTAAGAGTATGTGCGTGTGTGACTCAAACTAAATGCACTGACATAATTTATTGCATGTTGTCCTCACATTAGATCCAGTTTGAGGTCATCCAGTGTGACCACGACACACAACCACAATACACAATGACACCACCAGACGCTGAAGTCCACAAACAGAATCCTGGCATAAGTTCCTGAGGAGTCCAGCTGCTGGAGGATGAAGGGTAGGGCCATGTTGATTGCGTTATCTAAGGACCTGTTGGCTCTTTGGGCAAACTGCAGGGGGTCTTGGGATGGTGAGGGCGTTGAGCTGGGACTGGACAAGGTATCAGTGCATAAGAGTGGATGAGAGACCGAGTCTGGGTCGGTGGGGGGTTTCTGGGATGGATGGTTGTAAGGCACGGGCTCCTGCTGCGCTTACGGAGGGGGACCTGGTCTGCAGCTGGTAGACAGGGTCAGTACTGTCCCATTGCCTTTTAAAGCAACAGGGAAACTCGTTCTGGTCGTCAGCCAGACAGAGATCGTTCATGGAGTGCGCACTTTAGAGTTGCAAGACTTTATCTGTCTGAGACCTCTCTAGACCGAAGCAGAGTCACCTGCTGAAAGAGAATGTTGCAGTACACAGGGAGGTGTTCACAGTTTATGATAACATATCAGGTTTTCCTGATGCCAGATAAGAAGAACCTTGAGATCGCAGCATAGAACCCTGAGATCAGAGTATATAACCCTGAGATCAGAGCAGAGAACCCTGAGATCAGAGAATCCTGAGATCAGAGCATAAAACCTGAGCTCAGAAGACTCCGAGATTAGAGAACCCTGAGGTCAAAGAACCCTGAGGTCAGAGAAGACTGAGGTCAAAGAACCCTGAGGTCATAGAAGACTGAGGTCAAATAACCCTGAGGTCAAAGAACCCTGAGGTCATAGAACCCTGAGGTCATAGAAGACTGAGGTCATAGAACCCTGAGGTCATAGAACCCTGAGGTCAAATAACCCTGAGGTCAAAGAACCCTGAGGTCATAGAACCCTGAGGTCAAAGAACCCTGAGGTCATAGAACCCTGAGGTCATAGAACCCTGAGGTCAAATAACCCTGAGGTCATAGAACCCTGAGGTCATAGAACCCTGAGGTCAAATAACCCTGAGGTCAAAGAACCCTGAGGTCAGAGAACCCTGAGGTCAAAGAACCCTGAGGTCAGAGAACCCTGAGGTCAGAGAACCCTGAGGTCGGAGCAGAATCACTGTCATGTTGTTCCACCAGCCTCTGTTGGTATAAAAACAGATTCCTTCACCTTTCAATTTGCCGGAGAGCTCCGTGTCACGATCCTCACTGAACAGCTGAACGCCTGCCAGCTGGAGCGCTGACTCATTATCTTTCCACAGAGCCAAGTCTCTGTGAAGCACAACATGAACGATGAAGAGAAGTCTCTTCCAGTTTGTTGCTCAATGAATGCACATTGAGAAAAAATATAACTGGTGGCGCTGTGGCAGAGAAGCATCTGGGAGGGTCGGTGTCTTGACTAAGGACACTTGGACATAGGAACTATGAGGAGAGAGTAGGGATTGAACCCGCCACCCTGTGGTTTCAGAACGACCACTCTCTCCATGAGCTACAGCCAGCCAAAGGTCTAGTAAAAGCTCCTCTACATAGTGTTTCTAAACGCTGCTCACAGCCAGGTTTTGCTTGGGCATCCGCCACAGATGCAGCCCTTCTGGCCAACAGGTACCGGGTCTGCTGTGTCAAGAGACCCTTGGGCCCAAAAGGTTACCTTCAGCCTGATAGCCTCCTATTGCTGGTGTCTATCAGCGGGTTCTTATGTTGCCACAGCAATGATGACTATCTGACCACAACTCACAACTCATCTTCCACAGTGGAGGCTTTGGCCATGGCCCATTCTGATCCCATGTACCCAGCCTCCCCAAAAATGCACAAACAATTATTCTGGAGGTGGAAGTTGAAGACCTTGCAGAGAAGGGCCTCAGCCAGACATTCACAGTCCACCCTCACTGCACGTTTGCATTTAGCAGGTTTGTCAGGAAGCCTCTCCATCTGATCCGTCTCGCCGCCAGGTGGTGATTGGCTGACAGATCTGGTCCTCAGTCGTGAGACCCTTGATCGTAATGTGAGTCGCTGCTTAGTCATTTCATGTTAAACACTCTTTTCCTAAACCTAACTAAGTGGTTTTGTCAAAGGGCGTGGGTTTGGTCTCAGCATTGGTAGAGACGAATATATTAACATTTGTTTGGAACTCATTTAAACGCATTCACAGTAAAACAACCTCAGTTTAAATACAAAAAAAATCTACATCAAATAAATAGTAAAAATGAATACATAATTAAATAAATGAATAAAAAACGTTTAACAAAAATGCAATTTTTTACATTTGTATTATTGTAGCGGGGTCATCAGTAGAGTATATATATCTGAATAAAATGCCAATGAAATGTAAAAATACCCTTATTACATAGGAATCCTTTTTGAAAGACTTTTCTCCCTGAAGACAGGAGGAAGAGACAGAGGAGGTGCAGCTAGCAGGACAGACTGGAAGAGAGAGGGAGTAGCAGTGGGAGGGAGGCCAGCTGATGTAGCCGCTGTAGCCGCTGTAGCCGCTGTTTCATTAACTGCCAGCCGACAGCACATACATCAAGTTCCCACAATGCTTAGGGAGCGCAACCGAAACCTGCAGTGATCCTTCCGAAAGAAGAGCTGCCAGTGATGGATCGTGTGACACGGCCCGAGAGCACAATCTTTCTCAAACTCTCACGCACACAGCAGTTCTCCCAAACGGGGTTTCATTGGATCTGATGACATCTGAAGGAAAATCAACAACACCTGGCAAATGCAATATTACTCAGAATGACGAATATTTCATTTAAAACAGAAATTGTACTCATTCTCTTTACTTTGCAGATTGTATGGTGTTGAGCTTCAGTATATGCTCGTAATACCTACAGTACAACTTCAATACTTTCATTCATAAAGCCACATGAATGAAGGGCCACCAGTCGCAGTCTAGTGCACTGCTGTGAATGAAGTAAGATTCCCTCCATCCATTATCTATAACTGTGTGTGTGTGTGTGTGTGTGTGTGTGTGTGTGTGTGTGTGTGTGTGTGTGTGTGTGTGTGTGTGTGTGTGTGTGTGTGTGTGTGTATGTGTGGTCAGTTGACACTGAGCCTGACAACCACATTCAAGTCGTAGTGAAGCCGCCATGTTGGGCTCTGCACGTTGTCCTGTTGCTTGGTCGGCCGCTTTTGAAGTTTTGTAACTTGTTGCTACTGCAACTGTCATAAATATGCCCTGATAGAAGCAATATCAGAGAATATACAAGGAAGACCAACTCATTTGTAAATGCTTTAGCAACGGGAAAATCTTCATTTAAGTATAGACTTTGCCACCAAATCAAATTGTTTTCAGATATACAACCATTGTTGCTGATAGATAGATAGATAGATAGATAGATAGATAGATAGATAGATAGATAGATAGATAGATAGATATGTACTTTATTAATCCCCAAGAGGAAATTTTGTCAAAGTAGCGTCCCACATTTACAGACATCAACATCAATGGAATAAATTAAACACACAAGATAAGTAATAAAAGAACAGCAAGGAAGGCAGATATATACAACATAAAAATAGAATATATATATATATATATATATATATATATATATATATATAAAAACATAAACAAATGAAATATGTATATACATTTAGTGTATTCAGCGATAAAATTGAATGTGAACAGAAATTAAATAAAATGTAAACAGAGTGCAAAATGTGCAAATATGTAAAATATAGTAACAAAATATTTTTTAATAATTATAATGCATGTAATACTTGACTTGCTTCTGTACAAGTTTTGTTTACAGACAATGAAGTAGTTCATGAATATGAGCTGGGTTTACAGATAGTTACAGGTTGGTTAATGGCTCTATACAGCTACACCTCCAGGCTGTGTGCATATCTCTGGTTTACACTTGTCTTTCTCATCCTTCACACAGCTCAGAGTATAAAACGCCTCCGTAGATACTCGGAGCTGTCTGCGTCAATTAGAGTCATGCTTGGAAAGTAACAGAATATACTTAGCAAACCGCAAAAGGATGGTAAGGATGGTAAAATGCAGAGAATAATTTCCCCACTGTGGGTTAAATTAGGGATTTTATATATATATATATATATATATATATATATATATATATATATATATATATATATATATATATATAAAGAAATAAGAAATAACTATTGCACGCCCCTCTTGTAATACCTCCATGGCCCATGAGAGGGTCACGCCCCACAGTTTGAGAACCAGTGCTATAACGTCTGCCAAACACATTTTCTCTGCTGTCGGTGATTCTCAAACAATTGATGCTCATAATCTGTGGACGAGGTGATCCCCTCTCCGTTGGTCAAAGATTCTCACTTCGTAAAACCTCCGTTTTCCAAATATCACGAAACACTAAAACTGTCACATGCTGGCAAAAGGGGACCCATGAAGGAAAAGAACGATCAAAGGGGAGTTTAATGACAACGAAAATCTTCAAAACACAACTGGTAGGGCAGGGAGTCAAATATGGAGATTAAAATCTAGAACAAGCAAAAAACAAAACCAGATCAGGTACTTAACCACGCTGAGAAAAGATGCAGACGAACCAACACTGACACAGGAGACACGACGGGGTTGACGGGCAGGTGATTAGACGCAGGAGGATTCAATCAGGGGCGGGGCAGACAATCACAAAAGCAGGGAAACATACAAAGACAGGAAGTGAAGTCAACACAAGAGGCAGGGAAATTCAAAATAAAAGCAGAAAAAAATTAAGCAAAACCCAAAACAGTGACAATGACTTTCCGGTTTTCATCAGTCACTACCAGTGCCCTGAGTTTCCCCCACACTACAGTTACAATAATAATACTATACTCGTTTTCAATGACTGGCATGGTTTGCCCTACCGCCCTGACCGAAAAACATGAACAATGTCCGGATTCAACACTTCCCGTTCTCGCTGCACCAGCACGTGCATCTTGGAACCGCTTCCTTTTTAAATCAGCGTCCGGGTCAACAGGTCAGAGCCAGAGCTTAGGGCCTGTGGCTCAGTGGCAGAGGAGGGTCGTCCTTCAATCAGAGGGTCGGTGGTTTAATCCCGCACCACTAAACCGTGTCGATGTTACCTTGGGTTAGACACAAGCTGTGCCTGAATGATTAAAGTCCTGATGGGGGGCTCACATGCATGAGCCCCCCATCAGCGCTGGCCCTGGCCATCAGCGTATGAATGAGGACATGTTGTTTGCTACATGTAGCTCAGATAAGCTACATGTAGCTTTGAGTGGTCAGAAGACTAGAAAAACACTACGCAAGTCCATTTACTATTTAGTTAAACTTAAGTCATAATAAAAACCTCTAACATTTTTTTGTGGTCAAAATTGCCTCACTTGTTCACACAAGGCTTTTATTCTGAAAGATTTGCAGTGCTGTATAAATGCAAGGACTGGCATAGTGTGTGTGAGTTAGTGTGTGTGAGAACTGCAATGATGGGTTCAGCTGGACAGGAACTGGTTCAGAGAGATTAACAAATCTCTAAAACATGGACACTGAACGGTTGATGCAAACTGTTTGTAAAATAGGTTAAATTTCATTTATGTAGTCTCAAAAGCTTTGCTCATGTTCATTTTCAATTGTTTGGAAGATAAATATGATTATTCAAATATGTTTCTTTACTTGTTAGTTTTTACACACGGTTTTAATCCTTTATAACATCTAATAATGACTAATACTTGCCAGATTTTGAAAGTTAAATTCCTCCTGAAAAAAAGAGCAAAATAATTTTGCCAAAAGGACATTCTTTGACATATTTATTGGTAAATGAGACAAAAAGTACCAGGCGGATTGTCATCATTACTAAAATGGGTTAAATATCCCGGCTTTTAATTGTGTTTTTGTTATTGTTTACAAATGAGTACCCGCGTCTTATTCTTTTCTGTCTAAAATGATATATAAATGGTATTTTGACATTCTGGACATTACGAAAGGCAAACTCCATGTGGAAACAGGGCTAGCAGCAGTAACACTGCTGTCGCCACACGCATGAGGCCGTTCGTGCAGCAGAGTGGCAGGTTGACGGGGCGGCCGTGCCAAAGAGAGCTAACGGCTAACGGAATACAACACGCAGCGGCGCTGACTGTTCAGAGGACGCTTTAAACAGCCAACATGGAGCGCTGCACAGCGATCTGCAGGTTATCTGCACGGCGCCGGTGCAGAGAGCTGCACACATGTGCATAAGAGCACGTGTGTGGTTTGTATTCATTCGACCCAACATTACAGCAGTGCTTGTAGTAGACACACCGGGCAGATCGGCACTCCACTGAGTGTGCTTTTCTCGTTTATAGTGTTTGAACTCACTGGATTCATATTCCAGCATGAGAAATCTAAAACTTTGTACATCTTCAGAACTGTAAAGTATGTGTTTACTGGTGGTGATGTTGCATGGAGGAGCATGTTAATTCCACGGATATGATCATTCCACATTCTGCCTATGAAGCAGGGTGTGTGGACAGCAAGAGTCCAGTCTGCATAGTAATTGGTTGGGTAGGCGGTTTTAATGTTTTAATGCATAAATATATCAAGCATAGAAATTACAATTTAATGGTGTGTGGAATTGGAGAAGGAAGCTCTTGTTCTCTCACTGGTTGACTCACTGCCCCTCCCTTCCTGTCGCTTTCCTCCCTATCCCCTGTAATCTTTTCATAACTCACTTACACGCTGTTCATTTCAGGAGGTAATTTGATGTTGTACAGCATTTCAAAGATATATTGGGCCATGATTTTGTGCAATACATTGTGGAGTTAAAAAAGAATCACACTATTGAGACTGTCTCTTATTAGTTGGCAGCCAAACAGGGTCTTGAGGCCGTAGATCTGGGGATCGGCTCTTTTGAATGTCATGCTAGAAGTGTTCTCTCTCTGCGATAACTCGCCTTCAGATACAGGTCCACAGTGGCTGTCAGTCAGTTTGTCGGTCCACAACCTCGTTCTAGACTGAAACACTGTTTTGGCCTGAATATAAGACAAGATGAGGTCAGCGTGGCCATGTGTTTGTATCTGCGTATGAATATATAATAACAGCCCTCTGAACCTTCTAGTAGGTGTAGCAGGCCGCTTCTACCTGAGGGTTTGTTAGTACCTGAGACAATCACACTCTTCCAGTAACGCATCGTAGATACGACTTGGTATAAAAATGCATTTTGTTGCTGAAAGCTCAAATTGATGAAAATCCAGAAATATGATATGAGTTGCCTGAAAACATATTAAAACTTGAACCCTTAGGAATCTGTGGCCGCGGATTACGACGTTTACGTTTTGGAAATACTCATTTCTTCGCGATAATTCTGCACAGAAATATAGTTCAACTTCTTATAGATTCACAGGACCTGTAGCCAGATAGCGCTGCTGCTAACACGGAGCTAGCGCTCGACTGAACGAAGGGGAATTAAGTATCGTCACTTGCCCAGCCGGGGGTGGGCCCGCTACCTTTAGTGGTTGTTGGAGAGCTAGCTGCTGCAGCTAGCGCTAGCAGGAAAACAATGGAACCCTGCCTCTAGCGGCTTATAACCCACATTTTCTAGTATGTATATTTTTGCGTGAGTTTTGCCAACAAAATATTTTAGTAAAAGGTTTTTCACAAGCCCTGCTTTCCTGGTAACAGTGTTTGCTCACACTTGGAACAACCGTTACCATCCCAGAAGTACATCATAAGCAAGAACTATCATGGTAGTATGTAGAATAAGTATTAGTAGATGCAGCAGCAACAGGAATATTTTAAATTGAAAACAGGAAGAGTTAAAGAATAAATAAATATGCACTTTATGTTACGTCTTTGACATGCATTACAGACAAACATAAAAATTGTCATTTTGCTGGCATGATGTCAATATACCTTCAAAGAATCATTTTGACTATCTGGTTTTGCTGTGAAGCACGAGGATGAAAGAGGCGAGACCTCGATCTCTTGAAGAGATGCAGCTGACACTCTGGAGCCGAGCTGCATGCAGACAGCGTAAACTATTGTTCACTTGCTACTTCGTTCTAGTCGTGACACTTTGGTCACCTTTTAGGTCCAAGAAGGAGAGAAACTGCATCAATGTCATGCGCTCAGGTTTTGGTATAGGCATAAGCATCGGTTCTCTTCCTGTACTCATCATCTGAATGTACAGACGGGGTTCTGGACAGCTAGTATCCAAACATTCTCATGTACTTTACATTTTCAGGGTGTCCCTGGCTTATTTGAGGACATGAGTCACTTTCCTTAAAAGGAAGATGTGACAACATCACAGGAAGCTGAGACACAAACTGTGCCAATGATGTCATCTAAGGACAGACCCTGCAGCTGCTCCGCAGACTGAATAATGGACGGGCTGCTCGGACTCTGCGACAACAGCCAGGATGATCCTACCAGGAAAGGATGGGGCGGCTTGATACTCTGACGGAGACGGAATGTAACTGAATGCAAAAATGATTTACAGCAGTACAACATTGTCTGAAGAACTGTTTTAGTTATCAGGAGCTGCAGTGTGTGGAACAACAGATGCACATCGGTCTGACACAACATGACGACAGTGATCACTTCTTATGTCCATTTGTCTCAAATATTATTGTTTGTTTTTTTTGGGTTTGTGAATGGTGTAATGTCCATTTCACCAGGAGAACTGTCGTCTGTCCTGAGCTCTGCATTTTCAAACAGCATACAGACAGACGAGTGGCTGAGATGAGCAGCATGATGTGATCCAGATTTACTTAAATGATATTGTTGTAATTTACAAGGTGTTCAGAAACTGCCAATCCTGATATTGAAGGCTGACCGTGCTCAGCACTGAGCCACCGTCACATGCACAGACAGAAACTTTGTCATAAGTCTCCATTGAAGCCGACTGACAGCTGATCCAGATGTGATCATTGTGATCAGCTGTAATCACATGTGATCAGTCATCAGAAACAGACGTGGCTTCAGAGGAAAGGACGTCTTGTGTCTACTAAAACATGGTTTGTTGCGTCCTCTCTCCTCACATGGCTTCCTTTGGAGAAGGCGCGAGTGAAGGAAACAAGGATGCAATGAAGAGACTTGACTCAGGACTCAAGCAGCTTCTTCTCGGACACAGCGACAGTAGAGGACATTAAAGAGGGACCTGAATCCCTCTCAGCAGCCCTCAGACACACTGTGGACACTCAGGAGCGCATCACACTGTATTAAGTGTGCACCCGCTTTACATGCAGGATTTATGTATTTCTTTGTTGACTTATAATTTTTTTATTTATTTCTTACTACTACCGCTGTGCCTTTTTCTTGTTTTTCCATTACACCCACTCAGTGATCATTGCTCAACTAATTCCAATGTTCTGTTGGAGCTAATGGCTAATAAATACATCTCTCGTCTCTGAAAAACCTATTTCACGCAATTGAGTGACTTTGTTGAATTTGTACGCTTCCACACAGCTCGGTAGTGCAAGACTTAGAAATGCAAACACAGACATTAAATGGAAACGAGGCGATTGATCATCTCAATTAATTAAGAGGTAAAGTAGTGAACCCCAGTACAGAGACAGGAGGCAGAGGGCGTTAGCTCGAGGGTGGCTACCATTAGCATGAGGCTGGTCGTGTGAGCTGGGCTGAAGGGTTCTGGAGAGAGGGGAGCCCGAGACGAAGGCCACACAGGCCGGGGAGCAGACGCTTTCAAGCAGCCTCCGACCTGGTGATGGCCTGGACTCAGAAGCAGGTTTGTAGGGCGGTGTTGTTGTGATGAGGACTCCCACACACCATCTCCACCCTAGTAATTAAACACAGACACAAAACAAAGAGAGATGGAAGGAGGAAGAGGAGGAGGACAGGACACAGTGGGAGAAAGAAAAGGGAAGTATATTCAAAATGTTGATCCATTCCTCAGAAGGCTGAACAGATGTGTCTTAGAGAATGCAGTGGGCTACATTCTGCTTGTTATTGTGAGGACCATTGGGCTGCGTTTTCATATCACTCAAAATAGCAGGTAATTTATCTCGGGCGATAAAACAAAAGACGCTCTGGAGGCTGGAAGGTAGTGTATTATCTTACAAAAAGCGGCCAGCATTAAACCATTATTACACACGCGCTCGTTAAATCATGATACAAAATACTGATAAGAAGTTAGCCTCCGAGTCGTGGAGAATAACTCCCTGTCAGCACGGATGGCCTCTCTCTCTCTCTCTCTCTCTCTCTCTCTCTCTCTCTCTCTCTCTCTCTCTCTCTCTCTCTCTCAACTCTCTCTTTCATTATTTCTCAGCCCTCGCCCATTTTGCTTTTATGAGACCGAACGCTCAATAAAGGATTGTGCAGGGAGGCACAGCGCCTCACATCCCCATTTGGGAAGATAATTTGCGTCAGCAATGGCAGCCGATGCACAATAGCATATTGATGTATTAACGAAAGAAAACGGATGGCATGCATTAGAGAGGAGGAAGACAGAAACAGAGAGAGAAAAGGAGTCAGAAAGAATGAGAGAGATCTTGAGAGAAATATAACAATAAAATGTGAAGTATGTGACTTCAGAAGAAATGCTTCTGTTTGTGAATATTTCCTTATTACAGTAAATTTAGGCAAAACTGACTGTAATGGACTGAAATTATGATGCACATGTGGGAACAAATCATCTGTGAATACTGAGGCACTGTTTTAATTCACCTTTTTAAAAGGTAAACACAAGTTCATATGAATTCACTATTTGTATATAAACGGTTAACGCTTGTGTAGCACTTATGTAAAATAAAATAAAGCATTTATTTGGAATACCAAATGTCAGTTATACTATTCTTATTATTAATCATTTATGCCACAGTTTAGCTTCCATACTCTCCTGCCACTTTCACCCTCGTCAGCTCCATCCCTCTCACCTGGTAGCCACACCCACCTCGTCAGCTCCATCCCTCTCACCTGTTGGCCACACCCACCTCGTCAGCTCCATCCCTCTCACCTGTTGGCCACACCCACCTCGTCAGCTCCATCCCTCTCACCTGTTAGCCACACCCACCTCATCAGCTCCATCCCTCTCACCTGTTAGCCACACGAGCTGGTGCTGATGAAATATTGAGCGGAATTTGATTCGATATGGAGTTGGATTATCTCTTTTACAATTGGAAAGTGCTCATGGGATAGTTTTGGCTCAAAAGCACAAACGACACTGTCGGTTTGAATATTTATCAGGAAGTGGATCCAGCTGGTGCTTTATCAGAGGAGGTGGAGGTAATGTGTGTGTCTGTGTGGACAGGAAGATACACAACGTGTTTTCACAATTGCTCGCTAACTTTAACCACTCTGTAGTTGCCACATCATCAAATCCAATGGGACATTGATTTGATGGTTGAATCAATAACTAGGACCAACAAGAAAAAACAGCTTTTCATCCTTCAACTGTCATTTTTTGGTACCCAGGTGTCATATTCTGGCAGAAAGATTACGACCCCTTTCGGTAGATCCTTTCAAAGTCAATCTGAATCTGTATGCCTTACCAGCTTTTGATGCACAGCAGCAACAACAAATACATCTACACATCCTTCCCTCTGCATCTAAGACACAGAGCCATCAAACAAACACACAATCGCCTCCACACATCGCTCAAAATCATTCAGACTCCTCCACCTTTAATTGTGTCCTAATTGAGATATATATCTATAGATATAGATATCTATTTATATATAGATACATATCTATAGATAGATATCTAGATCTAGATATCTAGATCTAGATATCTATCTAGATCTAGATATCTATCTATATGTATAGATAGATAGATATATAGATATCTATCTATCTATACATATAGATAGATATCTATATATAGATAGACATCTAGATATAGATATCTATCTATATGTATATATAGATATCTATATATAGATATAGATGTTGAAACAAATTGACTGATTTTTCTGCGATTAATCGCATTATGCATCAAATTCAATAATAAAGTAAAAACTAGTGTATTGCACGCTTCTATTTTAATGTAATGAACTAGAACAATATAACAGCACTCTGGAGAAACAGCAAGTTAACATACATATATAGTTTATAAATATTTTTCCTTTTTTTTCTGAACAGGTACTGTTGAAAGAGCTTCATGTTCACATCCAAACCACGTCCACTTTGTTCTGATTCAAGTTTACTTAACGAGCCAAGATGAAGATGTGCCAAAAGGTGGATGGTTGGCCTTTCCTTTCCACAGACGCCAAAGCACTCGTCAGTCGATTAGCTTTTTAAAATAGCCAATGGTTACACATGACCGCGTGTCATCAGTAATCCACCACTCTTTGTCCAGTGTCACTGTGATTTTCCAGGTACCAATAACTTGCTTAAAAGATGGATCCTCTTGAGCCTGACCTGAGGCATTCAGGAGCAAGTCATTGGTGTAAAATTGGTGTAGTTTGTGGGTTGGATTATGATGGTCAGGTGGTGCAGATTGGCCCTCCTAATGGGGTCAGGTGGTTGCGGGTATTAAAAAACCCTGATGGGTGCACTCTGCTCCGCCGGTTGCGAAATGGTCTGTACTTGTATAGATCTTTTCTAGTCTTCCGAGCACTCAAAGCTCTTTAACACTCGTCATTATTCACCCATTCACACACTAATGGCTTCTATCAGAACGCAAACTAATCATTCACAGCCATTCATGAAGTGTCTTGCCCAAGGACACATCAACATGGACTTGCCGTGCTGGGGATCGAACTGCGGATCCTCTGAGCCACAGGATTTGATATGGTGTAAAGTCGTATAATAGGTGGATGAGTTATCACAATTGAATTGAATGTTTGTGAGGTTTGGTGATCAATGCTTTGTGATCAGTTTGATGTCTTCAGAATGTGTCTGTGGGACTCTAACAGCTGATGGAGGCAAATGGAGACTAATGGTTTCGGATAAAAATAAATGCATCACATTACTGTGACTCAGATTTTTCTAAAATGGATCAAACAGTTATTCAGATAATTCAGATGACGTTTGGCCTGCAGCTGTTTATGATTTGTTGCACTATGAAAGAACTTAAACACTTGTGTAAGGTGAGGAAACCGCAGGGTATTATTATCAATATTGGGTTTATTTCCATAAATCTATTGTTTTCAAAGCAGTATTGTAACACTTGTGGAAACACACAAAAGAAAGTCAGATAACTATTCAAATTAAACACACTATTTGTGTCCGTGTGATGAATGGCCTGCTGTGACATGTTCTCTGCCAGCTGTTGCATCACGCTATCTGGCAATCTTAATGTGATCTTTTATATCTGCAAGTGAACCGTGCACGACTGAAAACGTGGTGTCATCCTCCTGGAGCTCTTTAGCGCTCCCAGAAGATATGACAGCTTACTTTCAGGGCTGTTCTGTCAGAGCAGCGAGCGCAATAGCAACAGCCTTGAGGACACATTAAACCATTCACAGAAAATATATATATATATATATATATACACATATACATATATACACACACACTACTGTTTAAAAGTTCGGGGTCACTTAGAAATTACAAATGTCCTTATTTTTCAAAGAAAAGCAAACAAATTTCAATGAAGATAACTTTAAATTAATCAGAAATACACTCTACACATTGTTAATGTGGCAAAAGACTATTCAAGGTGGAAACGTCTGATTTTTAATGAAATATTTACCAAGGTGTGTCGAGGCCCATTTCCAGCAGCATCACTGCAGTGTTCTTATGGTAACACAATGGTAACATCGTGCCCTTGATGCACAAACTGCTTGTTTACTAATCGCCTTAGAAGACTAATGGATGATTAGAAAACCCTTGTGCAGTGACGTCACAGCTGAAAACAGTTCTGCTGGTGAGAGAAGCTATAAAACTGTTCTTCCTTTGAGCTGGTTGAGTATCTGGAGCGTCACATTTGTGGGTTCATTATACTCTCAAAATGGCCAGAAAAAAAACTTTCATGTGAAACTCACCAGTCTGTTCTTGTTCTTAGAAATGAAGGATACTTCATGCCAGAAATTGCGAAGAAACTGAAAATGTGTCTGGGTGACCCCGAACCTCTGAACGGTAGTGTATAGAGAGAGAGCATGATAAAGTCTAATCGCTGAAAACAAGTATAATATGATCATGCTTGAAACCGAGGCACTTTCAAGGTGGGTAGGCCAGGTAGCTGTACACAGTCGTCTCCGTTAGCATAGTTAGTGTGAAAGATAGTCATAGGACCCACCAGAGTGACTAAGAGCCGGCACGAGGACGAGGCCACATTCAGATGGAAGTTCCTTGTCGATTGTGAATGGCAATAATTTAAGGTTTTCTTTTGCCTTCAGACTGCTCTGACTGAGCTCACCGTGTTTACCTGAGTGGTTCTAGCTGTAACCCCCGTATGAGGGCAGTGCTCTCGAGCACAAAAAGACTGTCGGCCACGTGAACAGAGAGAAGATCTCTGATGACAACGCACAGGGAGGGCTGTCCATCTCGGTTCAGGGAGACGTTACTTGACGGTCGATTGCTGCCATATTAATGCTATGAATTTATTATGCTATTGGCAACATGTTTCCTTCCCCCGTGAACACACATCCCGCAATGTTTGCAACTGTGAAACCTGTCTTTATATCCAGGGCTACCTCAACCAAATTGGTGTGTGTGTGGTCTATATTAAGTCCAGCTCATGCTGGAGCTTCGGCCCACTTTACGGTGAGGTCCATTGTTCTAATGAGTAGGCCCACAGTGGTCTTCCTATGGGAACAAATCACTGTCAATATCTGCGAGCACAAATAAGATCCACGTGCTGGCGTGTGTTAAGAGCTCCCACGCCTGCAACTCAAAACAGCCAAAGCAAGCAAAATATTTTTTGTGAGCGCTTTCACATCACTTGGCGCAGAACAGCACACAAGAAAAATGTAAAAGTATGCTTTGAGTGCAAAGAGCGTCCCCTGGTGCACAACTTCATCACTGCTCTTCTGCTCTTGAAGCTTCCACCTGATCGCTGGAGACCCGCTTTATTGACAGTTAGCGGGCGGACCCATTCACCCTTATCACAAAATCTAATTAGTTACAATCCTCGTCTTTTGGGTTGGCCGGATATCAATCCCGACACTGACACTAGGTGGCGGTATCACGGTGGTTTCCAATCCACCACTAAACACTGCATCTCAAGGTACTAATTGTACTTTTTACTACAGCACATCTCAGAGGTAAATATTCTTCATTTGTCTGTCGCGGCTGATGAAATACAACGCATGTTAAAAGCATTTTCAAGTTGCACAAATTGATTTAAATTCACTCCGTCATTCGTTTGTCTAGGTGTGTTTGATAGTCAAACGTTTTGTGACAAGCAGCAAAGAAACTTTTTGATCTTAATTTAATAAAACATAATATAATCATACAAAACTTTTGTGTGAATATGAACAAGTTTCACAGAGAATGACAAACTCCTGTATTTCTTGGTGTTCTATAAAACACACTTTGTAGTACACATGCTCGAACACGGGCACGCAAACACACACCCTTTGACAAGTAGCTTAGGGGCGGGACTTATCGACTGAGCGGCGGACTCATCAGAAGATTGTTCAGCCGGGCAACTCGCATTAATGGTGAAGTAAATTGAAAAATGCAATCAATGATTGGAGTGAATGCTTGGCGGTAATGATATCAGCGTGAGATAATCCAATAATTGCCAAGCTGATGTATTCTCTATTGGTATTTGGCCGCTTGGCCTGTCACTATAAAGTATGCTCCTCTTTTCTTTCCTCTGGCCGAGCCTGGAAGGGAGAGAGGATAAGGATACAGCTGCTGTGTGAGTGGAGCTAATGAGGGTAAGGCTTTCTCAGTATAATTCATTTAACAGTATGTTGCCATGACTGCTTAAATGACACAGAATGTGAACTCTACTAGGCACCCAAAAATAAACTCATTACACTCCACTACATGTCTTTCTGGCCTTTGAGACAGGGAGCTGAACTTTCCTCACTTAACGCTTACCCTGTCTGAAAACTCTAAATATAGTGTACTTACACTAATACAGAATGTTTTCCATGGGGTCTTTCCTTTAGGTGGCTGAAATAAGGCCTGTACAATTAATCAAAATGGAATCAAAGGCGCAATATGGCCAACAGCAATTCACTGGAGGTGCACTATTAGTTACAACACAGATGTCGTGTCCGACACGTCATATATACAAACATTCTTAATTGGTACATATGCCAACAGAATTGAGTTAATGAACGTTCAATGAAAATAATATTGATATCAAAATGACCATTCCCAATCAAAATATCAGTCAAAATAATTGCAATGAGAGTTTTTCAAAATAATTGCAGCCTGAGTTAAATTCTGTTTTGCTGCTGCCCCGTCCAGTTTGAAGCAATGTGACAGATAATGTTTTTTTACTAATTGCTAACACTTACAATGGTTTCCCATTAACAAACTACTTTGTTGTTTTTTGAGAGGCAGCTTCAACGTCCATAAGCCCTCGGTGCACAAACTGCTTGACCACTGTTTGTGCTCGGGAACGACTAGTTGATGTTCTTGGTCTCCAAATTCAAGCAGTAAGTGGAAACTGATTACACTACTTGTGTATTTACTAGTGCTGTTAAACAATTAAAATATTTAATCGTGATTAATCACATTTATGTCATAGTTAACTCGCGATTAGTCACATTTTTTTCCTTCATTTTAATGCTCTTAACATGAAAAAGTGGATTGGCTTGCTTTATGCAAATGTTTTATTTTATTTACTGTTTTCCCTTTTTTTTAAATTTCTTTTTTTTAACTAAAACATCAGTTAGTTAGGACACCCGTAAACGACAATTGACCATTTAAAACCTTGCACAGGGCTTTTTTTTGCACCATTGTTCCTTATAAGACTCGATCAGCGACGTGGTGATAAAAACTGAACTCGAGCCAGAGTCTCGCCCGGAGGTTTGTCCTCCATGCTGCAACCACTTCCTGCCCGTCCCCCCGCTCTACCTTCCTGGTTGTGTATATGGCCAGTTTGGCTTCGGCTAAGAGGAAGTTGAGTAGCTGCCACTTGTTTTTAAAACTTTTGTTGTAGCCCACTCCCATCATAAAAATCTTGTAAGTAAAAACAAAGCCAAAGCGTGTAAAAAACAATGTTAAAAGAGAAAAGAGACTGATGAGTCTCTTACACTCAGTAAAAATGTGGTAGACTGTTTCTCGTGTTCCACAAAGTGGGCACCCGTTAAGAACGGTGGGATTAAGGACAGATAAAAAGGCGTTAGAAGCAACGGCACCGTGCAGGATCCTCCACTGGAAGTCACCTGTCCGCTTTTTGAAGGGGGCTTTGTATAAAACCCTCCACTAGGGGCTGGGACCATCCGGCCCCCATTTCTTTGCCCACACAGTGGGGGGCCTGCCGCTCAGTCCGGCCTGGTGGATGCACTTCACACAGTTGCGGTACAGATTCTCTTTGTCTGTATTGTTCATTGTCAGTTTAGCAGTGTTGATGACTCTCAGAAGGGGTCCTCTCTCCCAGCCCCAGGCTCAGGATGATGTCCAGGTAGGGGTCTGTAGTGTCCAAGCTGGTTTCAGTCTGGTCGTCCCTCAGAAGGCGTCCTTCTTTTCCCGTCAGCTTGTTTGACCAGCGCCCGAGGACTCTCTCCGCCACCCGGAGTGACTGCAGCCCCAGCAGAGAGCCCAGGGTCTGGGTGTCGGTCAGGGCCGGCCCCACCGCATCCACCAGCTGCTGCAGGGTCAGGGTTCCAGACTGGATCAGCGCCGCCGTCAGTCCGTGTGTGGTGTGGTCGCTGACGTCCAGCCTGGCTCCGTTGACCAGTGGTTCTCTCAACAACCAGTGCACAGAGTTGGCTTCAGGGCACCTTTATGGTTAAAGAGGGCCCATGACTTAAAAACACCCTGGTAAAAAGGAGGCAACATAGTTAGTTTTAAAAATGTAGGATCCGTTAATAACAGAGCATCATCCAAACCCAGGTTATTGGCATGCCTCAGGATGCTGCTGGCCACATCTCTCCACACCAGATCTGCCGGTCCAGTGAGGTACCTTTTGAATAAACTGGAGTCTAAAAGTGGCAGTCCGGCTGGCCAGGTGGACAAGGCTCTGTTCCAGCACCCCCCGTGGCACCCAGTGCAGACCCCCTGGAAGAAATCCACTATCCTCCTTTGGACCTCCACGAGTAAGCTGGCTCCCTCCGACCCGGACAGGCCTTCACCGCGTGTCCCTCCACTCCACAACCGAAGCACTTCATACGCATCGAAGTGACGAATATCGTGTAGTCGTAATCATCTACTTTCACAATGAACTGGAGGTTGAGCTCCTCGTTACAATTGTTCAGTATCATGTACAACTGTCTACGGTGAGACACCACGTGCTTCAGCAACGGAGACTTACATCCAGACATCCTGCGGATCGGGGACGCCACCTTCCCGTGTCTGGATACGGTGATGAAAGGGGGGACGTTGGACACTTGGTGGCGGGTTGGGACAAAGCCAGTAAACCATTTTTTCATGGTGATTCCCGTCTCGATGACAGAGTTCACCTCCTCCACCCGGTCCAGGAACACAACCACGGCGCTGTTCATCCGCTCAGCCGACACGACTCCTCTGTGGCCGACCTTCTCCTCCACAGCGAGGCCGACATCCTCCACGCTGCAGCGGAACGTAGCACACACCTTCACCCCGTGCTTTCAGGTTAGGTGCCTGTAGCTCGGGCTAGCCAGGCTGCCAGCCGGGCTACCGACACCACGCTGCAATACGTTTGTTCTTCATTGTAGCGTTTCTGTCTGAAGTCATCCGTTCCTGTCTGGCTATGACGAGGGGGCGCAGAGTTAGCATCTGTGTGCTCGGCCATCGAGTGGTATTTCAGACTGGATAGCTACGATGATAGCTCAGTTCACTGTGACAAATGGCTCATACCACTTCAGTCTTGTCGAGGGAACCACGTCTTATCGTTCATTTTCCCGTATTGCGCTTACAATTCATTAATTTCAACCCGTAACGTTAGTCCAGCTTCCAAGCGCAAACGGCGTGCCTATTGTTTTGCTACATCCGTCGTTGAAAAATGAAAATGTGTTAACGCCGTCAATTATAATCGGTTTGTGATTTTGTCAGATGCAGCATTCCCTGGTTGAGTGCTGGGAAAGTACATATGTATTTTTGTTGTCTGGACCAAACTGTAACTGGGAGTATCGAACCCTCTTCAAGTGAATCACAGGGTAGGATCACTACGTGTTTCTCCTGAAGGAGTTCTACTCCCACATGGGATGCAAGTTATTGAGAAAGCCCTGTCATACCTGATCGTGGTACTGGATTTATAATATAGCTATGTGCTGTCCATAACAAGGGGGTTGAGCATGACGTAGTGTTTGGTACCTTCAATAAAAAATTGATTGTCTGACTGTTTGTTCAGTAAGTTAAGGGCTTGAAATAGCACCTTTCACAGACAGTCAGGAATATTAGGACATGCAAGAATAGAACCATACAAGGTGACAAGTGACCATACAAGGGCCACGAGCTTAAGAGTTAAAACAATGAAAAAAGGCACAATAGTCCATAAAGTACACAATAAATACATGCGTACATAGCAGACCTGGTACATAAAGATTGCCTGTCTAAACGGGTATTTCTCAATTTGATTTTTTTATACATTTTACAGAATCTGCAAACTGTAGCTGTAACTGTCATATGCTTCATCACCCCGAGTCTTGAGGCAAGTGCATCGGACAGACAGAAAATGTTCCATGTTTGACCTGAGTGTACAAGCTGGTGAATAAGGGTGAAGTAGTTCTGCCACATACGCAGGAGTCTGACCGTGACTCGCTTTGTATGTGAGCGTGGATCCTATACGCTGCAGGGAGCCAGTAAAGAGATCTGAATATGTGAGGTCGTCTGTTTGTCCTAGTGAGTAATCTGGCAGCAGCATTCTGGATTGCCGGCAATCGGTTAAAAGCAGGCGAACTGAGAGAAGAGAACAGTGCATTACAGTCATCAATGCGAGGAGAGATGAAGGCATAAATGAGCATCTCCAGTTCAACTGTTGATAAAACAGATCTCAGCTTAGTGATATGTAGTAAAACAAGATCTACACAGCTGCTTAACATGGGGGTCAAACAACAAGGATTGTTCAAATAGTACCCCCTATGACGCATGTTGGCGTTAGCAGTAGAGGAAAGTAGAACAATGCACTGCTTGATCGTGAGGACGGATTTCTCTGGGCGAACAACCACAACCCCAATAGTTGAGACAGACACGATAAAACCTCTGTCAGTGAGGTAAGATGCAAACCAGTCTGGATGGTATTCATCCACAAGGCAGGACTATGGATTCATTTTCCTCATTAAATCCATCAAGTCTTGTCAACTGATATGCTGGAAAGAGTCTGGAACAGTAAGAGAACGAGGGGCGAGAGTTGGATGAACAAGTCCAAGGATGAATACTGGACCTAATTGCCATTACTTTATGAAAAAAGGTCAATTGTTTACAATCATCTGTTTATAATTTCCATTTTGATAAAGCAGTTAAGTTTTCAAAGTAAGTATTCCGAGCTTCCTTTATTATGGCATTAAAATAATCTCAGATCTTTGATGTGAGCCCAGTGTCTTTCCACACTCACTGTCTCAGGGTGCAGACAGCGTCGGCCATCCAGAGAAGTGCTGTCGGCAGCCCTAGTCCTCTCTTTTTTAAAGCTGTCACTTTGTCCAGTAACATGGTGCAAAAAAATATGCATAAATATAGTAAAGTACAGATATCCAAAAATATGACTTAAGTACAGTAACGAAGAATTTCTACTTTGTTACTATACATCACCAGTGACAGCAAAACCCACTAACGCTGGTCCAACAAGTGGAGGGGATTTAGGGTATAGTTTGCAGATCGTAGCTCGGCTTGACCCAATCTGCAGTCAATGTGTTAGCGCCCGGTTGAAGCTAAACAGGTTATAAGATACACATGTTATAGGTTAAACAGGTTATAGGCCAAACAGCAGCCTCGGCAGGCGGACTGGACCAGGAGAAAACGAAGAGTTTATTTCACAAAAGATTAGTCTGAAGTGCTGTTCATAGACCTGTGAAGAGAAACTCGTGAACTAAGTGTTACACCCAGACCTGGGTAGTTTTGTGTTCACTGTTTGTTGTGTTGGCTGTCACTCACTCTGTCTCTCGTTTCAGACTCCTCCCCCCTCGTGTGCCATGCTCATGTGATTGCAAGCCCCGCCCTCATTGTTTCCACCTGTGTCTCGTTCCCCTGTGCATTTAGTCTGCAGCCACCCTCTGTCTTGTAACAGTGTATCATTTGATGTTATGAAAGTTTAGAGTAAAGACTGTTTTTTTTTTCTCCCAACAAACATCCTGGTCTCTTGTGTCTGCCTTTGGGTCCAACCTCCCGTGGTCCTGGTCTTCCTAACACTAAGAGTGCGGCGTAGAAGCTGTTGCTGTGGATGACATGATGTTTCATGAATGAACCTGTTCAACATGTCTACGATGATGCTTTATAGGTCATTAAAAGTTAATGAATAGTGGATAAGACTTGTATCTAAAATATAGATATGTACTTTATCAATCCCCAAGGGGAAATTTTTTTTGTCAAAGTAGCGTCCCACATTTACAGACATCAACATCAATGGAATAAACTAAACACACAAGATAAGTAATACAATAAAATAAGAGCAGGGATGGCAGATATATACAAAATAAAAATAGAAAATATATACCTATTGTCAAGACAGACAGACAGCTGCGACAAGCTGCCGTTGGCACGGCGCCGTCTTGCAGGATCACGTGACGTCACACGCCACCAGCATGTGATATTGGTTTTCTGCTGACAAAAACAATTTTTTAAATGAACAAGTTATGCTACACATAGCACCAATTATCCAGCCATGGCTATGGACTCACGTTAATGATAACACAGTGATTATTTAACTTGGACGAAGGTATTTCCTGACAAAGCAGGGCCACAAGAGCTTTTTTGATTTGAGAAATAACTCTGAGATTTTATAAGTTTAATAGTGCTGAAAACTGTATTTTTCCATTTCCCAAGTAGGTCGCAAACTTCCATTTGTTGTTTTGATTGATTGTTTTGATTTAGAAGTGATTTAACCTAATCTTCCTCATTAACTGGGTGCCATTGTATCTTTTTACAAAACATTGTCTCTTACATAGCACTTAACTGCGAGCAGTAGCTACTTTGAGAATGACTTATCAGCCTCTGACGCATCAATTTTGGGCCGTCTGTCAGCTTCTGTGGATCTAGTTTTTGTGGTGCATCCTAAACTGTTGGCGCTAGTGGCTATTGTTTGTCTGCAAATATCTCCCGAGTCCTCCCCTCCCCTTTCCCTCCCTCCATCCGTCTTTCAACCTCTCTCAGTCTGTTATGAGCTGACTGCAGTGGTTAAGGTACAGTCCTCCGCTGGGGCTGCAAGCACTTGCTTACTCAGCATCTTCTCACTCATTCTTGCTTTCCACTCCCTCACTGTTTCCATCCATGCATCCCATCTTTCGATCACAGAAGTTTGGACTGGTGCACAATATACACTCATAGATAACTGAGTTCAATATATTAATTAAGAATATCTAAATCTTGGCAAACTGATTGATCTGCTTGAGAACTTGATTTGAATTACATTTTATTTATTCACATATTTGCCTCTGAGAGGTTTACACTCAATATATGACATCCTCTGTCTTTCGACCCTCACATTGGAAAATGGTGGAATGAAAACCTGAGAAAGGACAGACGTGTGATAGATGTCGTGTTTACAGAATGAACAACATATACAATCCTAGACTCAATCGTTATGACACAAATAATACATATGAGCGTAGTAATAGAAAAATAGTAGCAGTGGCTATAATTTAATAATGATGATATAAATGTGACAACCATAGTAGCAGTGGGTGTCAGGCAGTTAGTAATATGCATTAATGGGCCCTGACATCATATAGATGATAAAAGAGAAGAGGAGAAAGGAGCTCAGTGTATATTTGGAAGTAGTCGCTAGTGGGGTCATATTATAGTAATATAAGCTCTCGAGTGGGGTAAAAGTGTACTATAAGCTGATTCTATAGGGAGCAAGGGGAGAGAAGCTAATACAGGACTGATATGATTTTGTGTTAGTACACGAGCTGCAGCATTCTGGATCAACTGGAGAGATTTAAGAGACTTATTAGAGCAGACTGAAAAAAACACTCAAGAAGTAACAAATGCATGACATAATTTTCCGGCATCATTTTGGGATGTGCCTGATTTAAGTGTTACGTATGTTTCAAGGATTGCTGTTAGGAAGATAACATGAAATAAAATGATGGATGCCTGTTAGTAAAGATAGATTGATAATATCTCACAGCGAGGTACTAACCGGGGTAAAAACTTACCTACCATGCTTAGTCAGGATGAGGTCTAAGAGACAGGTAGGTGGCTTGTATGTAGGAATGAAATCAATTGCTGAAGGTCATGGGAGGAAAGCAGTCTAAAGATAAATTTGAAGGCTTTATAGCTGTTTCTAATGCTTTGTTTTCACTCCGGCTTGTTCAAAAACACACACAAAAAAAACCTATCCAGATAAATCGCGCTATCCGGATAGAGTGAATTTGATTGTGGTTGGATGAGAGAAGTATAAACATATACCATTCCGACACCTTATTGGTTTTCTACACGATGCACCTGAAGATGACACAAATCAACAGCTACAAATCACATCACTCTCCAGCAAGGACAGCAGAAAAGCCTATTCAAAGATGTCCATGTCAGAGAACTCTAGCGTAATATCTCAACCAAGTACCAGCAAGGAGGTTTATGGCCAACAAGACCAGCCAACCCGTGTACATCCTGGCCGTACCTGGAAGGACTTTTCGAGATGGTTGGGTGCAAAAACGATTATTTTTCAAATGCGGTGCAAGCTCTGCGCACCCAAGTACCACGAGCTAATGGCTTTCAAGAATTCACAGTCGAATTTGAAAAAGCATATTGAGGTAAGCTGGAAGTTACTTGTTATCAGTCGATTATTGAATAAATGTTGTTGTAGTGACCAAGTAACACACTGGCTAATGGTAAATTTGCAATGTTTGATTTGGCTAGGTACATGCCAAACCATGCCATGGTTTTCAAATTTCGATACCACGATTTAAAAAAAAAAAAATCCATGTTCTTGAACTTGAAACATGAACTTCTTTATTAAAATATTTGAAAAATACACCCGACATGTTTGTTGCACCACACTTCACTGAACTTTTTTGTTGTTGTTGTTTTTACGTTTTAGTGAGTCCTCCCGCCTCATTTCCATCTCTGTTGAGAGTTGCGCATGCGGAGAAATGATGACTGAGCTCGCCCACTTACTGTCAGAGAGAGAGAGAGAGAGAGAGAGAGAGAGAGAGAGAGAGAGAGAGAGAGAGAGAGAGAGAGAGAGAGAGAGAGCGCAACAGACACACAAGCGCAGTTTACACAGGGTGACCAGACGTCCTCTTTTTCCTGAACATGTCCTCTTTTCGAGACCTAAAAAATGCATCCGGCAGGGATTCCCAAAACGTCCAGGATTTTGTTGGATATTTGTGTTTCTCTGGGTATTTCACAAACTAGTTATTACGTCCTTACAAGTTTTGGAAATGGTATCTCACTTACGTCTCACCTTCTTGCGTGAGCTCTCACTATAGGGAGAGCTGTCGTTGGTGGACTGATCTCAGGGTTGCCAGATGCAGGATAATTATCCTCCAAACACAACCATGTTGAGCCTTTGGTACGATACTTCTCCATCAGCAGTCTGCACCACTGACACCTCGTCACCTCCACTCCAGACCAACATCCTGTTACCTCTGAAGAAACTACTTCTGCATGAAACATCACCGCGTCAATAATCTACTGGAATTTCAGCGACAAACTTTTTGGTAGCTTAGCACGACTCGTTATGAGCTAAAGATCGCGTAGATGCTCGACTGTGGAGCGGGATGAAACCATAACGGGGTTTACATTGTTTACATCATTGTTTGCTTGCGGAGTGATGTAAAAGCGCTCGTCAAAGTGAATTACGCCACGCTTTCTTGTTGCAGTTGCAGTGGAACAATCACTGCAGTCCAGTTGCCATCTTTGTTTTCTGAATGTAAACGTCGACGGTAGAAAGAGTTGAAAAAGGTAATAAATAATGGTCCTGTGTATATTTACTTAACATGAGAGTGTCTGTATACTGACAGAATCCAATCTAATAATGAGAAACACAGTATGAAGGCTGCTTGTGTATGCACCATCTCAACACTGGCTTTACTGGGCTTGTCTCCTCCTATACACATGGAATACATGTGCATTTCAATAATGTGTCAGTAAATAAAGTAAAGTATATTTATATCGCACTTTTCACCGACGGGTCACAAAGTGCTTGACGGGAGTAAAAGTAACTATACAAGGGACCAATACATTACACAAGACAACGTGGCAGAGCATCCCTTAGCTTTGGTGCTACTGCCTCACACGCTCGGTCACCATGGGTCTTAAGCCAAGTGTGTGGGACGGATAGAGGATTGAACTGTTTAGACCTGGGATTGTGGGCTGGTAAATAAAGGCCAAGTAGTTCAGCCACATATGCAGGAGTCTGGCTCTGTAAGTGAGAGTGATATCCAAGTGAATCCTATACTCTACAGGGAGCCAGTGAAGAGACCCGAGTATGGAAAAGAGATTCGCTCTCCTCTACAGTCCAACAAAATCACGATATTGAGGAAATGTTGCTATCAAAAATGACATGAAATCTTATTCCTACAAAAATAAATGTACTATTATTTGCATATAAGTGTGGACAAGCTAACACCAGGTACACAACTTAAACCCAGACCACAATCTTTTCCTAAACCTATCCAAGTACATGTGTCACCGAAATAGCTGAGAATAGAATTTATATTACATACTTATAAAAGACCTTTACGTTACAACAAGTTTACCGAAACCACATGGATAGCTGTTCTCTACCTTTTTTAAAAACAATTTGGAAATCTGTCTTCCACTAGTGTACATGCCTGTCCCCGTTATTGGTGGTGGGCAGGCCACGTCCTCTACCGTCTGGATGCACATCACTTCACCCGCCAACCAGTCAGACAGCTAACTAGCCAGCTAACACGGCAGTCCAATCAACCATTTGTCCCACACCCCGCGGTATGACAGTCGTTTTCACTTTATTTTGCATGAAGTCAACCTCAAGGCCAGGTAGTCAACCTTAAGGTTAAATACAATATGAAAACTAAAACTACCAGAGCGCTCTTCGTCTTTCCCTCCATAATGGGTCCTGTGTTAAGCACTGCCTTAATGTGACACAGACACTTTGTCTCTCTGGGGGTCGGCATCAGCATACAATCAGAACAATTTTCTCCATTGTCCCTTTCCTTCCCTTTATCTTCCCCTTCATAATCCTCACAGGGGTATCCTTTCCCTCCCAAATCAATGTTGAAGCTATGGAAATCACAGCCAACCTCCCAATAGGAAAAACCGATGAGGGGAAAAGAAAACAAGGGCAACGATAAAATCAAAGGACAGAGGTTGGCTAAAAGTAGAGATGAAGGTCAGTGGACGTGTCGGTAGATACGTCTGAGTGGGAAACGCTGGACACAGATTGAGGGACAAGAAAGGTGATCAAGATCACTTTAAAATCTTTGAACATACGACATCCCTGTTCCAGGACCTTATCTCGGATCAGGAAAAACTCCCTTAAAAAACAGGAAAAAAAAACCTTTGGGAGAGTAATGGAGGAGGATCCCTGTATCGGGATGGGCAGAAGTACAATATATGTCATGTGTAAAGAGGCAGGAGGCAGGGCCGGCTCCAGACACAGCCACAATCCGTGGAAACCACAAAGACTCCAGGGAAGGAGTAGAGTTAGTAATGTGCATTGAAGAGGAGCTCAGTGTATCCTATGATGCCCCCCAGCAGTCTAGGCCTATAATGGCATATCTAGGGGCTGGACCAGGGCAGACCTGAGACAGACCCAACTATAAGCTATATCAGAGGAAAGTCTTAAGTCTACTCTTAAATGGTGTGACCGTGTCTGCCCCCCGGACTGAAAGCTGGTTCCACAGAAGAGGAGCTTGAATACTGAAGGCTATAGCCCACATTCGACTTTTAAGACTCTGGGAACCCCAAGTGACCCCACATTCAGAAATCGCTGTTCTCTGGTGGGGTAGTATGAATTATTTACGGTGGTGATGGATGCCAGAGCAATGCCATCCAGAGAATCCATATTATCAGATCATCGATTTCTGAGGTGTTCTGGGCCAAGTTCAGAAACAGGAAGTTGCAGGACATCCAGGTTTTTATGGCTCACTTGTTTTTTTTTGGTGGCAATGGGTGAAGTAGAATATAGATTAGAGAATGTGGTCATTTATAAATACACATTTTAAAAAGTTAATGTCAAGACTGCCAACCGTCTATTTGTTTATAAAGTCACGATTGTGAGTTTCTTGTGACTGCAGCTCTCAGTCAGTATATTTACACAAGACCAGTTTATGAATCTCTCAGCCATTCCTGCAAAAGGATGTTCCCATGCAATTAAACTGCATCCTAAAATACGTTTTGAGGGAAAACTATTCCCTCCCGGATTAAGGGCGGGAGAGTTTTTAAAAATCTGGAAACAAAATGAATGAAACCAAAACAAAAAAAAGTGATCAAACTATGTTCTTAGTTTTAGGGAAAAAACTACTTCCGCTCACAAGGGAGCAGCAGTCTCCTCCCTCTAAAACCTAATTGTAATACGTCAATGGCAAAGATAATTCACAACAAGGTTTCCCACGAAACTTAATTCACAAAGCTGTTTTGTTGTATGGGAGTGTAATTGTTAGGAGACAATGCCTGTGGCCTTGTAATCCTTAACTGGTTTGTGTGTGCATATGTTTCCATGCATGTATCAGACACTTGAAGGAATGCTTTGATTGAACTGGTATGCATGAGGCATCTGTATGATGAGCATGTTTGGATCTCATTACTGACTTGACAAGAGACTTGAGAGTAGCAGCGAGCCGGGAGTCTCATTATAGATCTTGTAGACTGAGTGGAGCTAGCTCATATCCACACTTAATGAGTCAGAGCTCTTGCCTCTTTGCTGTCTTCTTGCCTCATGGGGTTTTGAGTTGAGTTCTGTTTTTTATTGCTGGGTTAAGCAAAAGTATTTTTTTCTTTTTCAATAACCAACCATAAAACAAAAAATAAATAATGAAATGCAGTTACAGCAACAGTACGTACAGGCCGTGTTGGCTTCGATACCATGCAGCATAACTCATTAGCTTGTGGGTGCATTTTGAGTCTAAAAATAAACTTCCAGCCTTAGTGTTAATATTCACGCCATGGCATCTTATTGCAATCCCCTCGACACCCAGCTACCAGCCGATTTCATTTCTTTTTAATTGTCCGTTGCCATAAAGAAATGAACAAGTGTTTCCTTCAGGATAGTGGGGAAATGAGAAGCAAATAGATTACACTCAGATTGGATCTGGACTCTGAATTTGTTGTTTTGTTTGGTTGTTTGGCCCTTGAGATATTTATTTCTTTAATAAACACTCTTTTTAATCAAAGCAGACTCTTGTATCATTTTTTACACAGACACACAAGCAGTGTGAAAATATTGCCATTTCTGTTCAGGATTTCTTATTTCTTTCCAGTCATGAACTAATATGTTTAAAAAAAACACATTAAACAATTTAAACTGCTTTATTACTCTATATAATATGAATGTATTCTGTGTTGACCTCTGCACAACATCTGAACCACCAGCATGTTAAACATAAACACACAAATGGTTACACTCATAGGATGTTTTGAAGCTCAAATAAATGTAATATGCATCTGCCATTAAAGCCAGCCTGATTAAAGAAAGGGTAGATGTTATCATTAACCCATCGGTCGGCTACTGCCTCGGGCCTCCAACAGGAAAGGGCCCCTCTAACAAGGCTGGGGAGCCGAGAGTTTGAGGAAACAGCTTGCGTGCCGATATACTACTACTAATAATACTGCATTTCATTTGGTGGTTGTTCATGTGGTCCTGAAGTTGAGAAGTAATACTACAGGGGTACTAACTCTCACGGTTTTGCCGTGTGACACACAATTTTGCATGTTTTCACACACACTCACGCCACACAACCAATTCCTCACGGCAAAAAATTAAAAACAAAATTAGATTTTTGGCCGAGGCGCATTCGTTCCTTCTCAAACTTCCTGATGATAGATGGCGCTAAGGAGCGCATCTGTAAACCCATTCGCTGCATGACTCCCGGTGTTAGCAACAGAAGAAAATTTTCAAAACTAACACAGCCACATGAGAAACTCAGGGGGAGCAGAGAGACTAAGGTATCAGGGCTCAAGTGTCACGCATTGAGCGTGACTATCACTCATTTTGGTCTTAAGTCACGCCCTCCCGCCACACAGCTGTCCGGCAGCACGTATTTCTGAGGACTGCCCTCTAGTTTGGTGGTCGAGGGGGGTGGTGCAGCTAAACAAAACCTGTTGGAGATACTCCGGCCATCTGTGCTTCTGTTCAGCTGACAGGGTGCGAAGGAGGTAATGCAGGGTCCTGTTAAAGCACTCACACTGGCCATTACCCTGTGGGTGATAGAGGGTGGTGCTAGACTTCTTGATAAGGTAGAACAGGACCACGGTAGGCAGGACTCAAAAGCAGACAACACGACAAGGTAGTTTGTTGCGAAAAAACAAAGTCTTTACTCCAAAAACACAAAAGAGCGTCGTGAAGGATTCCTCAGCCAAACACACGTAACGTCAAAAGACACACTGGCACGATCCCCCGCCGACCTTTGGGAGAGTATCTCTTCAATCCTATATCCGAGGCATCCACCTCAACGACAAACTGCTGACAGGAGTCCTGGAGGGTAAGCACCGGAGCACTGGTGAACGCTCCCTTGAGCCGCTGGAAAGCAGTGTCGGCGACGGTGTTTCACTGGAACCTAGTAGCAGAGGAGGTTAGTGTATGCCGAGGGGCAGCGACAGAACTGAAATTCTTAATAAACCTCCCATAGAAATTGGCAAACCCCAAAAACTGTTGGACCTCCTTGCGGTTGCAAGGAGTGGGCCAACCCGTGACTGCTACGACCTTCTCCGGTTCCATCCTCACATTGCCCTCAGACAAAATAAACCCCAGGAACGAAACAGTGGAGGCGTGAAACTCCCACTTCTCAGCCTTTACAAATAGCTGTTGTTCGAGAAGGCGACGGTGGGCTTGTCTGACGAGACCTCGGTGAGTCTCCTCGTCGGGGGAGAAGATAAGGATATCGTCCAAATAAACCAAAACAGAGATGTTAAGCAGGCCCCGGAGGACATCGTTTGCCATGGACTAGCAGAGCCGGGGCTCAAACCACCGATTCTCTGATTGAAAGATAGGCATGCTAACCACTGAGCCATAGTCGCCAGATTTTTCATGGTGAGCCTATTCCTCTGGCGCAGCAATCTTAGTGTTGCAGGATGGCTTCTGTGTCTCTCTTCACGGTCTGCCATCCGCTGTTGCTGACAAAAAAAACTAAACCGCACTAGTGGCTGAGTCAGTTCCCTGCAGTGCCATCAGGTCATTAGTCGATCTGTCTGGAATAACAGAGATAGCATGTTGGGCAAATTCCCCTAAAGTCCCAACAGTTCCTTGTACAGTGTCTGGCACAGAAGTCCAGGGGCGAGCCGGAATGGCTACTGCTTCGCCGTTAGACGGAGATTTCTAGATAGGGCATCCGCATTGTGGTTGCTTTGTGGGGGTACTGCGAAGTGTAATCAAAGACTGCCAGCTCAGCCACCCAGCACTGTTCTGTTGGCCCATAATTTAGCTGTGCTTAAATGACTGAGGGGGTTGTTATCAGTCCAAAACACTTGTGACCTATCACATACTCCTAAAACCTCTGTGTCATTTCCCACTTTATAGTCAGAAATTCCAGTTTCATGGAGCTGTAATTTTTCTCTGCAGAGTGAAGGCTCTAGCTGACAAAGGCAATGGGTCGAACCATGCCATCCTGCTCTTGGAAAAGTAGTGCTATACCATCATGACAGGCATCCAACTCTAAATTGAGAAAAAACAATTGAGAGGTTAAAGTTAGCATAAGCCAAGACAGGTGAAGACACTATCCTTGCCTTGAGTTCTCTAAAGCTGTTTTCACAGTGGGGGATCCAGACATCCCTCAGGGCAACAGGGCCTCTGCGTTTTTCCCTCTCCGCCAGATCGGCAACCACTTTGTGGAGGTAGGCGGCCGGCTTGGCAAGCCCCTTGACAAAACATCTAAGGTTGCTGTCAAAGCCCAGGAATGACCTGAGTTCAGGGACAGTACCTGTAGTCGCCCAATCCCAGGCTGGGATCACATGGTAGCCACTAGCCAAGTCAATGGTAGAAAACAACTTAGCACCACGGACTCCTCAATCCGTGGTAGGGGGAAAAGAGGGGGCTGTCGCCTGTTCCTCTGCTTAATAGGACGATTTTCAAGTAAGGGGATATCATGTCACAAGGTTAGTGAGTGCAACCAAGGTCCAGAGTCCAGGTCAAAAGATACACAGTCTCATGTTCAAGTAGCATGGATCTAACCTTTTTCTGGTTCAGCTCAGAAAGTGCAGATAAATCCATAGCCTCGAGTTGCTCTCTGACTGGGCTGACCTGAACTTCTTGAGTGGAAAGCATAGCTGTAACCCCACTTGATTCCTGCTCTACAGCATTGGTGGGCCGTCAGGGCCTTTAAGCCTTCTCTGGTGGCCTAAACAGAATCACAAGTTATAGCTCTTTTATAATATATATATATATATATATATATATATATATATATATATATATATATATATATATATATAGTTTTCATAAATAAAAGTTATAGGTATTTCATAATGCAATTTTTTTTTTTTTACAAACGTACCACATGTATTATTTTTCCCTATTAGCTTATTTTCTCATTGCACAGCTATCTTCATCTGTTCCTCTGCTCCTTCAGGCCTCTGGTATGGCTTCTTTGAACCTGGGTAACAGCATTTTTATCCAATCACATTTCACCTGTCTTCTAAAAGGCCTGGACATGTGATTGGTCACAGGGCCTGCGTGACTATTAACATGCACTGTGATTGGTCAGTGTAGCTAGCATCGAACCAAGAAGCTAAAATCTCAGGATTTACTGATGACCTCTTTCCCACAGAGGTATATGTGCATCTAGTGTGTAAAATGCTGATTATGTTTCTGTTTTTTTTACATTTGCAGTCATATTTAATCATATACTAGCCACAGGGCATTTGTTGCTTCTGCACCTGGGGGTGCTGGCGCCTCATCCCGTGGCCTCTCCCTGCGCCAAGGTGAACTGCTGCTGCCAGCGCAGCTGTGCTGCAATGTCTTGTCTGTGCACTGTACAGGGTGTCAGTGCCGCATTTTTGTTGGATTGTTTTGTTATAACTAAATTATTTTGACAACATGCATTGTTGATGACCCGGGGGAGGGGGTGGTCACATGCCATCTGTTGCTTTTGTCCATCCAGGGAGAGAGATCCTCCTCTGTTGCTTTCCTGAAGGTTTCTCCCCTGTTTTTTAGCAGAGTTTTTCCCGATGTGAGGTCCCGGGACATGGCACAGACTGATTCTAGTCTATACTGGGCGCCGCCAGCTCCAGTCCTACCTATTACATCTTACCCACATATAACAGATACTAAACATACGTTTTTCTGATTGGCTATCCGTGTTCTTTTTTTTGATTGGCTGATGAGTGGTTCCTCACAGCAGACATCCTGGGGATTCGGGGGAGACGTGCTTGATTCCTCCATGGTGAAGGCAGTGCGAGCAGGTCATGTTTGCGCGCGGTGGCACATTAAATATCCTGGAGTTTTTATTTATATATATATATATATATATATACACACACACACACACACACACACACAATAAGCTTGATCAACTGGTCTTCAACTGATCAACTGATCTTTGAGAGTGGCCCTCATCTCTTCAATCCAATCCTACTGGTATCCTAGACGTTTCCCTAAAGGTTGGACATTTTCATTCCCCAGGGATATAAAGGATCATTGGGAACATGATGTTGTAAACTAACTGGGATATTGGGGTCTAAATGGGGACTGGGGTGAATGGACTACTGCAGCAGCTGCTCCCTTTCACCCCGCAGCTGCTGGATCAAGTCTTATCAATTCCTGTAGCACACTGGCCACGGCTGAAAGTCAGTACCATCAATGGAAGCACTTTTAACTTAGTCAGAAGAATCCAGGGCAGAGCAGCAGCAGTCACTCAGCTAGTCCCTCGATGTGCACACTGCTGTTTTCTTTAAACCTAAAAAAAAGAAAGAAAAACAAACTCTAATCAAACTAATTAGAGGTAGAAAAATAAATCATTGTCTTGTAAACCCACATAAACCTCCACTGCATCCTGCCGACAACGCCAGAATGTGACCACGGGCCACAGTGGGGCCCGTATCGGGTTCACAATTTACTGTGTACTGTACCTTTAACAAAGAGCTTGGTTTATAAGGATACATGTGGCAGTGAATGACTTATTGAGACCAAGGGTTATCTCAAGATTACATCCTTTATTACAACAAGAAACACTTTGACCGCGCATTAAAATACGGGACGTACATCACATCTAACAGTAATATATCTATTATATTTGGTCATGTGTAACAGAGTTAATGATTCCACTTGTCATCACTGTTCTTTACTACCACGTTTGTTAGTCAGACACGGAAACTAACGTGCTCTGAGACATTGGAGGCCCGCCCCTTCTGGGCCCCTGCGTATTTGAGCGGTGCACCCCGTGTGCTCTGCCCAGTCTGTAGCGCGTTTTCCCTGTGAGCTGTGACCACGAGGTGGGCTGTGGGAAGCTGATATTTGTGTTGTTGTTTTGCCAGGCCAAGACTGTCGTGTCATCTCCGTGACACATCTATACGGAGGAATAAACGGCTAGTGAAGCCAATGCAACTTCAAGTGTGCTTTATGTTCTGGAGAATTTACACAACGCGAAGGATAGAGTACGCAACTACTACACATGCAAATTCATAATTAAAAAGGGTAAATAAAATAACTGACTAACATAAAACCATATAAAATGAAACCGAGCAAGATAAATACCACGGGTGGAAATCGCCAGAGGTTCCACCGCACGATATTATCATGATACTGCAATATAAATGAGTATTGTGATTTATTACCGTTTTTTAACCACAAATTGTCCCTAAAGGAAAACTTTTTCAACATATTTAATCTAATAAGATAACGTTTTCAGTCTGTTCATTTCACTTCAATCACTTTTATTGCAGCAAAATGGGACAAACTGACCAACACTGCCATACATGTTGCACCTGACAAACAACTGTTTGTATTACAGTCCATCTCCATGCAAACAGTTTTCATTTCCACCACCCGCCATATAAATAACCACTATTTCTGCTTTATATTTGTTGTGTGAATCACCAAAACCTCAGAACATCAGATGGCCTCGTGTCTGTTCATAACATTATCCGTAAAGCGCACAGCTCAGTGAATTTCACCGCTTCTAGCGCTACGAGAGTACCAGTAGCCAGTTTGATTTACGCTTTTGTTTATGTCTTTGACCAGTGTTGTGTTGCGAATGTAGTCCTGTGCGTCGTGCAACAGCTGTGAGAGTGGCGGCGCTACGAGTGACAGGAAGTCCAGATGTTTGATTTAAACGCGGATGGTGAATTTCTAATTTCTTTCTCCCATGTCTCCATTTTTGTTTTGATCAACTTCCTCCCGATCACGCTGACCCAGGACCTCTGCTGACCTCACCAGACAACACAACACCCTCTAGTGGACTGAAAAATCTATTGATTTTATTATTCTTGGACCGAGAAGTTTATAATTTATATTATAAAAGATCAATACTTGGCTCCCGTGTATTGATACAATATCGCCACGCAAAATATTTCGATACTATGCTATATTGATTTCCCCCCATCCCTTATAAATACAACTAAATTAGTAACTTATACAAAACAACAGTGGCAGTCAACGTCTCTAGCCTGCTCACTGCACAACCCCCATGGAAAAAGCTTGACGGGGAAGTGAGAAACTCTGGAGCTGGACCTTGAGTAAAACGAGACAAAAGGGTGAAAGGCACGGAAAATATACCTCAAGTCAGGAAGCTAGTCCACACCTACCGAAGCCCGGGGGTCAGAGTGTGGCCCAATCCCAATCTCCACCCTAAACCCTCAAGGCCTGAACCCTCAAGCCCTGAACCCTCAGGGACTCACTGACGTCAGCTGCTAACTGGTTGAGTGTGAGAGTCTGTGAGGGCTCGATGGTGTGAATATGAATGGGACAGCACTACATATAAAATAGTGTACAATTATGTATTTATTTTATTATTTTTATTCACTGGTTTAAATGTCTTCCTCGGAAGCTGAGAAGTCATTTTATATTATTTATTCCATCCTTTTTGTCAAAATAAAATGTTTGATGAATGTACAGAAATCTCCATTCTTCCATTGGGAACTGCATGTTTAACCTCAGGTTGCAATGCATTATGGGTAATTCCCTTCGGCAAAATCAGCATCTAATGTTGACTTACGGAAAAGGTTCATAAAGGGCTCAAAATGTCCGCCACAGAGCCCTCAGGCCCTCCACCATGTGACACTGGCACAGAACTAAACCCTCAAGGACTTCGCGGGAGCCTCAAAGTCCGAAAGAGTGGAGATTGAGATTGGGCCAGAGACAGGCTCAAATTGGGAACCAGGAAGTAGGAGGGGCCAAGGCCTACCAGCCCTACAGTAGCCCAGGAGGAACATTTCATTAAATGGCTACATTAGATAAAATAATATACATAATATACAATATAAGCATTAGGACACTGGCATTAAATCGGCTACCTAAGTTATGTAACTAAACTACAGCAAATGGATCAATGTTAACTGAAATCACACAGGTCCCGAACAGCAATCCCCATCCTGCGCTCATCCCTGTTCTATGTGGACTTTCTCCCTCTTTACACGACTTCAGTTGCTCTGAGCGTCTTGTAATGGGTCCTATGGGTTTACATGACAGCCAGGTCCTTCTCATACGTGTAATTATAAATCCCGCTGCTCTTCTTGACAAACCCTCCCTGCTTTGCTGGCTGAGAGGAGTTGGTTAAGGTTAGGTATTAACCTGGAGCGGTTAGGTTCAGGACAGCCCGTCGGTCAGGGCATCAGACCTGAACACATCCGGTTACCAGTCCGAGTGCTTGACTGTTGCACAAGGCGGGTTATCCTGCATAAAGCTGAACCTGGCTCTTTAAGCAAAGAGGTGAGGTCCTTTAATTAACTGTGTTTGTATTTTGTCATTAAAAAACTGTGCCAGCCAGCAATTTGCTTAATTACTTTGCACTGTGAAGAGGTAATTCTACTGTTTACCTGGTGCTGATGTGAGTGGGGAAAAAAATCCTAAATCTAATTGTCCTTTTGGTACCAAAACAGGAGTGCAGCTCCATGCAGAGAGATGAGGCCTAATTATCCTGATAACTCATTGATGTACATTTCATGTCTCCGAAGTACTTGAAACAACACGTCGTGTCCCGGTAAAGCTCTCACAACTTTATGAGACATAATAGAATATGGTAATGATATCATACGTCAATTATAATGTTCTGTACACTGTCAACTTTCAACATCTGAATACGCGTCGAAACAAAAAGACAAGGTTTCTGACGACGCAGCTTTATTTTAAATGATTGTTCAATTATCTTCAGGCTCCCAGGTGATTCCACTCATACAGTATGTGGTAACTTAGCCTGCTAGCTCCTTCTTATGACGACCTATCCGCCCTAAAGACGACACAAGACACACAAAGGGTTTGAAAGAGCAGATGCATGTTGATGGAAACGTCAAGCAGACCTGATGACGTTCCATCAACATTACAAGGAACGAATGTCCACTGACAACATTTCTCATTTGCTGTCTATCAAAATATCCAGTGCTGCAAGACAATACACACACATGCACTGCTCACGGAATAAGACGCACACGTCAACAGACACTCACTGAACGATTCTGCTGGGTGTACACTTTAGTGTGTGTGTGTGTGTGTGTGTGTGTGTGTGTGTGGTTTTATCCACCTCTCTCCTGTCTCCTCTTTCACTTTCCTTGCACAGTGGCATCCCGTAGCCTCCTGCTGCATGGAGTAGATCTAGTCATTAGGCTCCTGTTTCTCCCTCACACTCACACACTGAACCACTTGAGCGTTGTGAAGTACACACTGACTGAGAAGTGGCGGCTAAGCAGGATTTTACACAGAAGGAGCTGAGAGGAAGAAAAGAGCAGTCAAGGAGAAAATAAAGAACAATTCCAAGAAGAGTTGTCACTCCCTGAGTCTGATGGTGAGCTGGTGAAGAGGTTGAGACATCGACTCTGCCCGGTCGCTATGATGCTGTATCTGTGGGTAAGTTGTATCTGTGGGTAAATTGTATCTGTGTGGCTTGTAATCCGCTTTTAGAGGCTTCTCTTTGTTTATTTGCTCTGCTGTCAATGTGCTCCGGAAAGGCTTTTTGTTTGTGATGATCCAAACCGCTTTGCAATGAAACTGTTGTTTGCTGCGCTGGGCCACCGAGCAGTGTTTAAGCTGAGCATGTGAGCCGCTTCTAAGTAGCAGAGATGTCCACGAGCGATTGGTGCAAACCAAGAATCCTCTCTGTGCCACAAGAGTTTCGGTCTATTTCTAGATTCATCACACTTTCTGTGAATTATGCTTAATCTAGCTGTGGAGTATGGAGCCAGAAGATTGTGTTTGTTGTTGAACAGGAAGCAGGGTGAAGGGAGAGCACCGACCACAAGGTTCCCAACTCCTCCAGCACGTGTTCAAAAGTCCATGGACAAGACACCCTCAGATGGTGTGTGTGTGTGTGTGTGTGTGTGTGTGTGTGTGTGTGTGAGAGAGAATAAATGAATGAGAATTTCTTTGGATAAAAGCGCTTTATATATGCATCCTTTTACCACAGAAAATAAAATGAAGTGGACGTGTTGCCTGTTAAAAGTGGTTTGGTTCATGGCTATTGCTTTTTAATAGATTTCTCACATTTGCTCTACTTTAACTGTCGTGGGAAAAGGTGTCACAGCTTCCTCAATCCCGTCTGTGTTCATATCCACTCTGATCATGGATGCGTCCTGGCTCGTTAGACTTCAATCAATAATTGCTGTTTTTTTGTTTAGCTTTTTTATGCAAATTTGACTTAAATAATAAAACCCTATAATCAAACCATTGTTATCTATGTAAAGATTGAGAACAGGGGTGTCAAACACATTTTAGTTTAGGGGCCAAAAGTTAAGGGCACCCCCAAAATCTCATCAACACCACAAATGAATATGGCCAATATATCTCCAGTAATATCAGTGCTCCCATCAATTCTCACTGCCTTTCCCTGACTTTTTCAAATTAAATGTTGTTTTTGTTATTATTATTTTTGTTAAAATGTAAACAAAAAAATGAATTTAATTAAATTTAAAAAATAAAACATTCTGTCATTTTAACATTTGTACGCCCTAGCGGGCCGCCCACATGCCATATGTTTGACACCCTTTTGACACAGAAGAACCAAGACTTTATTCTGGGCTTGATTCTAGTATCAAGCCCAGAATAAAGTGTTGGTCCCTCTGTGTGTTGTCATCAGAGCCTCTCTCTCTGCTCTCCAGAGATCTTTTAGTGCACGTACTCCTGACCGACAGCAATGCCATGAGATCCTAGCAAAAAAAAAAAAAAAACTGACAATGAAAAAAGTCCAGCTGCAGCCGGTTTGAGTGACGGATGACTCGAGGCTTTAAGGAACCGTCTGGCAGGGCTTTTCCTGCCAATGTGCGTCTTTTTTTACAACGAGTCTAAGATGTAAGAACATGAGGTCGGCGCTGAGAGCGTCCGGACCAGCTGGCGTTGATGGTGTCACCACATCGGCGGCCGTTGAACATCATTTGAAGGAAATCACGTTGCGGTCCGAATGAATTGGGCTCGGCAGACGTGAGTTCTGTGACGGCAGCGTTTCGTAGGGACAGAATTGGGGTCAGAGTTCACACTGTTGTCTCATTATAAGAACCTGGCTGCTGCTTCTGCTGGTTTCACGTCACCTTAATAACATTTTACTCTGACAATATCCCACTGAAGTCTACCCATCATGAAAAACTGCACATAATAATTACATTTCAGGGAAAAATAATTAATGATATTCTCCCCTTCAGATGTCTTCTAATTTCTGTGTGCCTACTGACTCGAGGGCTTTGGCAAAGGGAACATGTTAATTGAGAAATATTAGGCCACCTTTAATGAAAGAAGGCTTGATACTTTTTTTCCAGTAAGTCCTATCCTCTGTGCAGCGGTACACTTCATTTGAAGAGTTCATATTTAATTGAGATTACAGCCCGACCATAAAGTAGACTGCCCCAGAGACACTGAAACAAATTTACAAAAAGATTCCCCACGCTTTAAAAAGTTCATTGGAATCTGTTTCACAAATGAGGAACCCAACAAATCTATCACATTACCATTGAATTTCCCAAGGGCTATGCATAAAGTTTTCTTGAAATTGAGAATGCGCCACATTGCTCTACGATTTATTAAGATTCAAACTCTCACGGCCCCAAAGAACAGATCATTAAAATCAATATTCAATTTGAAGGCTGCTGCTTGTGATGTGGAGCTGCGCTTCATAAAAATGTCAAAAAGATTTAGCTGTGACATACACTGGAGGGCAACTTGCATTTGTTGATATTGATTTGAGGACATTATAGGGAAAATATCCTGAAGAACAGTTTTAGCAGCTGCATAATGACAGACGAAGGAAAAGGAAACGTCTCTGAATAGAATAATTGGCATTAAGCAACTTAGTGAAACCTGTAATAAAAGATTCTGCCTCAATAACAGTTTAAAAAATGAAATTCCCGCCACAACTGCACATGTCCACATGTACAAATAATGTCAACCACATAAATCTTGTTTCAATGGTGTATTGGAGGCAATATGTAGTTCTTCCCGTTAGCTAGTGAGTGCTAACAAAGTTACAGCAGCGTGTGGAACTGTCATCTCATACGCGCCGTCAACAAGGAATAATATTACTATCATGAGTCACACGTTTATAGCAGCATTACTTGGAATAAAGACTGTTATATAAGTATTGTTTTTGGGAATAGTAACCCTTCACTACTCGTGACTGGAGGATAACTGGCCACACTGGTGGCCAGTTATCCTCCAGTCAGTAGAGCCCTCCAGAGACACGCCCCCAAACATAAACAACAAACATGGCTGCTGTTCTGCTCACAGCTGTTCAGATAGATGGACAGAGGGCATGCAGGGAGACAGTGAGACAGGTAAACAGAGACAGGTAGACAGAGAGGTAGACAGACAGACAGGTAGAGAGACAGACACACAGGTAGAGAGACAGTCAGGTAGACAGACAGACAGACAGGTAGAGAGACTGACAGGTAGACAGACAGACAGACAGGTAGAGAGACAGACAGGTAGACAGGTAGAAAGACAGACAGGTAGAGAGAGAGACAGACGGGTAGAGAGACAGACAGGTAGACAGACAGAGAGGTAGAGAGACAGGTAGACAGACAGACAGACAGGTAGAGAGACAGACAGGTAGAAAGACAGACAGGTAGAGAGAGAGACAGACAGGTAGAGAGACAGACAGGTAGACAGACAGACAGGTAGAGAGACAGGTAGACAGACAGACAGACAGGTAGAAAGAGACAGGTAGAGAGACAGACAGGTAGAAAGACAGAGAGGTAGACAGAGAGACAGCTAGACAGGCACGCAGACAGACAGACAGGACTTATTAAAGTCTGGCGACGGGCACAGATACCAAATGTTTTATCTTTTTATCAGAGCATTTTATTCATTGATTGATGTTGTCAATTTATTATTGTTATTATTATTTTTATTAGCCTGCTAATGCTACAAGTTCCCTGAGGTAAGTAAATAAAAGAAGTTAAGTTAAGGATACTTAACTTCAGTTAAGCATAAAGAAACTTATCAAATAGTCCAATAGTCCTTCACCAGAGGAGAAGAACCTGGTCAAGCTTAGTGAAGGACCATGGTGACGGTTAAAATAAAATAAAGCTGTGCTGACAGCAGCCCCCTTTTTAAAGTTGGATGTTTGGTCCATCTATCATCACTGTGGACAGGCTATCCATGTACTTTTGGCCGTGTGTGTGTGTGTGAGTATGAATAAACTATGTTTTTTATTTTCAGCAGAT
>NW_027176087.1:943357-968357 GCF_023055335.1 Clinocottus analis
ACATGAGGGTTTCCAGATAAGTTATTTCATCGTGACTTCTATCAATAAATTGAGTTCAGCTTACAGCAGACAATAAGGCAATACTGCGGTCACAGAACTTAAAGGCACCGCCCACAAACGACTTACAGAAAGCATTTCAGACTTCTGACCTCATGGACTTTGATTTCTTAAAACGAGTTCACAAGATCTTTTCATATTCTCCCTTAAAAAATGCAAAAGTAAGCCAAGGAAGTTGCCATGTTGCTTTCCATTGTGTCTTTGAAGTCAACCGGCCAGAAGCTTCCAGTGATGGAACGGCGGACATTCCCCGAGCCAAACCCACGCGCTGCTTTTACATTATTTCATAGCTGTCGTGTCTTTGCTGCCTGACATTTGAGTTCCAGCAGCAGACCGAGTGACCGATGCCGCCGGTGTTCAATTGCCGTGCTCCGCCATGCGTGGCAGGTAAAAGACCACCAGCTTGAAATGGCTGCGCACTTTCAACACGCCACAAACACAGCTACTCTGAGACTGCACTGCAGAGGAAAGTCAACAAAAAATAATAATAGTGTGTCAGCATTTCAGCAAATGAATACGGACCTCAAGGGTACACCAAATACTGCAAATCCCCCAGTACAAGTCTACATTTAACTAATGGTTGCCCTGAATGAAGAAAGACTGTGAAAACAACACACTGGTTTTATTCACAACCTGATTTGATTGGTATTGGAGTTTTTGGAGAATTCCAAAAGCAATCAATTATCTCTGCATTGTGGTAGATTGGTGCTTAAATAGATACAAAAATGAAGTTCTGCAGAAAGAGATTCATCAAAAAAGCCTCATGTGGCTCCTTGAGGATGTCGCGCCACATTAGTCCTCACAATGAAATTACACACCAACACATCAGTTGATTTTCAAAAGCCCTCGCAGTGATCAGATGAATTAAAAGGTAGTAAACATGTTTCTGCTGCAGCGTCTTCACTACATGTAATATTGACTTAATACTGACTACAGCTATGGCTAATCCTATCTCACCGCAGTATATATACAGTTTTTCTCTTTAAAATAAAACAATAATGAAATTATTACAACAATATCTGTGATATATATCTAGGTCATTGCATTCATTATTTACACCATCACAAACAAAGCAATATGGAACTCAAAAGAGTTCAGGCTTTACATACCAAAAATTATCCAAAATATTTAAAAAAAAAAATTTATTGATATTTATGTATCTATAATATCTATGTCCCGGTAATTCCATCTTTGTTCACTAATATCAAAGTCAACTGAAATCTAGCCGTTCCCACAATAGATATATTCAAGGTCATGTATGTGTTGCTTATTAATGGTCCATGCGTATACTACTCATTATATGAACAGTTTCATGTTTCGTTGCTCATCCTGGTCACATGACAGCTCTTGCATCTGTCCATCTGGAGAGAGGGATCCTCCTCTGTCGCTCTCCTGAAGGTCTCTTCTCTTTTTTCTCTATGAAAGAGTTTTTACTCTACATTTAGGGAGTTGTTCCTGATCCCATGTGAGGTCCTGGGATGAAATAAACTGAACTGAATTGTAATGGCTCTGGCGATATGTGGTTCCCGCCATGTGTGGCTGGGACCAACTCCACTTCCGTGGAAGGACAGTGATGAGTGCACATCGCCAGGGAAGGGCTCTTTGGATCAATTTCATCTGTCACTCTGCACTTTAATCGTCTGGATAAAGAGGAATCACAGTTTGTCCGCCATTTGCCACTCAGAGAAGATCCGTACCCACACAAACACATTCAGGGAGTGTTGTTGAGATGGAGCACTCATGCCTGAGGTTGTGTCCTCGTTTCGGCTTGCTGCTTGGAACAGATCGACAGCACAGCAGTGACCGTATGATGTCACTGGGAGGGAGCCACCGGGTGGTCGGGACCCGGCACCTTCAGCTGATATGTGGATTTGGCGCTGCAGCCAATGCGTGCCACTGTAGCATGAGGCTATACTTTTATCTCCACGGCCTCATTGGTATGGCCCTGTTCCACCCTGGCACCCAACCAAATGGCCTCATCTGCCTCAACCAGGTCTGGAGTAGGAAGGACCTGGAGAGAGCTGTGTCTGTGCCGGGTGTGCTGGTGTCTGTGTTTTCTCTGCTCCATCCATATGTCCTTTGGTCAGCAGTGTGCCTCAGTTGGTCTCATCCAGTGATCTTTTGATCTTGGACTTACATTGTTGTTTATTTCAATCAGTTCTGCTTTCCTTTCAGAAGGTAGTGTTCAGTTAGTTTCATTCACCGTTGCCCTTGCCTCTCTTCCCCTGCGTTTATTTGACTGGTACACGATGATACAGAAAGAGCTGATTGGTTACCTGATAATTGGTGTTTTCTTTCTGTTGAAATTGTCTCAGGTGGCTAAGTATTAATATTAGGAAGCCTCTTTCTTGTCTAGTTTTTATGAAGTGTAACGATACACAGCTTCCTCGTTCTAGACAAGAGTGTTCAGCTTGACTTTGTTTGTCTTTCCTTCCACCCATTTATATATATATATATATATATATATATATATATATGTATATATATATATATATATATATATATGTGAATTGTTTGTCGCTGGTTAGCAGCTAGTTGAATGACCAGCGTGGTGTCACAAATGTTGTCTAGATTTTCTACCCCACTCCTGATGTTTCATGTGGCGATGTGTGTTCGTCGGTCCTGAGGCTGAAGAGTTGTGTTTGTTTTGTGGTCATCCTGCTCATGTGACTGCGCAGCCTGAAAGCAGTCGGCAGCGTTCTGAATATGAAGATCTCGCTCACAGTCATCTCTAAGAAGTACATTTGAGAGCTGGGAAAGAAGCAAGGACTTCTTCTCTGTCCTTTAGTCTCCACCCACAAATTAGATCATCAATTACTTGAATATGCTTGAATAACAATGAGTGAACCTAATGTCCTCACGTAGCTCATTAATTGGTGTCTTATTTATTTTTGCTGAGAGGTGTCCTGCTCCTTTAGTCTAATTTCCTAAAAAGAGGGCCTTCCTCATTCCTCCTGCTGTTAAAATGAAGGAACAGATTCTCCAGCTGCTCTTATTACAGGGAGGAAGGAGGAAGACTGAAGTTATGACCACTTTCTCTCTGCACAGACAGCCAATTATGGGAGTAAATTGGAATAGCTGGGTGGAAATGTTTGCTGACTTTACACAGTGGGGAGTTTTCTGGAAGTTTCTACAAGGTATTTAGGCTTTCCAAACTCTAATGGGACCAGGCAATACTATAGCGCATGTATGCTCCATTATCCTGAGCATGATTTACTCCATGAACATAACTGCATGTATTCTACATGTCAAGCGCATGATGCTCCGGGTCTATCAGTGGATGAATAAAGAAAATACATACAGGCAGTGTTGTTTATGAAACCAATTAATATAGAAAGTACTGCTACTGCTGCTTGAAAATAATAATGATAACACAACAACTTTACTCGACTTCTGTGTGTGTGTGTGTGTGTGTGTGTGTGTGTGTGTGTGTGTGTGTGTGTGTGTGCGTGTGTGTGTGTGTGTGTGTGTGTGTGTGTGCGTGTGCGTGTGTGTGTGTGTGTGCGTGGGAGCTGAGAGTCTGCTGCAGGGCATGATAGCGTGTTTATATTCTAATCCTGAACCTTTCATATGAGGTTTGCTTGCAGGGCACAATTAGAACTCGACAAAATATGAACTACACAAACTTCATGTTGATCTCTTCTTTCCACTTATAATAAATGCCACCTGCGCATGAGAAGGAGCATCGGGCAACCTCCGGGTCTCAGTCTTGTCGCTCGGCATATATAAAAAATATCTCATTTCCAAAATCACAACATCGTTTTTATCTGACAAAGTATCAGAAGTGTCCTTGAGCAAGGCACTGAACCCACTGAACAGTTGCTCCTCCTGTGCTTCACAGCAGCCCACTGCTCAGCATGGGTTGAAGAAAGAGACCAAATCTCATGTATGTACGTAATATGACAAACATATTCAAGTTTAGTTCTAAAAAAGGAGTTGAGTGTTAAAATGGAGCCTTTTGACAGAAACTAGAGAACATCACCAGGATATGTCTTTCCTCTGTGACATCATTCTGCATAACGATGAGCCATGTGCTGAGTGTAACCTCCATACACCTGCACTCAATCTCCTGCCCTGGTGTTCCCCTCCACCAACCAACCAACCAACCACACACACACACACACACACACACACACACACACACACACACACACACACACACCCCTGCTTTCCCTGTTGTCTTTGTTCTACCCCGTGTTCATCGCTTCCAGCAGTATGAGCCCTTGTTAGCGTACATGGTTTATGACTCTGCCTCACTCTGTTTTTATTTATTATTTTTGCCTGCTCCCTGTCGGACTTGTTTGCCTCTCTGGACTGACCCCCGTGTACGACCTTTGTACCTCGTAAAAGACCTTGCCTTCCACCTCTCCTGGTCTCCGGTGTCTATCTCTGCCCCTGAGTCTCTGCTCTGCCACAGAACCGTTACACTTCTGTTCGTTTCAGGAAGATTGTGTCATATTTTTGGCGCAATTGGCCTTCAGGGATAACCCGCTGTCGGACAAGTTGGGTTTTAGATTAATAGTCCGTGGGAACAATGGCAAGGCTCCCAAGCACCGGTCACAGGTATTGAATTTGTTTGTTTTTATTCTAAGAATCTGATTTATTTTGTGCTGTCAGGATGTGAGTTTCAACACATCTGACAATAAAAGATTTCTAAAGTACATTTCCCACCTTAGCTTTAAGAACAAATGTCTTCTTAGATGTAAACCTTGTTTCAGAAATACTCACATACAAAGGATGAAGAGCCTACAATGTTGAATACAGGTCAGTCCTTATAAACACTTACTACATTATTCATGATGAATAAAAAGTATGCGCGATTATTTGGACCAAAACACTACGGAGGCCTATTTTTCAAGGAGCTGGTCTGTGTGGGCTGATGGATTCATTCATTACAGTCAGAGTGCTGCAGTCAAAAGCAAGCTGAAAGCTGGCCAATTCATGCGGAGTATTACTCATCTGGTTGACACTAAACGCATGAGTCGGCTAAACACATGCAGCTCCGCTCCGTGCAAATAATTAGATTTCTGTGAGTATATGAGTGACCGAAGCCTTACATGCAGTATTTCACTGAACACATGGGGAGGGCTGAGGGAGGACTGAAAGGATTTTGAGATGGCATGATGTATTTTGGCTATTTGTATTTACTCAATTCACTTGTCAAGTTATTGTTTTTAGCCATGCGAGCGGCGCGACTCTAGGAATGTCTGTCAGACACTTGGTATGTTCCACCACTTGCATTGACGGTCCCCAGTGGATGACTCCAACTGACTTCAATCCCTCTTGGCCACCATGAAGTTCAGGATTACATGTTTTTACATTTGGGATGGTTTGCCATGATAGATGATGATACATGAGGCTTTCTTGTCCGAACCAGCAAGAACACTACATCAGCTGTGAAATGACTTTACAATTTCTGTCTGTTTCTCCTGGCACCGGCCTCCTCGGCCAGATCCCGATAGTTGGTAATGATGGTGTTGGCCAGAGACGCCCGCTCTTGCAAAGGCAGCCAGAAACAGTCTAAGAAACAGAAAAATGTGCCCTGTGTCTTTCCTGGAGAACGAGCTTCTGATCCATTAGCTCCGACGGCTTGTTGTCTGCGAGGTCATTCAGAGAGAGTCCGAAAGTATTTAACATGTTATCTCTTGAGGCTCCATACGTGTCCCTCTCTGGAGGATTTCCAAGGGTCCTCAGAACTCTCTCTGCCTGCTGTTGAGCGGCCGAGGGCCGCTCCAACGTAATAGTTTTCTGAAGCGTTTGTGGTAATGTCTCGGAGAGCGACCTCTATCGCAGTTTGAGCAAAGCAGACAACGCTTGTGCCTCCCAGCTTGAGTGAAACTCTGTGCGTCGTCATGTTCCTCTCTTGAGGCATCCAGTCGAGTCAGAGTCAACAATCTAGGAGTGCCGGGATTAACGCAGTCAGCAAGCTTCTCTTTTTTTGGCTACACACAACTGCCACCGTTTAATCCACGCTCCTAAAAACATAGCACCCAAAACACTGGCACACCCCTAAGTCCAAGAAGAGTCAACTACACATCCGCAAGGATCAGGAAGTCCATGAATTGAGTGAAAATGTTTTTTTATTTTTCGTGGACGATACACAAGATCAACTAAGAGGAGATTGACCAGATAAACTTGAATTCATTGCACCTCGAAGCTGAGAAACTGATCTGAGTTCAGAGGACTGCAATTCAAATGTTTGTTGAAGCTGCCGGACGCCGACCGCAACTGATGGCAGCAATGTCCCAAAGCAAGAGGCTCCACCTTGTAGACTCTACCCAATGTTAGTTCTAATTAATCTCAATCTCATCAGAGTAAATAACCCACACATATATTTTAATCGTGGGTGATGTCGGTATCCCCTGATGAAGGTCTCACAGTCTTTCTGGTCCTTCTCGATGTGTTTGGTTTCCTTCACTTTGCACATGCAACCGAGAGGTCGCACCTCTCACTTGATTCTATCACGCGGGTTCAAGATGTCTGCTCTGAGTGTCTCTGCTGAGGTATCACATCACTTTCTAATTACATTTGAAGCAACACCGTCCTGTGTATCTACTACTCATCATATTGGTTCGTCAACTTGAATTGTACTCCGTGATGCTGGTTTAGCTCACGAGGCCTTGAGCCAGTGACTCCAGCACGACTCATTTTATTCTCCTGAACTCAGTGTACTTAAGAAAGCACACCATGTTCCCAGGTCTTTGTGTCATCCTCTAACCTTCCTTTCTTTTCAAAAGTAGCAGAGAGAGTTGTGTTTCAGCAACTATCAGCCCACATATTTCACAATAATATTTTAGAAATGTGTCCGTCTGCTTTCAGGGAATGCCTGCCACTGAAAGATGAATGACCTTTTGCTTACTACGGGTCTATTTCTGCTTCAATTGCTGGATCTCAGTGCAGCGTTTGACACCAAAGATCACTGACAGTGCAAGAGGAACTGGAAAATCTATTTGGTGTCCCTCGTTTGACTGCTCTGAACACTGCATTTTGTATGTAGCGTGTATTAATAAAATCATTTTCAGATGTAAAATCTCTTCTCGGCCTTCGGCTTTGCTCTCTTTATATTTCACCTCTTGGCCAAATTCACCTGCGTCATGGGATTCATTTCCACTGCTACGCTGATGACACTCAGCTGTCTGTGCCGATAAACGCCAATGATCCTTCACACATTATTACATTAGAGGCCTGCTTGTTTGCTGGGAAAAACTAGGCGTCACTAAATGTCCTCATTTCCTAATACTCTTGCTACTGGCCGGCCCTGCATGACCAGTTTGATCCAGTTACAGTAACGCTACAGCTGTGTGATCCCTCATCATTATTGTAATGTCTTTGTTGTGGCCCGCAATGTGCAAAGTTCTTAAAGGGGTTCAGGAATCTTAATGAAAACCAGTATTTATGCATATTACACCGGCTGTAATGCCCCGTGACTGGTACCCTATTGCCATCAGATCGGACTTTAAAGTGCTTTTGATGAGGTACTACCTTTTTAAACCGAACAGGACTCTCCACTCTGAGAGCGTCTGTCCCCAGAGTTAGAGAAGGCAGCAGAATGCAGTGATGTGGTGTGCCTTCCTCTGGAGTAACCTTCTCCCTGATGTCACTGACTGCCTGTCATGTGCTAATTTGTTCATTACTTCAGGCGTGTGCCGGTTACCATTATCCATCCTGCAGATCAGTCTCAGTTTGAATAAATCTTCAACCTGGTTCTCTGGTCCAAGTTTGTCCTGCAGGCAAGAATATTGTAAAGCTTCTGAGGAGGACGACACTCTGTACCTCTGTTCATTCATGTCCCACAAGCACATCTGTGCCCTCTGCCTCTCTCTAGTGTCTCCTCCTCTTCTCTCTTCACTCAGGCGTCTCTGTGCTGAACCATCAGCCGTCCTGGGACCTCTCTCTCTCTCTCTCTCTCTCTCTCTCTCTCTCTCTCTCTCTCTCTCTCTCTCTTTCTCTCTCTCTCTGTCTCTGTCTCTGTCTCTCTCTCTCTCTCTCTCTCTCTCTCTCTCTCTCTCTCTCTCTCTCTCTCTCTCTCTCTCTCTCTCTTTCTCTCCTGACTGTCACTGTCTCATTCGAGATGTCTGGAGCTGGATTTCCGTCCTTCTCTCTCTCTCTCGCCCTCTGTGGGTTTGTTTTTCGATTCTTCTGTCCATGTGAAGGTGGGCTTGAGCTCAGACTCATAAGCAAGGTGCCCACACTTTTTTGGCTCACAAGCTTCTTTTTAAAATGACCAAGTCAAAAAGATCTACCTTCATCAATGATGGTAAACATCTCTCTCTCTCCCTCTGACTCGCACAGTTGTAGTTGTAGTTTGTTTCATCAACATTATATTTTAGTTTTTTTCCAGTGTCACTGCTCGCGATTGAACATGTATGTAATGTAAATGTGGCTCTGTACTGTACAGGGGACACTGCATGGAGGTAATTGATTGACAAGGTGTACAGTACAGTCTCTTAGCCAATCAGGACGGTGAACACAATGCACGTTCATACTGCACGCTGTAAAAAAAAAAAGAAACAAAAAAAAATGTGCGAAACAGCGAGTCCTCGAAAGGTGAACCGCGTTATAGCGAGGGACGACTGTATATATATTTATAAACAAATATGAATAAATCCAGACGTGATCTGTAAACTACAAGTAGCCCAAAGTTGAAAACTAACAGGAAGTCATTTCTTCCGTGACTTCCTGTGTGTACTTTGAAGGCAGCTGAAACCTGTCCGACTTGAGGCCTCCTGCTGCTGCCGGCTGCTCTCGTCTGGTTTCTCTTATCGAGGAAAGAGGCTGCAGTATTCTGTGAAGCTTCTGAGACACATTTATTTGACAAGACATAATTGGAAAACTAGGAAGTTACCAGTATCTAGAATGCACTGTTTCAAATACAGTTCAAACTGTCTCTATTATAGAAAAGAAAGGCTGGCCAAAAGCACAATAGCTGCAGGTCATAAATGTGGGCAGCTAAAAACTTCATTTCAACAAGCAATGTATTCGTGTTCTGACCTCTTCTCTCCCAGTAGCGTTGCCCCTGGACCAGACAGACGAGGAAACAATGCAGAACTCGGCCCGAGTGTTGCACACTCTCAAACTAACAATACATCCAAAAATCAAAACACTATTGGCATGCAGTGAACATTGTACAGAGTGAAGACACGCAGCCCGTCCTTGTGATGTAAGATATGTTCATGCATGTTGAGCTGCATGTCCAGTAGTATGTTATGGTAGTGTGTTTTCTCTGTGTGATGTTGCAGAGTGGATTATTAGACCTCTACTACGCACTGTATGTAGCTCTCTCCGCCTCCCTTTGTTCCTTCACCTCGGGACTCATTAGCTGACTGTTTGCCCCGTAGACATCCAGCAGTGATAACCCTTACCAGGCTGCAGGCTCAAAACACGCTCTCACACACAGCCGGGTGTGTATATCCACTTAAACCCTCATTTGTAATCACATGCTAGTTACACGGAGAAACACAGCGTGGAATTTCCATCCATCACTGTCAACTCCAACCGGGAATTGAGCTGTCAGAAACATGGCGCTTCACAACGGATGGCGTGATTACTCCTGAAGTTCAGACGATCAGAAACTGCTTGGTGTTAGTTTATTGGATTACAAGTGAAGGCAGTATTTTTTGGCATTGATCCGTTGATTTCTCCCTCGGAGCCAAAATCAGGCCAACATTTCCAATGTTGTAAATCAAATGAGCAGATTGGTCCATCGGACACCTTGATAATCGAATGTGAGCTTGGAAAGAGGGAGCGGTGACACATTTTGCTCTCGGCTGACGCTCTGGAAGACTTTACCGCTGAGTGTCGGGGGTTTCAGGTGACCAAGCGGTTTGTGAACACAACAAATAAACGCACAACAATGCAACAAAGGTCAGTACCACTAAAATGAATGGACGCGACGTGACCCAAATCAACCACACGGGTGATGTTGCTGAACAACAGGTGCATGCTGGGTCGAGCTGGAAAGGACTGCTTATGTTTTGCATTGAGAAAGAATGAGCTACGTTGCTCTTAGAGCAGATAGTGGAGGAGATGTTACTGGAGGACATGTTACTGGAGGACATGTTACTGGAGGACATGTTACTGGAGGACATGTTACTGGAGGACATGTTACTGGAGGAGATGTTACTGGAGGAGATGTTACTGGAGGAGATGTTACTGGAGGAGATGTTACTGGAGGAGATATTACTGGAGGAGATGTTACTGGAGGAGATGTCACTGGTGAGATGTTACTGGAGGAGATGTTCCTGGTGAGATGTTACTGGAGGAGATGTTCCTGGTGAGATGTTACTGGAGGAGATGTTACTGGAGGACATGTTACTGGAGGACATGTTACTGGAGGAGATGTTCCTGGTGAGATGTTACTGGAGGAGATGTTACTGGAGGACATGTTACTGGAGGACATGTTACTGGAGGACATGTTACTGGAGGAGATGTTACTGGAGGAGATGTTACTGGAGGACATGTTACTGGAGGACATGTTACTGGAGGACATGTTACTGGAGGACATGTTACTGGAGGACATGTTACTGGAGGAGATGTTACTGGAGGAGATGTTACTGGAGGACATGTTACTGGAGGAGATGTTACTGGAGGACATGTTACTGGAGGAGATGTTACTGGAGGAGACGTTACTGGAGGACATGTTACTGGAGGAGACGTTACTGGAGGACATGTTACTGGAGGACATGTTACTGGAGGACATGTTACTGGAGGAGACGTTACTGGAGGAGATGTTACTGGAGGACATGTTACTGGAGGACATGTTACTGGAGGAGATGTTACTGGAGGACATGTTACTGGAGGACATGTTACTGGAGGAGATGTTACTGGAGGAGACGTTACTGGAGGAGATGTTACTGGAGGAGACGTTACTGGAGGACATGTTACTGGAGGACATGTTACTGGAGGACATGTTACTGGAGGAGACGTTACTGGAGGAGATGTTACTGGAGGACATGTTACTGGAGGACATGTTACTGGAGGACATGTTACTGGAGGACATGTTACTGGAGGAGACGTTACTGGAGGAGATGTTACTGGAGGACATGTTACTGGAGGACATGTTACTGGAGGAGATGTTACTGGAGGACATGTTACTGGAGGACATGTTACTGGAGGAGATGTTACTGGAGGAGACGTTACTGGAGGACATGTTACTGGAGGAGACGTTACTGGAGGACATGTTACTGGAGGACATGTTACTGGAGGACATGTTACTGGAGGACATGTTACTGGAGGAGATGTTACTGGAGGACATGTTACTGGAGGACATGTTACTGGAGGACATGTTACTGGAGGAGATGTTACTGGAGGAGATGTTACTGGAGGACATGTTACTGGAGGACATGTTACTGGAGGAGATGTTACTGGAGGACATGTTACTGGAGGAGATGTTACTGGAGGAGATGTTACTGAATCACATGTTACTGGAGGACATGTTACTGGAGGAGATGTTACTGGAGGACATGTTACTGGAGGACATGTTACTGGAGGAGATGTTACTGGAGGACATGTTACTGGAGGAGATGTTACTGGAGGAGATGTTACTGGAGGACATGTTACTGGAGGACATGTTACTGGAGATGTTACTGGAGGAGATGTTACTGGAGGACATGTTACTGGAGGAGATGTTACTGGAGGACATGTTACTGGAGGAGATGTTACTGGAGGACATGTTACTGGAGGAGATGTTACTGGAGGACATGTTACTGGAGGACATGTTACTGGAGGACATGTTACTGGAGGAGATGTTACTGGAGGACATGTTACTGGAGGAGATGTTACTGGAGGAGATGTTACTGGAGGACATGTTACTGGAGGACATGTTACTGGAGGACATGTTACTGGAGGAGATGTTTAAGCACTGAGCTCACAGAATGTTTCTCAGACAATTGAGTACAATTAAAAACAAATGGCAACAACCACTGTGTTCTGTGCAATAAGTGTTCACTTTGTGTGCTGCAGCTAATGAAGTTTATTCTGTGTTGGCTGTTTGTGAGGTTTTCTTCATTTCATTTACAGACTAGAATAATGCACATGGTTGTTGTTTATTAATCCTCATTTTGTTAAAGCAGAGTAGAGCATCTGTAATCTGATGATCAGTCGTATGCACGGCTGCCAAGTTCATCTCCAGAGAAGGAGTTCATAGTGAGATGGAACGTCAGGCCTCGACAGTGCGGCGTGAGATTGTTCTGCTTTTGTGTACATCTCGGTGTGTTAACCGTTTGAACTGAGATAGCAGCAGCATGCAGTAACATTTACAGTAAATTATACTTTTACATTATTTTCAAAATAACTATGTTTAAGAACTTTTACTTAAAATATTCTATGGGGGTTGACGGCCTCTGATTAGTTGGTCTGTTGGTTGACGTGCTCGGGTCGGACAAATGCTGGTGTTACTTTTTTAGAGAGAGAGGGAGAGATAATTGTACAACCCTTTGTTCTGAATCTTTTAGGTTAACCTTGATTCTTACCAACTCAATTCAAGGTACCAGAAACAATGCGGTTTGCAAATGGTCATATGCTGTCAGTCTGTTCTTGAGTGTTTTTCTTTCACTATAAGTGTATCCTAAATGTCCTTTTAGGGAGAGAGAGAGAGAGAGAGAGAGAGAGAGAGAGAGAGAGAGAGAGAGAGAGAGAGAGCGATGCAACACATACCCTATGCTATGTGTACAGATTTCAAAACCCTCCGAGGCAAATTTTACATTTTAGATTTTGGGCTATACAAAACAAACTTTATTGAATGAAGTCGTCATGTGATAGCACATGGACGCGGCAACACATTTTGTGTTTTAATTGCTTAAACAATACGTTTGTTTTGTTTAGGAGTTGTTGCTTTGATTTGAGGGGGCGTTTTCCTAGTTTGGAAACAATTTCTCCAATTATTCTGATGCCACATGAATGCTGCACAAACGCCTCATCCACAGTGCTAAACGAACACAGGAGCTGACACCATCAGCTCCTTATCGGAGGTATCTAACTGCATGCACACCCAGCAGATGTGTTTTCTTGTTGAAAATGTGACTATCGGGGTTTTCTGTGGAGGTTCTCTCAGGCAGCTGCTGCGTGTTCTCCTGGTTCTGCGTGCCGTCGACCTGTTCGGGTACTAAAAGAACCCGACCAGCAGATCGCTGCTCCAAAGGCTTTGATTGTGAACATATCAGAAGTGGCAAATTTCAATATGTTTATTGTCATAAATAGCCTCCATGTTTTTGTTGTATATGACTGCAGGCACATTGTGTTGTGACAGCTTCGACAGCTCATTTCTATTTTAAGAAAATCATATTAATATGAACAGATACAGGCTGGTTGGCTGCTTGTAGCCAGCATTTAGCTATAAATAATTAGGTTCAAATAATGTATTATGCTGCAAATGACTTTTTATGTTTATTTATCAATCATTTAGGCTACCAGGTAGGGTGCACTGTGGCCGATTTACTTTATCTAGAGATAAAGTGTCGATTTCCCATTTGGGCCAGTATATTGATGGGCAGGCAGGATTTCAGTCAACTCATCATTTCTTTGGCTGATCGCAGACCGGCTGGTAAAGATCTCACATCCCATCACCACCAGTGCAGCTCCTTGAGGACTCAATGGGAAGCTTCTGGTCACAGTCAACTTTGATCAGAGATGGGGACGGTCCTCGGGGTTGGAGAGACCAGCCCTGACCTCTGATGCGGTTCGTAGCTCTGAGGACTGCACTGGAGCCACTGATTGGAATATATTTGACATATTTCTTTTCCCATGCTTTACTATTATAGTAGGATTTTTCCCGAGAATACTGTCTTCCCCTCCTTTTGTCAACATTCTTGAGGACTAAGGTTGGGTACCGAAAACCCTCTACGAGCGGTACCTACCGGACCAGAACGCAATGTAGATTTCAATGCTTCCTTTTGGTGCCTGAGCCGATTGAGATACTTTTTTTTACACTACTCTGATGACTCCGTCTTGACAGCGGCTAACAATAGCCTACCGTTTGTATAGCTACAGCTAGCCATCAGTCTTTTAAGAGAGAAAATGCTGAAAGGTAAACTGTCAAAAGGATGGCTGTGTTCCACAAAAAACTATTCGAACATCGCGACGTGCAGCAAATGCAACAACACAATTGCGTGTAAAGAAGATAAGCTGAACTCAAAGAGAGAAACGCTTCGTTTTCCAAACCAAACCTCTGAGAAAACATCTGTTTTAAATGCTTAAATCTGGACGAGAAATGTCTCCAAGCCGCGACACAAAGTGAGATTATTAGGAGACGCGTTTGTTCCTCAGTTCATTTGGTGTTTGTGAATTCAGGAGCAGCTCCGATTGGTTCAGAAAAGCTCTCCAGTAGATATTAATGAGGACGTGTTGTCCAGTAAAGCAGCAGAGTTTGTAGAAACCAACAGTTTTGAGTGGAGTTCTGTTGCTCATGGTCTCCGTCAGGCCTTTGCGTGTCATAAATCATCCTTTTGTGCTTCTTTTTTTTAAAGTATTGGTCCAAGCACCATTTGGTCACCAGTATCGTTTTAAAAGTATCATTTTAGCACAGAAGAAACAAAAAGTACAATACCTATCTGTATTGAGGAGAGCCTTGTCTTGAGCATGTTTACTTGCAGCGTTGTGGGTTCTGTCCGTGTGGAACAGCTGATTAAAAACATATCACATTAGTTATCACATCATACAAGATCACTGGGCTTCATGCAGAACTAAGTGATTTCAGAAAACTTCTGCCGTTATCTAAACCTACGTTTTCTACTCATGGATTGGACATTTCATTGATGCAAAGCAATTTTGCATTCAACCATTCTAATTACTTGTCATAATTGTGTTGACATTTGTCTCTTTGACTCTCCAGTTTATTATAATATAATTCAGAAATTGGCTATTAACGCTACAAGATCAATATAAACATCTCAAGCTGTGAAAGGACTTAAACTGTGCGCGCTCAGAAGGTGAATTATCGGTGTGTGTGATAAGGTGAGTGTAAGCAGGCGTGTCTGGAGACAGCGTCTGGATGCTGGCAGACAGATGGATGGATCTTCTGGTGCATCTTGCGATGCCTGTAAGTGCAACATCGCTGATCTATAACTACAGGTCTGCTGAATCTGACGTGGCTCCCTCGTATGAACCCTTCATACGAACGAAAGAAAGAGAAAGTTGAGAGAAAAAAGGTTCTTGCGTGAGGCCCATTGCACCAAGACCAGCTCACAGTGAAGTGTTGCCTCTGGGTTCAACCCCTCCTGGTGTCAGGAGCAGTGGGCAGCGACTGTGTAGAGCCAGGGAGCAGTTTGATGATTCATCCCTTGCTCAAAGGGCACCTCAATAATGCCCAGGAGACCAACTGGCACTTTTCCAACCAGTCCTCACTCTGTATTTTGTCAGTGCAGGGACTTAAACTGCCGACCCTCTAGTTCCCAAGCCAAGTCCCCGCACTGACTGAGCTAATGTTTAAACAGGATGACACTTTTTGATATTATTTGTTATTTTATTTTAGGTAAGACATGACAGGAAATCTCACAGTTTATTGTTGGAACCTTGTTGTTGTGTCTTTATGTCTGTGTGTTACATCTGGTAACACAAAACAGACCTAAGATGCTGAACACTGCAAATACTACAACACACAGTCCACTTCCAGGAGGACGGGGTCTGCTGGTGGAAGACCAGCACAACTCACAGGCTGACACATGGGAATGAATCAGACAATCCAGTATTGGCTAAACCAAGGAGACGGGTTCACTACATGATAAATAACGAGGTCATAATTATGGCTGGAGGAGAACACACAAGAGGGATCTCACAATCTGACTGAGAAAGACGTATGTGATGTAACTTGTAGGTTTCTGGGGGTTCTTCAGACGGGGCTGCTAGTGCAGGGACAACGATCTGAAAATCCTAATTTAGACGAAGAGGAGAGGGAGCCTGAATGGACTTGAGGTGTGACAGGCCAGGCGAGCAGCACAGCTGATTGCCTGTACAAGTTGCTTCTTTATGAACCTGAATAGCCCCTTAACCCTCTAACAGCTCGGGAGGTTGCAGCCAAATGCTGTGATGTGCATCATAGCTGGATTATCTTTGCAGCAGGGCCTTCCACAGACAGGCATTGGACAACAGTGTTGCTATTTGTGGAGGCAGATTTCTTGGCCTTACATTTTGAGAGAGTAGCTGGAGGTTTCTCTGCAGTCCAGCCTTTTTAATTGGATACCAGAGTGTGACACAATTTCGGTTTATTTTTGTAGATCTTCATCATGTCCGGCCAATAGCCGATCTGTCCCCAAGTTTGTCAAACTGTCAATGTATTTTGGCCTGAACGATTAAATGTTCTGATTTGACAATTATAAATTCGGAGACTGTGATTTTCAAAAGGCATAAGAGCAAAATAAACTATTACCCAGCTGGAAGGGATCAAGAATTGCTGCTGTTTCAAATGGCTGAAGCAGTGATTGTAATTATAACTCACATAATCAATTACAATTTTGCAGTCAAATCTTCTATTCTATATCTTCATATATCTTATTTCCACATGTGTGGTATTTGACCTGGTTAATGTGTCTGTACTATGAAGCTGTCAGTTGAACATAAATGATAACCAGCTTCTTGTGGATGGAGAACTGTGCTTTTAATTTCCCAATGTGATGTTCCGAGTGGCACTACATGAGTTGTACCATGTCTGCTGTGGCTCTGGAGGATATAACAGAAAACCAGTGTGTTAAACTGGGCTCTGCTTCAGCAAACAGGTTTGACCAACTCTGATTGATTGATTTTACAAAAACGAGACAAAGACACACACCTGTCAATGTCAAAGGAGCAAGTCAACTGTTCCAAGTTCCTGTGAATCACAAAGCCCCTGACATGGTCCTCATACGTCTCCAACCTGGTGAAGAAAGATCATGAAAGGCCAAGTTCTTTAACAGAGAGCACAGAACGCCTCCTGAACGGTATGGGACGGGTACGGTCCAGGACAGGAGGCTCTATAGTGGTGGTTAAAACTACCCAGAACATCATGGGTACCATCTCCTGAGCATCAGTGATGTTGGTGAGAAGAGGAGCCTGAGACGCTAAACACAACCTGCTCATCTGTTGCATTCTGGGAAGAGATACAGACGTATCAGCTGCAGAACCACCAGACATCTGAACTGCAATACTTTCTCTGGCTACAGTCATTTTGTGGGTTTTTTTCTTATGGAGCAAAATGGGACTACAAACTGCATTTTGTTGCACAACTCTGTAGGAAGATGATAATAAATGAACCTTATACACTTGCAAAACCTGAGTTACAAGTTCTAGAGCAGCTGATCAAAGGGCCTCTTTTGTATGGGTGGAATCGGATGGCACAGGCTGAAGGTATGCGCCGATGTGTTAATAGTCTCTGTGACTCCTGGGGTTCCTGTGGCCCTCGTTCAATGTGGTACCAGAGTTGGGATATGAATAAAAATGGAGATTTTCACACCTGATGGGGGTTGGCAAAGTCCAAACCAGTTTAGGTAGGCCCCATGTCTCTGTTACCACTATACGCTGAAGTCCCAACAACATTTGTTGTAGTTATAATCTCCAATATTATAGGAATTATGTTCCATTAGTGACAGGCGACATCGACTGACAGCTGTCTGTGTGTACAGAGTCAGAGTGTTATATATTTATATAAAAAACGTCGCCTTTGCAGCAGGACGAGAAGGCGTTTTATTCATGCTGAGCAACTTGATGCTGTGCAATATTCAAATGTGAAGGGCCAAGGGCAAAAACCCTTGTTCAAATAAATGACTGACAGCGCATAAAAGCTGTAACCTGAGAAAGTCCTTGGCGACAAACTAACGTCAACCTAGGATTTAGCAACAAACAGTAACGTTAAACCGCTTTGCTCCGGACTGAGTCTGAGGAAACAACACGGTGTCTGGCTCTGGAAGAGGAGAAACTGGGTTTATAAAGAAAACCAGCCAACACATTATGTCCACAGAGTCTGTTACCACGGCAACTGAGCCAGAGTTTAACTAAGCTCACTTTCTTGCACTAAAAATCCAGATGTTCATTTATCTCAGGTTTAAATAACTCAGAGTTTACAACAATCCTTCTTTCTGAAACAGGGCTCTGGAGGCGTTGGGAAGACGGTGGTGGTTACCTGGTAGTGGGCGACGCAATTGTAAGCCTTACTTCAAGGGGTGTAAGGGTAACTCATAGGGGCGGAGAGCAAGGTCGTCCTTTAATCAGAAGATCGCCTGTTCGATCCCCAGACCAGCTAGTGTCCTTTCAAAGTGTGCCTGCACTGTGTGAATGTTAGTTAGTCCTGATGGACAAGTGGTACCTTCATGTTGCTCCTCCATCAGTGTGAATGTTAGTCCTGATGGACAGGTGGTGCCTTCATGTAGCTCCTCCATCAGTGTGAATGTTAGTCCTGATGGACAGGTGGTGCCTTCATGTAGCTCCTCCATCAGTGTGAATGTTAGTCCTGATGGACAGGTGGTGCCTTCATGTAGCTCCTCCATCAGTGTGAATGTTAGTCCTGATGGACAGGTGGTGCCTTCATGTAGCTCCTCCATCAGTGTGAATGTTAGTCCTGATGGACAGGTGGTACCTTCATGTAGCTCCTCCATCAGTGTGAATGTTAGTCCTGATGGACAGGTGGTGCCTTCATGTAGCTCCTCCATCAGTGTGAATGTTAGTCCTGATGGACAGGTGGTGCCTTCATGTAGCTCCTCCATCAGTGTGAATGTTAGTCCTGATGGACAGGTGGTACCTTCATGTAGCTCCTCCATCAGTGTGAATGTTAGTCCTGATGGACAGGTGGTGCCTTCATGTAGCTCCTCCATCAGTGTGAATGTTAGTCCTGATGGACAGGTGGTACCTTCATGTAGCTCCTCCATCAGGGTGTGAATGGGTGAATGATGACATGTCGTGTTAAAGAGCTTTGAGTGGTCATAGGACGAGAACAGTGCTGTGTAGTCTTGTGTTACTGATGTCATCTTACAAAGTACTGTTTTACTCTGACCAGGATGAACTGAATGAGGGGCTGTTCAAAAAACTGCGAGGAAGGTTTTTTTCTGTTATTGAAACGCTTAGCCAACGTAGAAATCCAAGCTAAAGTCCTGTTGTGTAAACCAGGCATGTCTAGTCAGCCGCCTGTTCTCTGAGCTGCTTAGTGAACCAGACCTTGTGTTTATTGTACCTCATGAGGGTTTGGGTTGGGAGGCAGACCTGAAATAAATGAATACAGTGTCAGCAAATGCATGGTTTGTCAGTGGACTCCATGAAGCATGGCAGATGCTTCAGGACTCTGCTGCTGTCCTGGATGGTTGCTGTCTGTCAGGAAGAGAGACCCGCCTGATCCTTTTTGCAGTTTTCAATATTTTCTTCGCAGGAAACTGAGGTTTGAAACTTTTGTGAAAAAAATGCTCTGAAAGATGCCTCAGTATAATGTGGTGCTTCTGGTGAGGGGATGTCTCCACAGGAAGTGACGGTGGGCCTGGTGCTGCTGGGCCCTTTGCTGAGAGCTGGCGTGTTGGTGGACCGTGAGGTCGTGATGACATGCAAAGAAAATAGCAGTGTCACTCTACAAGTGGAACTAATCAAAGACAATGCAACTCTTAAATGAGGATAATTCATATAAATAAAAAAGTCAATGAAAATGTCACTTTCTATATGGCTATGACAAGTGTCATGTCTCTTATTAGTCAGTAATGTGTAAAAAGCACAACCTTTCTATATGTTTCCATTGGTTAATGTGACTTAGTGGTGTTCAGGATCACCCTCCAATCACAGGATTGGTGGTTTGATTCCTGGCTGTGCTAGCCCATGTTGATGTATCCTTGGACAATATTCCTTTTGTTTGAATGTGAGTTAGTCCTGATGGGCAGGTGGCACCTTATACCCTCCCATCAGTTTATAAATTGGGTGAATGATGACATGTGGTGTAAAAGTGCTTTGAGTGGTCGGAAGACTAGAAAAGATCACTACAAGTACAGTCCATCCATTGTGTTGGTGTCAGCCAGATCCCTAGGGTCTCACTGTGGGGTCTCGCTGTAAGGTCTCGCTGTAAGGTCTCACTGTAGGGTCTCACTGTAAGGTCTCACTGTAGGGTCTCACTTTAGGGTCTCACTGTGGGGTCTTGCTGTAAGGTCTCACTGTAAGGTCTCACTTTAGGGTCTCACTGTGGGGTCTCGCTGTAGGGTCTCGCTGTAAGGTCTCACTGTGGGGTCTTGCTGTAAGGTCTCACTGTAAGGTCTCGCTGTAAGGTCTCGCTGTAAGGTCTCACTGTGGGGTCTTGCTGTAAGGTGTCGCTGTAAGGTCTCACTGTAAGGTCTTGCTGTAAGGTGTCGCTGTAAGGTCTCACTGTGGGGTCTTGCTGTAAGGTCTCACTGTAAGGTCTCACTGTGGGGTCTCGCTGTAAGGTCTCGCTGTAAGGTCTCACTGTGGGGTCTCGCTGTAAGGTCTCACTGTAAGGTCTCACTGTAAGGTCTCACTGTGGGGTCTCGCTGTAAGGTGTCGCTGTAAGGTCTCACTGTGGGGTCTTGCTGTAAGGTCTCGCTGTAAGGTCTCACTGTAAGGTCTCACTGTGGGGTCTTGCTGTAAGGTGTCGCTGTAAGGTCTCACTGTAAGGTCTCACTGTGGGGTCTTGCTGTAAGGTCTCACTGTAAGGTCTCACTGTGGGGTCTTGCTGTAAGGTCTCGCTGTAAGGTCTCACTGTAAGGTCTCACTGTGGGGTCTTGCTGTAAGGTGTCGCTGTAAGGTCTCACTGTAAGGTCTCACTGTGGGGTCTTGCTGTAAGGTCTCACTGTAAGGTCTCACTGTGGGGTCTTGCTGTAAGGTCTCGCTGTAAGGTCTCGCTGTAAGGTCTCACTGTAAGGTGTCGCTGTAAGGTCTGACTGTGGGGTCTCGCTGTAGGGTCTCGCTCCTCAGGAAGCAGACCACTTTCAGACCCGTTTTATCCGAGATCTGTATGCAGGTCTGAGGAGCCAAGGAGTGGGCGGGGATGATGTCTTAAGCGGTTTCTTTGAGCTGTTTTAAGCCTTGTCCAGTCATGTTTTGAGGTAAAACTTTGCAGGACTGAAAGATGCATCAGTGGGGCTGTGCCGGTGTTGTGCAGCCTCCATTAGCACATGTCATAAGACACACGGTCACAATGACACCACCTGTACGTTTCTTTGGCAGATATGGCCGTTACTTCAAAATCAGAAACGCTAACCACTAAGCTAGTTCTAAGAGACATCTACGGCACCATGTTAGTTACTTGTCTATACACACACACACACACACACACACACACACACACACACACACACACACAGCTCTTACTAGGCAGTGCTATTATTCTGTGCGCTCTGTGAAGAGAGAATCCATCTGGCTGGACAGCGGTCGTTTCTGTTCAGCCATAAAAACAAAGACGCAGCAGTCTGTCAGCGTGGTCGTAGTCCTCTGTCATGTCAGAAGATCCAGTTGCTCATCCAGTGACGTACATTCTTCCAGTAGGTGAGAACGGCTGTGAGGCTGCGGGCTGGAAACCCCTGACTTCTATTGTATGTGGGTTTCAATTCAGTTTATTTGTATTGCACAAAATGACAAGTCAGAAAATTGTCTTTAGAAGACTTTCAAATCTGTCCAGCATATGACATCCTCTGACCTTTGACCCTCTCATATGAGGTGAACAAAACCCTGAACAGCCAGCCCGCTGAAGGCCGAGGTGAGGCAGAGGTACAACGCAGCTCCAGCATGAGGTGACGTGTCCGCGTGCAACAGAAGACGTGTCCGCGTGCAACAGAAGACGTGTCCGTGTGCAACAGAAGACGTGTCCGCGTGCAACAGAAGACGTGTCCGTGTGCAACAAAAGACGTGTCCGTGTGCAACAGAAGACGTGTCCGTGTGCAACAGAAGACGTGTCCGTGTGCAACAGAAGACGTGTCCGTGTGCAACAGAAGACGTGTCCGTGTGCAACAGAAGACGTGTCCGCGTGCAACAGAAGACGTGTCCGCGTGCAACAGAAGACGTGTCCGCGTGCAACAGAAGACGTGTCCGCGTGCAACAGAACACGTGTGCAACAGCACGTAAACACATAAACATTTGCGCCATTCATACTAAATGTAGCTCCTCAGCCTTTTGTTTTCCTTTTGTATTTTTTGATGGCAACTTAAAGTGTCTAATATTGTGTAGACACCTTTATTTTATTTTTTTATTGTTTTACAGTTTGGTGTTTTGCATGACTCAAAAAGTTTTGCCAGCAAATGATTGCACTTCAGATAGAGAGAGGCTTCTATTGTGGCTGCAGTCAGCATCCTCCATGGCCTCAAGGAGGAGAGAGAGAAAGAGAGAGAGAGAGAGAGAGAGAGAGAGAGAGAGAGAGAGGAGAGAGAGAGAAAGAGAGAGAGAGAGAGAGAGAGAGAGAGAGAGAGAGAGAGAGAGAGAGAGAGAGAGAGAGAGAGAGAGAGAAAGAGAGAGAGGGGGAAAGAGAGAGAATTTGTGGCAAGAAAAAAAGGTATGCACCGAGACACACAGCTCACAATCCCCCCCCCCCCCCCCCCTTCTCTCTCTCTCTCTCTCTCTCTCTCTCTCTCTCTCTCTCTCTCTCTCTCTCTCTCTCTCTCTCTCTCTCTCTCTCTCTCACACACACACACACACACCACATTAGAACCACACAGACAATTTTCTGCCTCCCTCACGCTTCAGCGATCGCAGTCACACTGACTGCTGGCTCGCCTCCACACACACACAAACACACGCACACATACACACACACGCACACATGCACACACACACATGCATACATACTTAGTCAGACTCACACTTATTCCCTCTCACACACACTCTGAGTCACACACACTGCAGCATCCCCCCCCCCCCCCTCCTCTCCTCTCAGCCTGCGCTCGTCCCGCCTTCTTGCGAGCAGAAAACACTCTGGTCTCCATCGTACGGGACCGGCTGCTGCTTCCTTTGAAGCTCCATCTCTCTCTCACTCTACCAATCAGTCTTTCTCTTTCTTTCTTTTCTTCTTCTCTCTCTCTCTCCCCCCCCTCTCTCTCTGCTCATCCCGCTGCCTCTCGGCTCAGACCAGGGTTGTGTTGTCGGGGGTTTGCGTGTCAGCTAGCGGAGGGAACATGCAGCATCCCGGAGGAACATGCGTGGCGTTACCCAACGTGGACGCCTGTCCTCAGCTGTCCTGCGCCGCCCTCACCTTCATGTATCTACAGCAGGTGAGTGTGTGCTGGTGTGTGTGTGTGTGTGTCCGCATCTCCCACATGCCTTTGTCTGCTGCCGCTGGACACGGGAAGTGGAGTGGAACAGAAGGACTGCGGCTCTGACTCGCGGGGCAGAACCCAGACACACAAAGAGTGTGTGAATCCCAGCAGCTGTAATGCGCAGCTCAGTTAGAGCAGTTTGAGAGGAGCGCTGCTCCTCCTGCAGCGGAGCCGGGCTCTCCTGCTCTGAGGAGGGAAGTCCACCTCCTGCAGAGGGGCAGTGATGCTGGGGAGCCGGGTCAGGACCCGTCTGCTCTGTGTGTGTGTGTGTGTGTGTGTGTGTGTGTGTGTGTGTGTGTGTGTGTTGATGTGCACAACATTTAGCTCAGCCAGCTCTCAATACTTTGTCTTTCATTGATGATTTTAACCAAACTTGCTTTCAGATTTGAAGCCTGTGACTGTGATAATGTGTCTTTATATATATATATATATATATATATATATATATATATATATATATATATATATATATATATATAATAAGTAATGATTAAGTAAAAATAATATATTCATCGTTTGTGTGAAATGAATTGATATAAGTCGTGTTGGGCTAAATTTATTCTGTGTGGCTCTCGCTGCGCCACCGTGTTTCATTTGAAGCTGTTTTAAAGGATCACAATATGAATATATGATGAAGACATAGTTCAGATTCAAAGGGAGACGTGACTCTGCATGCAGGAAGCACACTGACATGAAACATGTAAAGTGTGTCAACATGAAACAATATGAGAACATTCTAGGTTTAAAACACAGTATTTACATTTGTTTATATATTTAATACACAGGTATCACTTTATGTATTTATGTTTACCATATGTTGCTTTACTCCAGTTTATTACTATCTATTGTACATATACTATTATAATATATCACTATCCTTCTATTCTTAGGAGTATTACAATTGGTTGAGATGTTTTATTTATTTATGGACAGTGACTTAAACACGACTTTTTAAAATGCATATACATTTGATTATACTGTCTAGTTTCTTTACTTATGGCATCAGCATTATATTTCTGCATGTTTGTGGTCCAGTAGTGTGCAGCTGAGTGTTGCTGGCTGGAGTCGTTGAAAATATTGGTCAAGTGCAAATAATAATTGCGGTTGCTCTTGACGCTAGCTTGGCTATCTACACACGGCAGGTTTGTGAGGAATTTCAGTGAAGAGTCTCCGACCAATCAGTGCTCTGCATTGCTTTAGCTCCTCCTCCTAATGTCGGCTCAGTTGGCCTGCAGCCTCAAACAAGTTGGTACCGACACGAGTAAAGGTGCTATCCACCACCAATGCAGAGCCCGTGCAGGGGAGGAGCAGTGAACTCCGCCCTGTGAGGTCATCAGTGGTGCTGTTGAGGACGTAGAGCCTCAGGAAGTCATCTCTCAAGCATACAGACGGCTTCAGAGGGTCCAATGCTTTGATTTGAATAGTGACAACTACAAACCTCCACACAGATCACCCTGTTCTATGTTTTCAAACACTTGGCTAGCTCAATATTGTACTTTTTTTCATGTTGGCGTTCCTTTTCCTGTCAGACCCGGCTGGCGAGGGCAGCCACGTGAGTGGCAGCATCGTTGCAGGTGGAACACAGTTCACTGCTGCTGCAGACAGACCAGCATGGGAGTCTCTTTCTTACATTTTGTGAACTAGTTCCATACTTAAGCACAAGATTCCCTCTGCTGTTCCACAGAGGACTGGCCTCCTGAGGTGGATCCATGTGACGAAGAACTGAACAAACCAGAAGCTTGTTGTTGCTCCAT
>NW_027176087.1:973357-980857 GCF_023055335.1 Clinocottus analis
GTATTTCATTCTTTGCACTTTGAATATCGTATTATATATATATATATATATATATATATATATATATATATATATATATATATATATATATATATATATATATACACATTTCTTTCTCTACCTGTGTACATACTATAGTCCTGCTTATTATTTATCTTAATCTGCACAGCTTTGTTGTCGTCATCCCGAGACGTTCATTTCTATTTTTGTGTAAATACATGAAGAGCGCTGCAGTCATATTCCTTGTATGTGCACACGTACTTGGCTTCTGATTCTCTCCTCCCCTTTCCAGTCTGTTCTCTCCTTCATGGGCCAACAAAATAAATCTGTGTATTCATCCATGAAGCAAAAAACCTTGAAATGAAACGGCCTGCTCATTGACCATCAATCAAGGGAACGTTACGTTGGCCTCCTTAAACTCTGAGTGTTACATAGCAGGAGTCAAACAACAGCTGACGTCAGCTGGCACGAGAAGAGAGGAACAATTCATAATCCATAACGGAGACACCAGTCCAAACTGAAGCTGTTGTTCAGGCTAAACACATACAATGTGTTTTTAAAAAAGTGTCAGTAACACTTTATAATAACCAATCAATCAACTCATTTATAAATCATATGTAAAAATAAAATGCAAATATTATTTTAATCATTTACTAAAATCTTTAAGTCTTTCATAATTAGTTTGTAATATATAATTTAATATACTTAATTTTCGTACAGGGATTCATCATTTCAAAGTATGAAAACATAATCATAACAGTCAAGCTTATTAATCAAGAATAAAACATTTCTAACTGTTTAATGAGTGTTAATGTTGGAATAATGCTTTAAAAATATGAATTAAGTGTTTACTCAAACTTAGTTAATGCTAAATAGTGTGTAGTTATTATAAGGTGTCAATCACTGCCGTCACAAGAACAAAGTAGTAAGCAAGATTAGACGGACGGACACAGAGACACACACTCACTCACAGCCAGTACACCGTCTGCGAGCAGAGATCAAAACGGCACAATATTCCTACATTATAAGTCAATGATAATGATATGACGATGACTTGATGAACGGGGTTGTGTATGTTGTGGTGACATCGTGCCCTCACTTCCCTCAGCGGTTCAGGGACCAGTGGCTCGTCAGCGCTCTCCTGGCTGCAAGTGGCGGCGTGCTTCTCACAGAGCGCCGTGTTGTTGTTGGGAACGTGAGTTCTGGTTCAGAGCCGGCTGTTGTTCCCGGAGCAGATCTGAAGGACTATTGTCAGATCTGTAGGAGATCCGTCCCCTCAAAGCAGCGGAAGTGTCTCAGGAGTTCAGCCTCTCGGAGGCCGGACAGCGATGAGGACGGTCCTCACGACCGTGAGAACACGACCATATTCAATCAACACATTTCACAGCACGTTCATCTTCCTTTTCCTCTTCTTGTCCTTCTGCTCGACTAACTTGTTGTAGTGCATGCAATAAAACAGAAAAGAAGTGACATCATATAAGCATACAAGATTCTTTGGTTTTCAAACAGTTTGGCCAAAAACTATACTCCAGTAAAATCCTGTCACTTTGTAAAAAAAAAGAAAGTATACAAGCAGCAGTAAAAATACTTCTCACAGAAGATATTTGAACGAGAGTACATAGGTATATCCTGAACATACTTAGTAGTTGGTAACTTACAACTTAAATCCCAGTAAAGCCCCAGTTATTTATGTAACACATTCTGAAGGGTTTGCATCCCCATAATAAATACAGAATATCTCCTCATAATAATAATATACAGAAACACGTGTGAAACTCGTTAACAGGTTCATAGAGCTGTATATGTGTTACTGTTTATTGGTTGATGATAGAACATCGGAAAGAGAAAGAAAAAAAAACGTATCTAAAAAAAAACAATCTCTAGGATCTATTTTCTCGTTTTAATGATACGTATCATCGCTTTTTTAAAACTATAAAATATCACTTAAGGTTAACAGCATATCTGCAAAGTTTGACTTTAATTAAGTGAAGTTAAATATTTTTTGTATTTCATTTAGCACATTTCGTGAACCGTAGTTTTAGATCCGCTGAGAGACAAACTGCCCTAACTTTCTTTCTGGACCTTGAACGCCTCTGGTTCCACAACAGAGGGGCTCTGCGCCAGCAGATGCACCAGTACATAACAAGCAAGTATCGTTTCATCCATAAGTAAGTCATATGTCAGCTTTTTGGCTGGAATGTGGTCTATCTTGCTGAGGCTTTGTCTGACCGGTTTTGGGCATTTGGAGGATTCTGTAGGTCGTAAGCTTTCCAGGAAGGTGAACTAATCATGTGTGGTGGGGATATGAACATGTATATTTTCATAACTAGGGGAGCACCCTCAAGTCACTTTCGAGTCCTCTGGAGACATGTTTATTATTTATGTTAATATTTATGGTTGAATTGTGTTAAAACATGTAAAACAGACTTATATTCTCTTTTAAGGCTTTGGGGTTGATTCACGGGACGACGAGGACTCAGAGAGTGAGGAAGACCTCCTGATGAAGGATCCTGCCCCCATTTTGGGGTATATATATATATATATATATATATATATATATATATATATATATATATATATATATATATATATATATTATATATATATGTATATATATATATATATATATATATATATATATACATTATATATAATATATATATACATATTATATATATGTATATATATATATTATATATATACATTATACATGTATATATATATATATATATATATATATATATATATATTACATTATTATTTCAAAATCAAGCTCCCCATTAAGTACATCATTTTCTTCAATAACATTCTGTGTTTGTTGTCTCTTTTATATTATGATTTCGCAAATAATTACCAAATTGTGTGCATAATAGAGCGTGTCTGTTAAATCAAGAAGTAAATATGATGTTGACATATTTCAGTGTCTTAAACTCTGATCTGCTGTCTTCAGTCACGAGCCGTCACACCCGTTGAGCAGTAACTCCCGTCACGCTGAGGAATTATTGTTTAACAGCTGTCTGCAGCTGGATCTCAAATTATCAGATCACATTCGTATTACATTTTTCATATCAGTAAATCGGGGTTGTGGAGAAATATATGTCCACCAGTGCTCCCATAGAGTCAAACCAGTTTATTTATTTAGGACGTTCTGAAACGCACTATTGTCCTAGCTTTGGCATAAGTCTGTCCATTTCTAATCCCACTTGTATGAACCTTCACGTTTCATAAACATTTAAATGAGGAAACGTCTTAAAGTCTTGTAAGGAAAACAAATAGTAAACGTTTGGTTGTTTCCTTTTCAGAACACAAGTTGTTTCTGCACAAATAAATCTGGAACGGCACGTAGCGTCTTGCAATATTTAATAAGCAGTTTGTTCCTCACAACCAAACTGTGTGTCAATTACTGCGAGTGTGTTTATGTGTGACTGGTACGGCTGAATGAGTGTGTTTCCTGTTCGGAGGTGCTGTGTCATTTACTGAGCAGTGCACTGTCTATTCCATCTCTCTCTCTCTCTCTCTCTCTCTCTCTCTCTCTCTCTCTCTCTCTCTCTCTCTCTCTCTCTCTCTCTCTCTCTCTTCCCTCACGTACAGACACAGTCCAAGGCTGTGTTCATGTAACGACATGCCAGTGCTGCACGGATGAATGGAGTGGGAGATGGAAGGAGAGAGAGAGAGAGAAGGAGAGAGAGAGAGAGAGAGAGAGAGACAGAGAGGGGGAGAGATACCGAGAGAGAGAGAGAGAGAGAGAGAGAGAGAGAGGTGAAAGGAAAGGATGAAGAACAGGGGATTAGAAAAGAGAGAGCACATGAGAAGTCGGCCAAAGGCATCGACTTCACAAACTCCTTTCCTCGGGCTGCAAAGAGCAGGTTGGCTGCTGTGAGAGGAACACATGGACACACACTTCCTGTTGATGCGGCAGACGCACACTCGCACACGCTGCATGACACATGACATGTTACACTCACTGTAGGGCCGCACGAGGAACTGTTCATCTCAACAACATTGTTCCCCTAACCAGTTTGTGTTGCTCACGCAGTGCACCAGGGGATGCGTGTCGCTTTAAGAGATGTGTACGTTAGGATGTACACATTGTGACAAATGATTATAAATCATCTTCATATTATGGAAATAACATTGGTGGTATTCCCCTTCAAGAGGTGTGTGTAGGTGTATCTTTGAACACACACACATGAACACAAACACATAAACACACACACAATCTACAAGAAAGGGCAGAGCCGGCTGTACTTTCTGAGGAGGCTGCAGTCATTCAACGTCTGCAGCAAACTCCTCGAGATGTTTCACCAGTCTGTCTTCGCCAGCGTCCTCTTCTATGCGGTGGTGTGCTGGGGAGGAAGCACGAAGAAGAAGGATGCAGGGCGACTGGACAGGCTGGTGAAGAAAGCTGGCTCTGTGGTCGGTGCTAAACTGGAGTGCATCACTTCAGTCCAGACAAAAGGACCCTCACCAAACTGTCACCATCATGGACAATAAAAAACATCCACTCTACGGTACAATCACTCAACAGAAGAGAGTGATCAGCTGCAGACTGCGCTCGCTGCCATGCAGAACCGATAGGCTGCGTAAATCATTCATCTCTAGAGCCATACAACTGTTCAACCTGTCAAAGTCTATCAAAGCTACTGTGTTAGACTTCTCTGCATAGTCTCCTCCCCCTCAAACATGCACAGCCCCCAACCCACTCACTCACAACTTATATACGGGGTTCACTAGCTACTGGCTATGTTAGCCCCCTGCACAACGCCCCTACTGGCTATGTTAGCCCCCTGCACAACGCCCCTACTAGCTACTGGCTATGTTAGCCCCCTGCACAACGCCCCTACTAGCTACTGGCTATGTTAGCCCCCTGCACAACGCCCCTACTAGCTACTGGCTATGTTAGCCCCCTGCACAACGCCCCTACTAGCTACTGGCTATGTTAGCCTGCACAACGCCCCTACTGGCTACTGGCTATGTTAGCCCCCTGCACAACGCCCCTACTGGCTACTGGCTATGTTAGCCTGCACAACGCCCCTACTGGCTACTGGCTATGTTAGCCCCCTGCACAACGCCCCTACTGGCTACTGGCTATGTTAGCCCCCTGCTCAACGCCCCTACTAGCTACTGGCTATGTTAGCCCCCTGCACAACGCCCCTACTGGCTACATTAGCCCCCTGCACAACGCCCCTACTGGCTACTGGCTATGTTAGCCTGCACAACGCCCCTACTGGTTACTGGCTATGTTAGCCCCCTGCTCAACGCCCCTACTGGCTACTGGCTATGTTAGCCCCCTGCTCAACGCCCCTACTGGCTACTGGCTATGTTAGCCTGCACAACGCCCCTACTGGCTACTGGCTATGTTAGCCCCCTGCACAACGCCCCTACTGGCTACTGGCTATGTTAGCCCCCTGCACAACGCCCCTACTAGCTACTGGCTATGTTAGCCCCCTGCACAACACCCCTACTGGCTACGTTAGCCCCCTGCACCACCCCCCTACTGGCTACTGGCTATGTTAGCCTGCACAACGCCCCTACTGGCTACTGGCTATGTTAGCCCCCTGCTCAACACGCCCCCTCCCTCCATCCAATTTTTTCTTGTTTTTTAGTATTTTTTCTCTTGGACAATCTTTTGTAAATCTTTTGTAATAGTGTGTGTATGTATATATTATGTTGTGTGATGTGTCAAGCTACTTGGACCTTGAATTTCCCTTTGGGGATCAAAGTAATTATCTATCTATCTATCTATCTATCTATCTATCTATCTATCTATCTATCTATCTATCTATCTATCTATCTATCGGTCTATCGGTCTATCTATCTATCTAGATGCAGATTATGATTATTTTTTTCAAGAATCCTTTATTGTGATTTTGGGCAACGTAGATAAGATTGCCGAGACTTAAAGAGCAACTTCATATTCCTCCAGCGGGAGAAGGAACATGTTAAAGGTCTACTTCCTGAGGTGTGAGTGTGTCTCATCACACAGAGACCCTGACAGATTACTGCTGACAGTGTGTTTCCCTGCTCAATATGACACACATGTAACATACATGATGACACACATGTAACATACATGATGACCCACATGTTTCATGAAGCTCTCTGTCTTTGATAAAAGCGCTGTACACTTATTATTCAAGACGTCTGCAGTGACGCGTCAGTGGCAGTCGTACATTTACATTCCTCACTGCCGGGCTTTAGGGCTCGAAATAGAAACGCTTCAACCTTTTCAGACAATCTTTTGGCATAAAATACAAAGTTTTTTCCATTTTTGAACCGAATGACACAATTTGTTTTAACTGAAACTCCTTCCTAACAGACCAAGTCTTTGTTTTATTGTGATTGTTGTTGCAGGTTCTGATTCTTTAGGTCCTAATCTTTCCATAAAGGTGTCTTATTGACGCTCCAGGAGGCTTTTCTGGTGAATCTGAAGCTCACATCATGCTGGATGTTCATAGTTACCATCAAAATATCTTTTAAAGGTGTTTTTTTTGCAGATATACATTTTTTTCTAAGACTATGCTGAACAAATACATACAATAAACACAAGTATTGAAATAATTTTGGGGATCCTACGACGACTCAAACACAGGGAAAGGAGGTCTGGAGCCAACATTGGTTCCACAGTTTTTAACGGGTTAAATGAACAAACCGCTCGTTCGAGGGCTGATGGGACCTGCTGGTGGGCTGAGCAGGTACAGTGTGTGTGTGTGTGTGTGTGTGTGTGTGTGTGTGTGTGTGTGTGTGCTGCAGGATGCTGGAGTGTGTCGTCATGGCTGCTGTGAGAAACAGGCAAAAAGAAGCTGCCGGCTGATGGATCAACCCTCTACTTTGCTTTGACTCTCTTTTTATCTGTTGATTCATTTGTGGATAAACCAAGACCTCGTGAACCTGGTTAACCTGGTGTGTGAACCCTGGAGTGAGCACAGCGTTCTGAGGGAGGCGTCTCATCCACATATGGACATGAGTGTTGGTCAAAATGAACTGCAGTGTGTGTTCATGGTGATGAGGAACACGTCCCTGTTGTTGAAGGCTCACTCACCGTTGTGTAATGTTCTGATGATGTCACTGTGATGTCGTCTGTGTCATCTCATAGTTACTGAGAGGAACTTGTTATGGACCTAATCAGAGCTTCATAAGGAAACCACGAGAGACAGAAGATAGTCCAAGTGTCTGTGGTTACTCTGAGAGCTCGTCATCGGTGCCACCAGAAGCTCCTCCCCTCTCAGGCCGGGATCCGACCTGCTGGTCTGCTGCTGCGACGGCGCGCTGCTCACCGGCCTCTTGGGAAACCTCCAACTTTATGTAAGAGCAATATAAATCCCAGAGAACTGCTGGTAATAGCTTCACTCGTCAGCAACAGCTCGGTGGTGCAGAGGACACGATGCATGAGGCTCCTGGACACACACAATACTTAAAGTAAAGTACATGTGTGTATTCATAATATCACTAAAGGTGTACTTAAACCTTCAACACGACTGCATGAAGAGAGTTGGAAAG
>NW_027176087.1:988357-998357 GCF_023055335.1 Clinocottus analis
TGTGCATTGCGTAAGTCAGTGTTCCCTGCATCGTCTTCTGGGTGTTCTGTGCGTGAGGGCACTGAGGACCATCACAAGCAAAACCGCAGCTGCATCTTTTGATAACCTCAGACATTGGTAGTTGTGTTCCAGATCGAATCTACATCCAGGACATGATGAAACCTCTCAGACTCGGCTCGTTCACTCCGCTCTGCATCGGCCAATCGGCTCGTAGCTCCGTCACTGCGAGCTAAACACTCAACAAAGTCACGACTGTGTGGGATGAGCTCCCCATTGACAGCAGATAGTTTCTACGTCTTCCACCGTGAAGCAAAAACACATCTTTTCTGACTACACCTTGAATAAAGAAAGGGGCATGGGGATTCTCTGCAGACCATCTAAACAGCTGTTCTTCTAAAGGCTGCACCTTCTGACACGAGCCACGGCTTTTGGAGCCATCTACATAACATGTTTGACTCATGTATGTCTCTAGCTAAAAGACATTAGATTGGTTATTTAAATGTTATAATCCGAACTGTCATATTCTATGATTCTTCCCCCGTGCCGTTATGTCTCCTGCTGGTTGCTTGATGTGCCGTCTGTAGATCCCTCTGTCCCGCTGCGTGAACATATCAATGCTGAGGTGACGACATGATGGACATGTTTCCTCACATCCTGGCTGATCACTGGGAAGTTGTCCTTCATATTGCTTGTAATCACATTCCAAGTCAGACCTGTGAAATAGTGAAGCGTGACTTTACCCTTAAGCTCCCTCACGGTCCTCAGTAAACCGGTTTCCCCAGCAACGCCGTGGGTCACTTCAGTCACACTCAGATTCCACAACCTCCGCTGTGTTCTGGAAACGCTCGACCTTCTTCCGGCGCGGCATTCACCCCAACGGCCTGGACTACACACTCTCACCCACAATTTATTTTTCAATCTTGAACACTCCCTCTCTCATCCTGAGGTCACGTCTCATCCTGGTCACTTTCTCCACAAGTGACCCTCCAGCTGCAAAACACACTGCCTTTCATTGGAAACGGAATTCTCTCCAAATATGGTGTGTGTGTGTGTGTGTATATATATATATATATATATATATATATATATATATATATATATATATATATATATCAGTGGCGGTCCGTGGTTTTAGACCTAGGCCTTTAATGAGTACCGTATAGTCCACATCACACCTGGACTGGGGGAAAAGTGTCCCTTCTGTCACAGACTGACACACGCCGGCGTTCGCGTCTTGTATTGAGTGGTTTCTGGGAGTTCAGGGAGTCCGCGACGCTGTGATTGCCAGCTCCGCGGGTCGGGTCCACGGGTCGGGTGTCTACTGTGGAGTGGGTCCATACAGGGTGGACTGTATGAACGCGCCGTGTAATGAGTGGTTTCGGTCGGTGACAGTAACTCCAGGGACACTTTTTCCTCCCAGTCCGCCCGTGATGTGGACTATAGGGCACTCATTGAAGGCCTAGGTCTGAAACCACGGCCCGCCACTGATATATACACACATCTCTTTGCTAAAGTTGGCATGTTAACCAATCCTCGAGTTCCAATATCTCTGAAACTATTTTTAACCTATTTTTAACTTTTTATCCTTTTTCAAGGACAAGATATCAGATGAACTCCTTATTTAGAAATATTGCAAGGACCAGAGGAGTAATTAAGAAAGGTCTTTGGCAACTCCAACCTATGCCGAGCTTTGCTGTCAGGGTCCTGATGGAAACCAGGAAACCAGTTCTCACTTCCCTACACTGATGTCCAGTCACTCTGATGGACTTCAAAGTCTACTCCCGCTGTGGCTCTGGGCCCAAACACACCACTGCCCTATGAACCCTGTGACCCTCAGGAGACCTGGGACGAGCCTCCGTCTTGTTCTAAGAGTTAGAGCAAAACATGGTGAAGCGTTATTTTATGACAATGCAACAGACCTGAACAAAAGGCCACTTCTAAGTCAAGGCTAAGATGTTTTCCTATTTTACACTGTACATTTTACAGTGTAGATATACCAGTGTTCTTGCTGACTCAGATATTCAGCCGGAGGAAGGTCGCCTGAGGCTGCTGCTGCAGCAGAGAGCATGAGGCTGACGGGTTCCCGATGCCAACAGAACCAGGATCGTTCTGCTGGAATAAATGTCCGTGTGGGCGGTTCTTGTTGCACAACAACCCTGAGAATGAGCCGGGTTTGCGTTACTAAGCATGAACGCTTCAACAGGAACAATTCATAAACATAAACTGAGAAAAACAATCAAGACCATTGGTCAGCGATTTCTTCTAATTAGGAAAATCCTGAGGAGTAATATTATGTCATTGGAAAAGTAAGAGGAAACAATGGGATAATTCAGACTTTATTAATATTATATGTGGGACCTCATGTGTGACCCATGAGGTCCAATGAGGTCCCCCTTGCGGTCTCATGAGGTCACATGAGGTCTCACGAGGTCTCATTAGGTCTCATGAAGTCTCATGAGGCCACATGAGGTCACATGAGGTCTCACAGGGTCTCATTAGGTCTCATTAGGTCTCATGAGGTCTCATGAAGTCTCTATAAGATGCCATGAGGTCCCATGAGGTCCCTCATGAGGTCTCACGAGGTCTCATGAGGTCCCATGAGGTCTCTCATGAGGTCTCATGAGGTCTCATGAGGTCTCTCATGAAGTCTCACGAGGTCTCATGAGTTCACACGAGGTCTCACGAGGTCTCTCACGAGGTCTCTCACGAGCTCTCACGAGGTCTCTCACGAGGTCTCTCACGAGCTCTCACGAGGTCTCACGAGGTCTCATGAGGTCTCTCACGAGGTCTCTCACGAGCTCTCACGAGGTCTCATGAGGTCTCTCACGAGGTCTTATGAGGTTCCATTTGGTCCCATGAGGTCTCATGATGTGTTATGAGGTCACATGAGGTCTCATGAGGTCTCATGAGGTCACATGAGGTCTACCGGTGATTCCAGACCTGGACCGCTGAATCCTCTGGGCAGACTGCAGAGGAGAAGTGTTCTTTATGGAAGTCAGGCCGCGCCGTCAGACACTCAGGTTACTGCTTCTGTCCAGGAGAGGAGGTGGAGGTCTGAGGGCTCACCGACAGTCTGAAGAGGTTCATGAGGTCTGCTCACATCTCTGTTGAATACTTTTCATTGGTTAAATATTTGTGCAAGGTGAAAGTGACCACTGGGATCGATGGATTTAACCCAGAAGTGTTCCCCCTGACGGAGAAGACACGAAGCAAAAGCTGTGTCACAGCTACCTGTTTGCTGAGCAGACGTGAGGTCAACAGGTCAACCAATGCAGACAGGAGTATTATGACTGTAGTATTATGACTGTAGTATTATGATAGTAGTATTATGACTGTAGTATTATGACAGGAGTATTATGATAGTAGTATTATGACAGGAGTATTATGATAGGAGTATTATGACTGTAGTATTATGACAGGAGTATTATGATAGGAGTATTATGACTGTAGTATTATGACAGGAGTATTATGACAGGAGTATTATGATAGGAGTATTATGACTGTAGTATTATGACAGGAGTATTATGATAGGAGTATTATGACTGTAGTATTATGACAGGAGTATTATGATAGTAGTGTTATGACTGTAGTATTATAACAGGAGTATTATGATAGTAGTATTATGACTGTAGTATTATGACAGGAGTATTATGATAGGAGTATTATGACAGTAGTATTATGACTGTAGTATTATGACAGGAGTATTATGATAGGAGTATTATGACAGTAGTATTATGACAGGAGTATTATGATAGTAGTATTATGACAGGAGTATTATGATAGGAGTATTATGACTGTAGTATTATGACAGGAGTATTATGATAGGAGTATTATGACTGTAGTATTATGACAGGAGTATTATGACAGGAGTATTATGATAGGAGTATTATGACTGTAGTATTATGACAGGAGTATTATGATAGTAGTGTTATGACTGTAGTATTATAACAGGAGTATTATGATAGTAGTATTATGACTGTAGTATTATGACAGGAGTATTATGATAGGAGTATTATGACAGTAGTATTATGACTGTAGTATTATGACAGGAGTATTATGATAGGAGTATTATGACAGTAGTATTATGACAGGAGTATTATGACAGTAGTATTATAACAGTAGTATTATGACAGTATTAGTGTGTACTACGTGTAAAGTAGAAACACACTGAGGTATGTACTGACATTTCATTCAGGTGTGGGCGTGTGCACACACTGATGATTTTTCTGCAATATTGACTGTCTCATGAGGATCCCTGTGTGTGTGTGTGTGTGTGTGTGTGTGTGTGTGTGTGTGTGTGTGTGTGTGTGTGTGTGTGTGTGTGTGTGTGTGTGTGTGTGTAGTGCTGTTGCAGAAGTGCTTGCATCGGCAGGTTCATCCTAAGAGCCTCTCAAATCAAATGACCAAGAATAATGGTGAAAAATGCTGAGGTTGGCGGTACGAGACACACGCACACGCACACACACACACACACACACACACACACACACACACACACACACACACACACACACACAGCTGCATAGCTCGGCCTGTTTGTATTTCCATATGAATGTATTTCAGTCATTTTCTCCTCTTCCCTCTCTTCTGCCTCCTCTTCATCATTATTTCTCCTCTCCCTCCGTCCCTGCAGTGTCTGCAGTGTATAATCCCATCTCCTGTAGGATCTACTCATGGACTCATTCATTCTGCTCCAGCAGCATTATCTCTGTTTATGAGGAAGAAATGTAGATTTGGAAAAACAATTTCATATAAAAAAGGCCTTGTTGGCTTTCTGCTGCTTCAGTCACAAACATTTCTTGGGGATATTTTGATGGAACATGCAAACTTTTGTGCTTTTATCTAATACTTTTGTTTTGGCCCACTAGATGTAATTTAATTTGCAATAAATTCATATTATATCTTCTCTTTGTGCCATATGAAATACGATAGGGTTGTGGAGGATTTAAATTGGTTCTGACATCGTCACATATTGTGAATATAACCACTAGAAATACAACATGTATGTTAAGACATGTTAAACTTGGACGTGTGACACAAGCAGCACAGCATGTGTTCACTTCCTTTGTTGGTGAATTGTATTCACGTTCTAAAAATCATAAATGTGGCGTTCATTTGTAAAGATTGTCTCGCTGAACAAAACCTGTAAGTATCATAAATGTTAGTTTTCTGCAGTAAATCTAAAAGCCAAAGGAAGAATCCTGTTGGTGGACACTAATACTCAGTATTAACCCGTTGAAACCTGTAGAAACAAATTTTGTCTCCTGACCTCCTTTTCCCTGTTTGAGTCATCGTGGGAACCCCAAGTTAAGCCCAATACTTGTGTTCATTGTTTGTATTTGTTCAGCAAAGTTTTAGAGAAAAAAGAATATATGCAAAGCAAAATCACTTTTAAAAGATATTTTGATCATAACTTTGAACATCCAGCATGATGTGAGCCAGATTCCCCAAAAAATGCCTCCTGGAGCGTCAATAAAACACCTTTATGGAAAGATGAGGACCTAAAGAATCAGAACCTGCAACAACAATCACAATAAAACAAAGACTTGACCTGTTAGGAAGGAGATAGGTCAAAAAACTGTGTAGATCAGTTCAAAAATGGAACAATTACGTATTTTATGCCAAAAGATTGTCTTGATGGGGCATGCTGGGACTTAAAATGGGCGCGGGAGGATTTTTGCAGTTTCCAAAAGGTTAATGAACATGGACACTGAGTTCATTTGTTGTCTTATTTTATTCATTCTGATATTTGTTTGAAATAATAATATTGCGGTAAAGTAGTGGAGTAATGGAGTACCAGCACGGTTTGCACGTGGTTGAACCTCAGATATTAATCTGAGGTTCAAACACGTGGCAAACCGTTTAGAAATCTTCTTTTTTTGTCGATATTCAGTAAAAACATGATCAGGAGATCAGCATTAATGCGTTCTAGTCGCTGACTTTTGATGATGTCACATTGTGATCATCATAATCAGTTTGAATTGACAGGAGGAGAGCTAGTTAGCATCACTGGAGCTAACCGCTAACGTACAGAGGTCCTATTGAGTGACATTATGATGCATTCAAGCTCTTTTCAGTAAAAATGAGTAAGCGTTAGCATGATGCGTTCAAGTGTAATCTTGTAAATGTACATTTGGGTGAGAGACTTGTGTGAGTCTCGTTGTGCAGTGGTGCATCTCGTACAGTCCTGTTTGCTCCGTGTTGTCGGTGCTGACGGGACGTGAGCCCTGAGCCTTCCGGTCCGTTGAGGTTAAGTCGTGTTTACAGCTCTTCGGCTGTGGGCTCTGTGGGATCTGACGCAGACGTCGCCGGCAGGACCGGCTCCTCGGATGTGCTTGTGTTTCTGTATTTCTGTCGCATCAGCGTTGACACAATGTACACAGCCGGGACACAGATGTGTCATTCATGTGTGAGTCTCATCGTAGCAGTGATGCAAAGATGAGATTCATGTTTTAGTTTTAGTGCTCCTGTAGCCTGATGGAATACGTGTCAGCCTCATCTGAAAGAAGGAAAGACGTGAAGGAAAGTGTGCAACACGTCTAAAAACTCTCATGAAGTCCTCTCACAGAATGTGGACAAAACCTTTTTATAGCGCCACCACTGTGCCTGCTCCTCAAGAGTGTGTGTGTGTGTGTGTGTGTGTGTGTGCGTGTGTTTGTATGTGTGTGCTTACCTGTGCCAGTGAATACCGCAGTCCAGCATTGTGGAAGCAGTATAACAAATAGTATCTGTCAGCTCAAAGAGGGTGGAGGGGTACTGATGATTGATTATTACAGTGAGGAGAGAGAGAGAGAGAGAGAGAGAGAGAGAGAGAGAGAGAGAGAGAGAGAGAGAGAGAGAGAGAGAGATGCGCTGACGTTAAGGCTTTGCCGCACCAGACTGAAGCAGGAGATATGGACTGTTTGGATGGAGGAGGAAGAGCCATCAGCAGATGATGTGACCCGTGAGAGGAAGACGAGGGAAAGGAAGGAGGAGCCGAGGAAGCAGAGGCTTTTTAGTGTGCTGCCGACAAGCCACGCGCTGTTCTTCAACTGTTTGGGCTTCAGGATCTAGAGAGAGAGAAGTTGATAGATTAGCAAGCGACTCTCAGACTTGGTCAGAAACATCAGGTTTCGTGTTCCTACAAAACGAGAGCAAACTTTTCTGCGGTGCCATAAAAAAACAAGTTCAATAGATGTGGAACTTGCGACATTGGGACATCTGTGCCTGTTGAATCAGAAAAGCAGTAAACCTGCTTGTGTCCGTCTGTGGTCGCCCAGAGCTCCAGGATCTCGTGACCTTTTGACCTCACAACCTCACGACCGAGACCAGACGAAGGCACCGTGTTACAGTGTCACGGCATCACCGCTGCATTCAGGCCGAGGTGATGAAGTGTTGCTGCAGCAGCCATCTGAGCAGAGCAGATACAAACATCTTCATCATCCTCTTTCTGACAATCTGCATCAATACGTAGTTATGTCTGCCACGTTTTATCCGTTCATTGCGATTAAATCACAGCACGATCGATCTGGTTCGTGTGGTTTCTCAACGTCTGGGACTTCGTGTCCATGTATGGTCATTACGTCACTGTACACATTAATGCTCTGAGCGCTGCTGTCAGGGCAAACCAAAGCCAAAAAGATGGCGGTGTTCTCGTCCACCTGTCCGGCGCATCGGAGGCCAACAGAACAGAAGTCTATTCATAGCAGACTGCTGTCAGCGGCTATCCCGGTCCACACAGGACCCGGGTCTGCAGCTCATTCTGAACACGTCTGTGCTGGACCTCAGAGGATACCGGAACAAATATGCACACGTCTGCCAGACAGAGCGGCAGACGGTCGGGTCGCTGTCGGAGGGTCTGCCGCAGTGGAAAGAGGAGATTCAGCGGGTTCTCTTGGAAGTGTGAATGCATCCCAGAATAATCAAAGTGGGATCAAACTCATTGAACAGGCGTAAGCACATGTGACTGGAGGATGTGTGTGGCTGAGAGAGCGTTGCTCTGAATGGGAGGGCGGGGCCAAGGCAGAGGTCCAATAGGAAGTGACCACATGCAGTTAAACACTCAATATGAATGTCTCATGTAGATGACAACAAGTACTGCCAGAGGAAGCCAACGCATGTGTCAGGAAACTGGTGTGTGTGTGTGTGTGTGTGTGTGTGTGTGTGTGTGTGTGTGTGTTTAGTAATGAATGGACAAGGAAAGGGTTGGCTTTGAACAAGCCAATCAATCAGACTGAAGAAAGTAAATACACACACATGCACACTTGATGAGAGAAATCAATCAGTAAAGGAGATAGTCTCTCTCTCTCTCTCTCTCTCTCTCTCTCTCTCTCTCTCTCTCTCTCTCTCTGTGTGTGTCTATGTCTGCGTCTCTCGCTCTCTGCTCACTGTGATAAGTGGGTTAAGCTCCTCTGGGTTAATTAGACTGTTTCAGATGTGACTAATTTGCTGGCTGCTTGCACCACAATATGCTGCAAGTATATATCAGTGTGTGTGTGTGTGTGTGTGTGTGTGTGTGTGTGTGTGTGTGTGTGTGTGTGTGTGTGTTTAAGCCATGAGCTCTGCATTGTTAAACGTGCAGTGTGTCTAGTCCTCATCCATCTTATTGCTTCATGAATGTGTCTTATCTATTTAAACAGTTTTACAATTCCTTAATTCATTTTGCACCTCTGCCCTGGCGGTGAGTTCCCTCCATCACTTCATTTTAACACGTCTGGGTACCAGGATGATGGAAACACAACCGTGAAGTCAATGATCAGAACTCAAACTTCCCTGAACCTATAACATTGTTTTCAACACGATGCGTTTCCTTTAACAGACGGCAGGCGGAGCCGTCGAGCTCCTTTACTCAAGTACTTTCACGAGTACTTTTATTTTTGAGAGTACTTTTTGCTTCCCCTGTAATGTCACGTTTAACAGTGTGCTTTTACAAACTGAAGATCCCAAAACTCCTCCAGGATGTTTCCACCACTGCGAGGCAGAACGTTGGAGAACAGCATGAAGTTCCTCATTTCAACCACAAGGGGCAGTGTTTGAAGTAGGACTGAAGCATTTCATGATCTCCAGTGTTTTTGTACATGTAGTACACGATGCTACTCTGTGTACAAAGCATGGAGACAACTCAACAAGGAGGCTTTTAGGGCCCTTCATACAAGAACTAATGAAGATGGGAAGTTTATTCTAGCAAAAAACAACAACAAAAAATCATATGAGACTTAGAGAGAATGGATCCCCAGATGTTTTTGTCCAAGCTCGTTGGTGTACTTTAAGAATGTATATCATATTTTAATCCTGGCCAATGGCATTATTTTTATCTTTTACTATTACTGTTTTCTTATTCATAACTGTCCCTCATGCCCCATGTGGTGCTAATGTTTATTAATGTTGACACTGGCCAGTTTGTGATGGGTCATTCTGATTGGTTGGTTTGTGTCAGAAATGACATTGTGAGAATAAATATTACAATAAAACAATGTAATAAAATAGACTTTATGTACATTCATGATTACAATGTTTTCTCTTCCTCTCTGTTTTAAGTGATGGTAGAGGAGGCTGGAATCACACACACACACACACACACACACACACCACACCAGGAAATGACACAGTAGAGTCGGTGTGACAGGACATCCGTCCTGACTCTCGTTAGACTGATTAGAATCCACTTCATCCGCTCAATAAAAGATAAGAACAAATATCTCTGGATAACTTGATCCTAATTTCCTGGATTCAATAAACAGGTGTTCCGGCAGGTTAAAGGATAGATCTGGTGGTATTGGATCAAGTCTTAAACACACAGACTGAAGTTCCCTCTGACTCAACCCCACAGACAGCATCCTGCTGCCAGCACTATTCACTCAGCACCGAGCGTGGAGTAATCTGCCGCTGAAAGTAGTCCCGTTGTGGCGCTGACGTCTGATAACAACGACAGTGACCAGCTGCTTCAGGACTCTTTTCATTTAGGATCTTCCTCTGCAGCAGGAAGCTGAGAGCCACAGAGGAAGTCAGACAGTCTGCAGAC
>NW_027176087.1:1003357-1033357 GCF_023055335.1 Clinocottus analis
ATGATGATAATGACATTTGCATTGTAAATGTGCCTCTTCAGCAAACAACAACAGCACAGATCATGTGGATAATTGGTATAGTTTTACTAATATGATGGTGTGATTTATCCTGCTGGGGTAAATAGACTGCACAACACATATTGCTTATTGGTGGACTTTATAATGCAATTCCTGACATCCATTTAGAAGCTGTAATGACACAGGAGACGTATAGAATACCATGCTTCCCTCACGCCTTTACTATTCAATCCAGTCCGTCTGAGACACACAGACTTTCCACCAACTCCAATGTAGAGATAAGACACACATAACGAGCTGAACTCGTTCAGTACGCAGAGCGTCTCAGTTTGAAGCGCAGGGACACTGAGCAACATTCTGGATTCAACACCATGTATTCTCCGCTCAGCTTCTGCCAATCGGCTTGTAGCGCCGTCACTGCGAGTTCAACACTCAACAAAGCCACAACTGTTTCCTGTCTTGGCTCCTGTCTCTACATCTTCCACTGCAAACTAAACACACATCTTTTTCGTCTACACCTTAAATAAGGAAGCACAGTAGTAGCACTTTAGTAGCACTTAAATGGCACTTACTGATCGCACTTACTGAAGAAATTGTACTTTCTTTATTCTTGTAGCTCTGAGTTTGTTCTCACGGTTGGATGCTCTTATTGTGAGTCTCTTTGGATAAAAGTGTCAGCTAAATGACATGTAATGTAATGGAAAAGACAGTGAGTTGGATCTTTCAAACTGAAATGATGTTTACACTGAGTGTAGTATTCAAACACAAAGGTTCAGCATCACATTGAAAGGAAGCACTGACTTACCAAGAAATGGAGGGAAACACTTTAACAGCGTCCCAATTCTTTACAAAAGAAGCTCAACAAGCTAAAATGATGCAAGGAAACAGGTGTATTGCTTTTCTTAATCATGTTAATTTAACAGTCTCAATACCATATAGCTTTTTTCAAAGTACCAAAATGTATGACGGCAGTTGATGAGCACCTTGGGCAACAGATGGTCACTGCTTCTAATACTGCTATTACTACTGCTACTACTACAACCTTCCTGCCAGTGGTCAGGATGGCGGTGTTTAGCAAGCTAGCTCATTTAGCAAGCAGGCTCATGTTTAGCAAGCTGGCTCATTTTATTCCTCTACCCAAACTCCCGTCTGCTAAGGAGATGGCTGAACTCATCTCCCTGCACATCTTCCGGCTGCATGGGATCTGGGTCGATGTGGTCTCTGACCCAGGTCCTCAGTTCGCTTCTATCTTCTTAAGGGAATTCTGCTGCTAGGGGCCACCATCAATCTGTCCTCTGGTTTCCTCCCTCAATCTATTGGTTGGACGGAGAGACAGAACCGGGAGATGGAAAAAGATGTGGTCGTCCACACAGACCCGGGACCCTTGTGGCTATCGTCCACGAAACTGAGCCCAAGATTCATCGGACCCTTCAAGATCGAGGCTCAGTAACTCGGCTCAAGCTCCCCACAATCATGCACATCCACTCCACGTTTCACATGTCCAAGGTCAAGCCTTTGTGCCGCCTGCTCCTCCTCATCCACCACCCCCTCGCCTCATCGACAGAGGTCCTGTCTACTCGATTTATTGCCGTCTTCATTCCTGATGCTGGGGTTGAGTTCTTCAGTACCTAGTCGACTGGGAAGGATACGGTCCTCAGGAGAGACAATAGGTTCTTGCTCAGCCACACCCGCTTCATCGACAGATTTCATCAACAGCACCCAGACCAGCCTTCCTCGCGGGAACTGTTTGGACAATGAGGGTCTTTCTTCCGGTTCCGAGGAACCCTACCTCCAGTGTGTATTTTGTACACCTTTGAGTCAGATTACATTCCCAAGCAATGGAGCATCTGTGCACGGAACTAAACCCAAGTATGACTCCCTTTGCCAGGTTTACCGACCCATTGCATAGGTGGAGAATATTAAATCAGCCACAACAAAGTGCTCACACAAAGAATTCTTTACTTGCCATTTTAGTTTTGAAAGCTGCTGATTCTAAGTGTTTATCTGTAAATTTAGTTTTGCATATTTGTGCATATATATAGCTATGACTATTGATGCTGACTGGCATAAGAAGAGTTGAATCACGTAAAAATTCAATGACCCTATCATTACGCATGCAGTCGGACCGAGTGCAATACTGAGCTACAAAAGCAGGAGCCTCCCCATCATGTGTGCCAGATGAGCTGAACACCTTTTATGCTCGCTTTGATCTCCTGACAGTTGGCCGGTCCTCTGGAGGCGCCCCGACAGGCTATTGTTAGTGGTCTCTCTCCATAATGGTGGCCCTAATCCCCAAACTGCAAAGCGTGAGCATACAGTCCAAGCGGTTATAATCAGAGCCATTCATACATTGAGCTTGTGATAATGGCGGCCTGGTCAGCGATCATAGTTTGGTCATGTGATGTCGTTATAGTTGTAGCTATCTGGAGTTGAGCTGTATGCAGCTGCTGCTGACTGAGCCACAATCTGTCTTGACCAATAACAAATGTGACTTGGGGCCTCAGCCAGGACTGGCAGGTGCTGTGTTGTCTGTCCGTGTTCTTTGTTCCTGGTTGGTTGAATCTTGTGGCCATCAAGAAATTTTAGATTGAGTGGAAGCATTTGTCAGTCTCAGATGAAAGAACAGACACGATGAGTTGTATATACTGATATAATGATTGGGTCTTGCCATGGCTGCCCCATTCTCTTTAAAAGAACTGGCACCAATGCAAAAATAAAATGTTCTCACAATGACGAATTACCTTTCCTTCGTTGAAAGGTTAATCTTATCAAATGAACACAAACTCTATTTATGTGATTTATTCTCCCAAATAACCACAATACCCAAGTTCCTGTTCAGACACTGAGCGTAAGGAAGTTTATCAGAGCCCTCCAGGACAGATCAACACACCATAAGTAAAACAATTACAATCAGCTGACTATAAATAACGCAATAATATCATGCGTTACGTTATTTCATTCTGGTCACATGACATCTATTGCTTCTGTCCATCCGGGCAGAGGGATCCTCCTCTGTTCTCCCTGTGAAAGGGTTTTTTCTATCTTTATTTGGGGAGTTTTTCCTGATCTGATGTGGGGTCCCGGGCCAGGGATGCTATGTGTACAGATTGTAAAGCCCCCTGAGGCAAATGTTGTATTAGTGATTTTGGGCTCCATAAAATAAACTGAATTGAATTGAATTTAATAGAAGCATGCAGGTCTACTGTATGTTTAAGCGGGAACATAATATATTGTTTAAAATGATTTCTTTCTGATTAGTTTTTAAATTAAATATTTCTTAAAATTTGATACAAATATTTATTATTTAAAATAGAACTGGACAGTGTCAGATATGCTATATCTGACACTGAATGAATCAGTGAGGTCTGCCATTATATATAATAGTGTATGAATATACATTTTCATATCTCTAGCTTAATGTCACACATGATTAGCTCACCTTTCGATAGAAAGCTTACGACCTACGGAATCCGTCACTTGTGCCAATTCCCTTGTGAGACAAAGCCTCAGCAAGATATCCACCACATTGCATTTTTTCTCAGCCAAAAAACTGAAATATGACTTACTTATGGACGATTGATACTTGCTTCGTATGTACTGGTGCATCTGCTTGAGCAGATCCCCTCTGTTGTCGAACCAGAGGCGTTCAAGGTCCAGTAAGAAAGTTAGGGCAGTTTGACTTTCAGCGGATCTAAAACTACGGTTCACGAAATGTGCACAAAAAATACTTCACTTAATCAAAGTCAAACGTTGCAGGGATAATGTTATAAAATAGTGCTATTTTATAACCAAAAAAACCCGATATGCATCATTTGAATGAGAAAATTCCTCCTGGATTTTTTCTTTTTTTCTTTTTCCTGTGTTCTATCATTAACCAATACACCAGGAACAAATATACTGCTGTACGAACCTCTTAACAGGTATGACAAGTGTTTTATGTATTATACCTTTGACATTATTCAAATATAACTCGTGGTTGTGGAGATATTCTGTATTTAATACGGGAATGCAAACCATTCACAATTTTTGAAGAAAATGGCTGGTGCTCAACTGGGCTGGTTCTTGTTCGGACCCTTCTTGGTGCAACGTGCTGCACGGCTCAGCGTACATGTCGCTGCTAGTTTTAGACTGATGCATGTGTCATGTTCAAGCCCATCAGCCACATCCCTGCATCATATGCAGTCAAATCAAATACATGAAGGTGTTTTGAATGGTGGCTAAAGCCTTGCTACAGCTGGATCATCTCTACACTGGTGTGAAGCAGTACACCGTGGTGAATGGAGCTGCACTGTGTGTTGGCATGGGACACTGTGTGTTGGCATGGGACACACTCGGTGAGGCAGTGAGTGTGTGATCAACGTGTTGATGAACGTGCATGAACGCATGCATGTTGTAGACAAGTAGTAAATGGACTGTACCCTCAAAGCTCTTTAACACCGCATCTCATCATTCACCCATTCATACACTGATGGGAGGAGCTACCATGCAAAGTGCCACCTGCCCATCAGGACGAACTAACATTCATAGGGGATCAAACCGCCGATCCTCTGATTAAAGCACGACACTGTTCTGAAACACAGTCGCCACAAAGGGTACAAAGTACAAAGGCCACAGCGCTCAACAATCCTACAAACACACACACACACGGACGCACGCACGCACGCACACACACACACACACACACACACACACACACACACACACACACACACACACACTGGGTTACAGTGAGGGAATATCCCTCGTTTGCATTGGAAAGCTGCTGTGGAGAGAAAAGCTTGTTTTTGTAGATTATGGAAATGACTGCATGGAGATGAAGTCTCTGCGTTTGTGTGTGTTTGTGTGTGTGTGTGTGTGTGTGTGTGTGTGTGTGTGTGTGTGTGTGGGTGTGTTGCTGCTGCAGACAAGCTGTGGTGTGTTGACAAAGCAGTTCCCAATGAACCAAGTCCCTGGTTACACAGCGGCTCGCTGACTGAGTGCCAGAATGTCAGCTTTCTTTGTGCGCGTGTGTTTATTTTAGCTCAGAAACAGTGTGTGTCTGCACATGTGAACAAATACATATGTTTCTGGTGGCTTGCATATGTATCTCCGCCTGTTTGTATGAGTGTGTACATTGTGTGAGTGTAGTGTTAAGATAATAAAAACAGCAGATCAAGGCAATGTAGAATGTCAAAACGAAGCAATACAGTTATCTGTGTGTGTGTGTGTGTGTGTGTGTGTGTGTGTGTGTGTGTGTGTGTGTAGGAGGGTGGGGGCGCGGGGTGTATAGCATGGATTATGTATAAAGGAGAATGCAAATCATGCAATTACAAGCCCCAAAGCCAAGTATTAGAATTAATGCCTGCAGCAGATGTGATGGAAATTAAGTCAATTTCTGATGTAGAATTAGCATATTGTACTGTAGGACAACCCCCAACACTCACACACACACACACACACACACACACACACACACACACACACACACACACACACACACACACAGAGTGTATACTGTCCCTTCATCACCTTCATCACATTCTAAAGTGATGTATTCACAGATTATAGGCCTTTGCTTTTCAACTGTCTGTGTAGGCGTGTAGGTGTGTGTGTGTGTGTGTGTGTGTGTGTGTGTGTGTGTGTGTGTGTGTGTTATCTAGTGTTACTAAAGCGCTCTCTGGATGGACCCATGCCAGCAGCCCCAAAAGGTTACACGGTTTCTAAACCGCGCGGCTGACGTGAGGAGCCAGCTGTAGTGTGCAGTTCATCCTGAAGGGGGCAGTAAAGGAAAAGCAAAGTGTGCTTTATAATGGACAGGTCTATCCTTTGGGAAACCTCTCCGTGGGCCTTGAGAACAAATACATGGTTGGGATTCATGCTGGATCCTTTCTAGTCGGAAATTCACATATTTTGTTGGACATTAATGGGAAAAAAAACACACAATGAGGACACACTTTCTTTTCCTCAAGCACTTTCCTGTTTAGTTGTTATTTGATCAGAAAACAAATCAAGCTTCCTTGTTTATGTGGGAGAGAAAGTTGACTCCACAAACACTAATCAAATTCAGTATTTCATTAGCAAATCATTCAGATGTGTGTCTGTGAATGTGCAGCTGTGCTACCTGGAGGCGTGTGTGTCGGCTCGTTATTTTACAAGTTGTTCTGTTCCATCTGTGGCCAGTTGTTAGAATCGTCTCGTGTCACCGCTTCCTATTTTAGATTTTGTACAAACAGATTGTCATGAACTTTAAACACTTTCCATCAATTGTTTGCAGAGGTTTGGGTCATAATAATAATTCAGCTGTATACGCTAATGTCGAGGACAACTCTATGAAAGCGCCAGTGCCTGGCGCATTGGCGCTATGTCACGCCCGCGACCGTAAAATCCACCCACAAGTCTCAGATTGTAGGTTCTAACTTCGAGCTTCTTCTTCTCTTCTTGGGTTTTAATGCAGTTGGACTCCACTACACCACTGACCAATCACAGCGCATGTTGATGGTCACGCGGGCCCTTTGACCAATCACTAGAAGGCCAGAGCAAGACTCACCGGAGGCCTGAAGGCAGAGCAACAGAGGAACACAGCAGCTGTGCAATGAGAACATTAGCTAATAGGGAAAATAACTCAAATATATTGAGTGTATTTGTGGAAAACAAGTAAATTATAAAATAGCTATAACTTTGTGATTGTGTTGAGGCCACTAGAGAAGGTTTAGCAGGCCCTGGCGACCCGCCGCTGTGTGTATATTAAGGGTATATCAAAGGTATATTAAGGGTATATCAAAGGTATATTAAAGGTGTATTAAAGGTGTATTAAAGGTATAAAAAAGGTATGTATATTTATATATACACTTGCCACTTTACCATTACACTTACATTTCACCTTAGGAAACCGTGAGCGAAAATACTCCCACGCCCATTTTAAGTCTCAGCATGCCCCATTAGACAATCTTTTGGCATAACATTTTTATGCCAAAATTTTCATTTTTGAACCAAACAACACAGTGTTTTGACTGAAACTCCTTCCTAACAGGACAAGACTTTGTTTTATTGTGATTTTTGTTGCAGATTCTGATTCTTTAGGTCCTAATCTTTCTGGTTTTATTCCCTGGTTCCCCCACACGGTGTGTCGGCTATCAGGAAGTCCTGCTGGAGGATCTGCAGCAATTCTTTCTGCTCAACTCCTCTCATCGGCCTTTGATTCATCTATTTTTATTCTCTTGCTGCCTCTCATCCTCTCTCGCCATCTCTCTCTCTGTCACACACACACACACACACACACACACACACATACACACACACACACACACACACACACACACACACACACAAACTGGGTTTTGGATGAGTTTAAAGCAGTGGCCATGATGCTTTTGAGCAAGGCTGGTGAAAGCGTATCTCCATGTTGCCTTGGAAACGTTAGAAAATGTCCTTGGAGAACCTATAATGCATGCCTGTGTGTGTGTGTGTGTGTGTGTGTGTGTGTGTGTGTGTGTGTGTGTGTGTGTGTGTGTGTGTACAGTAGGTTTACTCGTTACATAATAATGCTCATCCATGAAACAGCAGTATGATGGTCTGTGATGAAGCACGGTGATGTCATCGCCTGTGAACAGTCCCACCGTGTGTGTTGTGTATGCTACAGTACACAGTATGTTCTATACGTCTGGTTTATCGTGCAGTCAGACCGTGCGGCGCGTGGATCCCAGCAGGAAGTTGAGCAGCAGCCTCTGCTGGTGGTGGACAGAACAATGAGAGGCGTGAGGCCGGCTGCACGGCGTGGGATGAACATTCCCATGAACACGTCAACGTGCTGCAAAGAAACAGCGTGGCTGCAGGCCTCAACGGGAGAAGATCCCGCCCAGAGTTTTACCATAGCAAGCAAAACATGTTGATTCTTTTCAAAATAGACTTCACAAGAAACAACTTGATTAGGTTAAAGGCAACGACACGACCGAGGAAAGGTTTAGGAATGACGTGTTTGGTAGAAGTGGAAGCGTTAGGGGCCGATCACACCAGCTTTGAAACGCGCAGCTGCTTCAAAAACGCCTTGAGGAGGAAAGAGTCCCAAAGAAAACAAAGTTTTTGGGTTTACGATATAACAGACATTAAAAAAAGGAACGAGTACCGTGAATACCACCATCTATTCCGCCAATTGTGTCTGGATGACGAGAGCTTTCAGTTGTACTTTCTGCTGAGCAGCAGTCAGCTGGAGCGTCTCTGAGCAGCAGAGTCCTGTTTCCATCTAGAACTTAAAGCTCTTATTTAAATACCGCTAACATTAGCGCCTCGTCGGGGGTCGCCATTTTCTTCTGAATTTCCCGTTGTTCACACCACACGAAGACGTTGAAAAGTTGAGAATATTTTAACTTTGAAGCGCACCAAAAAAAACAATAGAAAAACGTGACGCGCAGCGTTTAAAAGGTGCATGAAAGGCCGAACCAGAGGAAAACCACGGTGAGAGTCGGGTCTGGTGTGATCGGCCCCTGAGGGTTATGGAAGTGGGGCCACGGAAGTACAGAAGTTACCTGACTGGTAAATAAAGCTCATAAAGGTGTTGGAGATGAACGATGTGCTCATTGGATCAGTGAGTCAAGGTCACAACACGACCTTCAGGGCGCCGTGAAACCCAACAACCGGACTCAACGGAAAACAAACCAGAAGTCAATCAACGTCTCTGTGATTCAGACCAGCCGAGATCATTGTGATGGCTTTTGAAAGCGCTCGTATTCCTCTACATATGGTTATGTGATGGAGGGAGCTGCATCCACCTGGAGGCAGATCCACTTTGCTCAGAGAAAGCAGCACCAGGTTTCCTGAAGTGGCTGATGAAACCACATGATCCGTTTCAACTGGTCTAACTGGTCTAGCTCAATGTTTGTGCTTTCACATCAGAGCTCTTTTGGATGTGGTAGGGGCGTGGCTTCACACTTTGGCATTCTTTCTATTAAATGTGATGTTTGAGTACTGTAGTTTTTGTGGGAACATCTCACAAAACTGGACAATTTGGACAAATAGAGACGTTAAGTTGGCAGTAATTCCAACGCTTCTGAATGAAAGTTTATACCGCGAACAAAACGCAGTGTGTGTGTGTGTGTGTGTGTGTGTGTGCGTGTGTGTGTGTGTGTGTGTGTGTGTGTGTGTGTTTGACAACGTTCCACTGCTAACTGTAACAGACAGAGACACGCCCACTGAGACCTGAGGGGAAACCTCTGATGAACCTCTGATGAAAGAGCTGCTTTTCTTCTCTCAAGAACACAAAGAAGAATAACAATGAATTAAAAATCAGTTTGATGACAATAAAGAATGTCAAACTGTGACTTTAGTGACATGAAATACACCCAGAGTGACAGAGCGATGCTCCCAGCAGGGCCGTGTGACTGGAGGAGGAATCAGTGCTCAGATGGAGAACATGGGAGAAAAACCTCAAACACCCCTCAGTGAAATACCACGGAACGAGACACACAACGCAGCCCGCAGAGCAAATTACACAAAATGTGTGTGTGAGTGTTCAGGCTCATCTGCATGGCGCTGGACGCAGTCAGCCAAGGTCACGTTGCACTTCATGGCGGCTCGGTGTCAGACATACCATTTAAAACGGGTGAAAACATCCTCAACCCTCATGAACCCACTGAGAGGAAAATATGATTCTTTTTTTAAAAATTTAATTCAGACTTATTGGCCTTGGCTCATTTTCTGCAAACAACATATATCAGACAAAATGTTCATGGACCGCACACCGTCAGGTCCACTGTGGAAATTGTGTACCTGAATTAAATTATGAACCATGTTTGCTGTTTCTATTGCCTCTAATTGGATGAAGAAAACATCTGTTTGATTGTGTTGAATTAAAAAACAAACAAATACAGCGGGTCCAACAGACCCACAGCACCTGCTGAGTAACACAAAAGTGAACACCTTACGAGGGTTAATACAAAGGGTTTCCATCATCGCACACGTTGTCAAACTGAAGATATGACATCATTGGAGACAAAGAGTGAAGCAGGAAGAATGATCATAGTGACCTCATAGTGATCATCACCTCATCAACTTCTTCATAAGTTGTGTGTGTATATAGATATATATATATATATATATATATATATATATATATATATATATATATATATATATATATATATATATATATATATATATATATATATATATATATATATATGTATATATAGATGTGATTGGTTGTTCCTGCTCACACTAAACACCTTTAGTTAAGGTTTTATGAAAAGTTTGACTTCAGATTTCCTTCAAATGAAATCAGTTGAACAAAACACCAGAAACATGTCGACTTGGGTTCTTAAGGTTCTCTCCTGATCTTGATCTCGTACTTAAAGAATCCCTTACCTTAGCTAAGGAAAACAACCTCTCTATCTGAACCGCAACAAGCTCATGGCGTCAATGAGGGAATGAAACGCATCGTGAGAAGAGTGTGAGAACCCGAGGCGTCCTCGAAGGGTTTTACAATCTAAAATTTGGATTTGGAGTCTATCTCTGAATGACGTGTGTTTAAAGTGCTAAACGACAATAAGACATGCGTGCAGGTGGATGAGGGTCAGGAAGGTGCTAATGAACCCTTTCTTTAAATGAGTGTGTCTCCTTCTGCAATGCCGCCTTACAGAACATGCAGACCAGGATCATGTCGTCCCCTCTGCACCGCTACGCACTTCTTCTTGTGGTAACACAATGTGTGAGCGGAGGAGAGGTCAAGCCAATTATAATATCGTCCATGAGACAGACATTCACATTCATAATCATGTTTTCCCAACTGAACAAGTTATATATATATATATAAATATATATATATATATATATATATATATATATATATATATATATATATATATATATATATATATATATATATATATATATATATAAAGTAACAATGAGAAAGAACATGTTTTTGTCAAGCTTTTTCAGCGATCGTTTCCAGTGTGAAGTGGTTTCAGAGCAGTGGGGCTACAGCCTGTGACCAGGTTGTTAAACAGGAAGTGCTACGGGAAACAACCATACAAAGCATGTCTCTGTGGACAATGTTGTGTGAATCTGAAATTTTAAAGACTTTAACTTTTAACCTGAGACTTGAAGGATAATTTGGAGTCAAAAAGTTCCTCAAAAGCGTCCGGCTCGACACTATCACTGTTTCTTTTGGTGAAAAAAACCACACACACGGTTTTGGACACATTTAGTTGTGAATTACAGTTTCTTCTGCATACATTTGAACATACAGTACATGCTAAACTATCAGTGGGACAAAGACAGATCCTTGTGGGACACCTCTGGACAAATGGAGGGCAGTTGTTTGAAAAATCTGTACTTGTACACACTGGGATCTATTTAGTAAAGATGATTCAATCCACTTAAGTGTACCTGAAGATAAATAATAGCTGGGTAACTTTGAAAGAAGAATATTATGAGTAACAGCATCAAACACCTTGATAAGTGTGTAACTCTTTTTAAACATGCGATGATTCATCAGGACTGTTCACTGTCCCAAGGACCAGAGATGCACGATGTCACACAGGCAACTTAAACACACCTTTCATTACCAGCAAGAACTACAAATCACTGAAATGCTATTCATGTAATGCTGCTTGAGTGTGATGATTGTAGATAGTATGAAGGGGTATACATGTGCTGGTGTCTCTGCAGGAGGTAACTGTGCATCCTCTGCTGGGCATCAGGCGCAGCACATAGTGCAGTGACGCTCACCTTTGCAGAAGGAGAGGGCTGAACGACATGAGGGAGCTACCAGAGCTCCAGTCTGAACGCAATGTGGAAAACATGATGACAACGTGACATTTCTGTTTGTTTCATGACTTCCTTTGAGGAAGGTCTCATCCCTCCACACAGCAGTGATGCGATGTCTGCAGCTGTGATGCATCTCTCCGGTGGAGCAGAAGCTGCTGTGGACGTTTAACCCGTTGAAAACCTGGAACCAATGTTGGCTCCAGACCTCCTTCTCCCTGTTTGAGTCGTCTTAGGAACCACAAATCAATTCCAATACTTGTGTTTATTGTCTGTATTTGTTGAGAAAGTCTTGTGAAAAAATGTATATGTGCAAAAAAAATCTCTTTAAAAATATATTTTAATCATAACTATGAGCATCCAGCATGATATAAGCCAGATTCCCCAGAAAAGCTTCCTGGAGCGTCAATAAGACCTTTATGGAAAGATTAGGACCTAAAGAATCAGAACCTGCAACAACAATATCACAATAAAACAAAGTCTTGTCCTGTTAGGAAGGAGTTTCAGTCAAAACACTGTGTCTTTTGTTCAAAAATGGAAAAAAAAATTACGTATTTTATGCCAAAAGATTGTCTGAATGGGGCATGCGGATTAGGACGAGGATGTCCGCGCACGGTTTCCAGAAGGTTAAGTTGCCTGCATGTCATCATCCTTTCTGTTGCGTTTGTTTTTCATCAATGAACCAACTTTTCCAGGTCAGACAATTTTGGGGCATTACTTTCTAATATTTGAATGGAATGGACAGCAGGAATACAAGCAGTCCGTCTGTCTGTGGACCCGCGCTGTGCTTCAGCACCGCGGACAGCGCCACACAACACACGACACACAACAAACAACACACAACACACAGCCGGTGGCCTCGCGGCGCCTCGTGCGCCAAGTCAAGAAGACAAATTGTTTAATTTGGTGTCGCAGCTCTTTTGTCTGGATTTTTTTTCTAAATGGAAGAGAATATCACAAACGAGGATATGGATCAGTGAGCAAACAGGAAATACAAATGATGCAACCAGAAACACAGAACAGCTGACTGATAAGATCCGACCATCTAAATTCTTAGTTGGGAACATCCCTAAATATGACATTTTGAAATGACTTATCCCAGAGTCGGTAAATGAAATATGAACGCTCCAATACGGAGAACTCTCTTCTCTCTGCGAAGGCAGAACAAACGTGTTGAGACACTTTACTGAAAGAAGGTCGAGAGGATTTGGGTTGAAACTCTTCAGCACTGTGTGTTTAACACACGTCTACATTGAGTCAAATCCCATTTGAAAAGACAACAGGGTTCATGAAGTCGTCTTCACTCCACGTGCATGCTGTCTTTCCTCCATCTGGATCCTTCTGCTCTCTTAGCTCCTTCTGGTGGACCTGAAGCTGCTCAGCGCGTCACCAGCGTCCGGCCGCTGAGGAATATTCTCCAGAATAGCTGCTAGACATCTGAATTCCTCTCAGACTCCTCGGGCCCAGCGTCGGGAAAAGTGGAGATTCCCTGTGTTATGCTTTCATTGAGTTTGATAAGCAAGAAGATTGTGTTTTCATCTTCGTTCCCTCTCGCCACGTTTGGTTCACTTCCTGAATAGCAACAAAGCAACGGCCAAAGATCCAACATGTAGGCTCCAAAAATGTATTCCACTGCGTGATGGAATACTGTGCTAGTACTTTGTATTAGTAGTGGGCTGACGACGCCCACTTCCTTTATAAAGTACTGCTCCTTATATCCAGTCTATAAATAAATGAAACTATGTCCCAGCATCCTCCTGTGTCTCTGGCTGCCACATAATACTGCATATTAAAATGCACTTTATTACACGTCTCATGCACTTCCACAGCCGGGCGCTGGAGGCCGCTGTGTCAGACTCGTGTCCAGCATCCTGTTCTTTACTTTAAATGCGTTGCAAACTGTAGTCCTGCTCGTGAAATCTGTAATACTTGTACTCATGAGGTGTAACAGAATACACTTTGCTTTTAAAACACCACGAGCAGCACATCATGCTACCTGAGATCATGCTACCTGAACTGCTAACAGCTGATGGGACCTCACAAGAGTTCTCACAGCTTCTGCTGCCGCTCAGGACTCACGAGAGCAAACGCTGCCTCTGTGAGCCAAGCAAGGAACACCAGAGTGGATGACTGGCCTCCAGTGTGGACGCAGGACCAGTGTGTGTGTGTGTGTGTGTGTGTGTGTGTGTGTGTGTGTGTGTGTGTGTGCTCATCCTGGCTGGTGTTGCTATGGTCACACCTTGCCTCACATCGCAAACCATCTGTCAACGACATGACCAGGACACACACACACACACACACACACACACACACACACACACACACACACACACACACACACACACACACACCTAGCAAAACCTGTCCACATCCCGCCAGCCTTTCCATCCTCACACACTTCCTGTTTCTCTATATGCCTGAACGATCAGTTGGGAGGCCGTGTGTGTGTGTGTGTGTGTGTGTGTGTGTGTGTGTGTGTGTGTGTGTGTGTGCGTGTGTGTGTGTGTATCATTCTGTGGCTCACGGTTGACTGATAGGTCTTTCTTTTAAAGCCAGGAGCCTCAGCGAGGCGGAGACAGGTGCATCACTTCTCACGTTCTGCTTGAAACAAACTATACATCAGACGTTGTTTGCTGACACCACAAACTCTTTCTTTAAAGCATACGGACACTTGAGGAGTTTTGGGATGGGTGGAGGAGGGCGTGGGGGGATCTAAATGACATTTCCATACTGTGCACCCCATACAGAAGTTACTCATGTAATAAAGGAAGTGTTCATGCTGTGATCCCTGTGGGCCCGTAACATATTCACAGTACAGCATTGTATGCTGTGTGGATCCATTCAGGGCTGACATGTGGCCTTCATGTCACACAACACAGTGCATGTCGTCTCTTTTGGACATGCTCTATTCAGATCAGCATGTTGCATCTGTGCACTGTGGGAGGAGCCCCACCCAGAAGGAGTTCATTGACCTGTCTGCACCTCAGTGTTATTTTTTACCAACATGTTTTCCATGAAGAGCAGGATGCATGTGACACGCGCTGACCCCTTGAGGCCTCAGACTTCTGCATATGGAGTCACGGCGTCCAACAGCTGCTCGGCCCCTTGCCGTCACTTTGATGCGTGGAGCGGCTGAAGCTTGTTCCATCTTACAGTCGATGCGTCATCACTCCTGTGAAGCAGCTCTTTGACACGTCTGTACCTCTGAACAACCTCAGGGGGATCAGACGGGCATTATGGGATGCAGTACAGCGACCCGGCTGGGGGGTGGAGCCGGGCTTTACTCCCTTTTCTCGCCCAACAAATAGTGTCAATGTGGAGGCAAAGCGTCAACAGTTCTGTTCATTTGCAAAGCAATGCAGTGTGTTAATGCTTTAAGCTGTAGAGCTCTCTGGTCCTTCGGGACCCTAAAGCTCTACAGCTCATATATACACGTTATGAATACCAGACCCCAAAAAATGACTCCTCAATTGCTCCCCGGGTTTTGTATTGTATTGTTTTGTGCCTTCCCATCATGCCACAGAGTAATATTATAAGACATGTTGTCAGTCAGGCAGGAGGGTACCAATGAACACTATGAAATATACTTTCTCCTCTGTGGGGCCTTTAGAAATGAGACTGACTGGACTATCAAGCACATTTTCATCTGTGTTTTTGAGGGAAACTCATTTTCTCCCGGATGACATCACAGTCCTGATCATGTGACTCAGGTTGTGTTGTTTTGTTGAAACAACACAACCACTTAGCTCTACAGACTCTCAACCGGCACACAAACCCTCCAGGTGCTCTCTCCTGGCCGAACGTTGTGTTTGTCATACGTAAAAACAACAACAAAGAAACTTCAATGATTCCCCCTTAAAACTCATTGTGGGGACGATGACTTTACAGACAGTGGTATGAATATCATTATTAATATATTAGGGCTGGGCAAGTTTCAAAGTTGAATGAAAAATTAACTGATTAATCACATAATTCTTCTGGTATTAATTGCATTATGCGCCAAATTCAATGATGAAGTAAAAACTAGTGTATTGCAGCTTTTATGTTAAAGTAATGTTACCAGAACAATATAACATCACTCTGGAGCAACAAGTTAACATACATACATATATAGTTTATACATCTGTTTTCTTTTCTGAAAAGGGACCAGAAGAAACATTTGTATTTTATCAGGGAACAACTTGAACACTTTTTTTGGTCCATGTTCAGTAGTAAGGGTCCCTGTGAGGGACAAACCACTCCTTCTTTGGTCCATGTTCAGTAGTAAGGGTCCCTGTGAGGGACAAACCACTCCTTCTTTGGTCCATGTTCAGTAGTAAGGGTCCCTGTGAGGGACAAACCACTCCTTCTTTGGTCCATGTTCAGTAGTAAGGGTCCCTGTGAGGGACAAACCACTCCTTCTTTGGTCCATGTTCAGTAGTAAGGGTCCCTGTGAGGGACAAACCACTCCTTCTTTGGTCCATGTTCAGTCTGTTTCTCACCTTAAAGATGTTAAAGACCAGCAAATGATTCACTTTATACAAAAGAGTGCTCGACCTGTACCTGTTCAGAAAAAAAGGAAAAACATTTATAAACTGTATATGTATGCATGTTAACTTGTTGTTGCTCCAGAGTGCTGTTATATTGTTCTGATACCATTACTTTAAAATAAAAGCTGCAATACACTAGTTTTTAATTCATTATTGAATTTGCTGCATAAACCAATTAATCACGATTAATCGCAGAAAGATCATGCAAGTAATCAGTTATATATATATATATATATATATATATATATATATATATATATATATATATATATATATATATATATGTATCTATCTCTCTCTCTCTCTCTCTCTCTCTCTCTCTCTATATATATATATATATATATATATATAGAGAGAGAGAGAGAGAGAGAGAGAGAGAGAGAGAGAGAGAGAGAGAGAGAGAGAGAGAGAGAGAGAGAGAGAGAGAGCCTCCATGGCGTTACCTTTGATCATAATTGCATTGTGTAAAACCTTCATTGAGCCAAACAGGAGAACGAAGGAGACGATTGAGAGAGAGGAACAACGAGAGGGCGGGGAAAACTGTTTTGGGGAATGCTACTTTCATTCACAGTGGCACCTCCTCCTCCTGCTCATTCCCCCACACTACACACACACACACACACACACACACACACACACACACACACACACACACACACACACACACACACACACAGCCATCCATAATTGATGCTAGCTGTAGGCAGTCACTAGCAGGCTGGACTTTACAGCGCAGCTGGATGTGCACGGAGGAAGGCAGAGGCAAGATGGTAGAGCAGGTACTACTGAGAATACACTGTTTTTCCTCCATCGCTCCCTCTCCCCTGTCTCTCTCTCCCTCCCTCCCTCTCTTTTACTCTCTCTCTCCTTTCCGCTCATTGTCGATCTCCACACCCGCTCGCTCACCACACTGTTTGTGCTGTGACTGCAGAAGGCAGCATGCTCCTTTTGTGTGTTGTCTATGTGCTTATGAGTGAGTGTGTGTGTGTGTGTGTGTGTGTGTGTGTGTGTGTGTGTACAGTATGCGGTGCATGAGGGTTTGCAGGGCTGCATGCTCTGCTCATGTGTTGATGTATATCTGGTTACTTTATTCGTACCCACAAGTAGATTTGATTATTGATGTCTAGTTCAAGAGAGAAAGAGAGAGAGAGATGGAGAGAGATGGAGGATGAGAGAGGATGAGAGGGAGAGAGAGAGATGGAGGAAGAGAGAAAGAGAGAGAGAGATGGAGGATGAGAGAGAGGGAGAGAGATGGAGGATGAGAGAGAGGGAGAGAGATGGAGGATGAGAGGGAGAGAGAGAGATGGAGGGAGAGAGAGAGAGAGAGAGAGAGAGAGAGAGAGAGAGAGAGAGAGAGAGAGAGAGAGAGAGAGAGAGAAAGAGAGAGAGAGAGGTGGAGGGAGGGAGAGAGAGAGAGATGGAGGAAGAGAGAGAGAGACACAGAGATGGAAAGAGGAAGAGAGAAAGAGGGATGGACAGAGGGAGAGACAGCAATTGAGGGAGAGAGAGCGACAGATGAAGGGAAAGAGAGAGATGAGGAAGAGAGAGAGACACAGATAGAGGTAGGGAGAGAGAGAGGGAGAGAGGGAGGGAGAGAGATGGAGGGAGAGAGAGACATAGATGGGGAGAGGTAGAGAGAGGACAGAGGGAGAGAGAGAGAGAGAGAGAGAGAGAGAGAGAGAGAGAGAGAGAGGGAGAGAGAGAAAGATGGAAGGAGGGAGAGAGATGGAGGGAGAGAGAGAGGGACAGAGGGAGAGAGAGAGTGAGAGAGAGAAAAGCTGCAGCTTTGTTTCCTGCGATGTAAAACAGGCTGTTTGTTGAGCAGTTAGTGCAGGAGAGTAAGTCAACATGGAGGATTTATTATCCATTGAAACGCACTAAAAATAACCGAAAACACAGAACCGAGCCTTCCTCAACTCTGTGTTGTGTGGCTTACTTCATATATTGAGATAAGGAATATTATGCTGATGTTTATTCAATATGTTTTACCTTGAAGGATCAATGTGAAGCATCTTGGGGGATCAATTATTAGATATTGAAGAGGAAATTCAAAACTATGTTTTCAGCTCTGTCGCCCCATGACAACAGGCCCTGATAGCCAGACCCTCACAGGGCCTCGTCTTGGCTACCTGTCTGGTACCTGTCCAGGTCCTAGCCCTTTGAGGGTCTGGTACCTGTCCAGGTCCTAGCCCTGTGAGGGTCTAGTACCTGTCCAGGTCCTAGCCCTGTGAGGGTCTGGTACCTGTCCAGGTCCTAGCCCTGTGAGGGTCTGGTACCTGTCCAGGTCCTAGCCCTGTGAAGGTCTAGTACCTGTCCAGGTCCTAGCCCTGTGAGGGTCTGGTACCTGTCCAGGTTCTAGCCCTGTGAGGGTCTGGTACCTGTCCAGGTTCTAGCCCTGTGAAGGTCTAGTACCTGTCCAGGTCCTAGCCCTGTGAGGGTCTAGTACCTGTCCAGGGCTAGGCACACAATGGCAACACAACTATTATTAAGTTCAGAAAAATATTGTCATTTTGGCTAAAATAATCCGCATCACTGAGCAACCCAACTTACGTGAGCAATAAATGAATGTTGGCTTCTGGGAAGGAACAGTTCTCCTGGCTGAACGGTCGCTGGTGTTGGACCCATGCAGCTCCGCCCTGTGTGTGCGTCGTCGTTCTATATACGTCCTTGTTCATGATTAAGTGGATAACATACAAAATAAATAAGTAGGATATCTACAAGGATAAAATCAGCCGGCTCTAGATAAGGATTCAGAAGTTTAACAAATAAAGTACACTCCTTTTGGTGATTCTCTCTGGAAGGTCCTTTAGACAGTGCCCTTGCTCAACAGCAGTACCGTTGGTTACTGGAGTTATGATGAAGTGTTTCTTCATTGATTTGTTCTTCCCTTTACCTTGACCTGAACCCAATGAGCCTTTATAACAACTATGTATTTATGTCACTTCTAATAACCTCTACCTCAACCCCAAGCTCAATGGGAAGCGCTATTAGTTGTGGAAGCAGACTTTGACTCGCCACCAGCAATAAATGACGGCCAGGATGAAGACTTTTACTTGATCGACCTTGATATAATATTGTTAGTATAATATCTTGAGATGGCCCTCAAAACAACCTGACACTGACCTCTAACACATGCTACGTACGATGGTAGCCTGTAGTATGCAGTACACACTGCATACCGTGGTCATCAGTAGTATGCAGGATAAAACTGGTGATTCTATTCATTTTACAGTGCTAGGTCAGGTTTTCGTCTCCTAACAAGATTTTAAAAGGTCTGGACAAAAAAAAATAAACCAAAAATATACTAGTGTTGCATTATTGTCAAAAAACACTTTTTTTTGAGGACCAACGTTTTGTTTTGTTTTCACTTCATGAGATACTGCATGGCTTTGCTCCCCAACATCTTTCATTCATTTTAACAGCTGTGGTGAAATAAGATGATGGGAAACTGTAAATATAAAACATAACTCAACAAAATGAGCTCAAACTGTGTTTTCAGTTACAGCAACACAACGGTGGGATGATGTCCCTCCTCACATTTGAAACCACTGTTAAGAGGGGTCATGTTGTCTTCCCTCACCACTGCCTGCTGCTCTGGAGCCGCTCTGTCAGCCATGACAATTCTTAGAATTGAATTCAAAGTTAAAATAGCATACAACAATTTTTGAAAACAATTGCTTTGCTCACGGTTTGGCCGTTGAGGCTGCTGTTCCAGCACTTGGCACTGTGGGATACATTAGGCAAGGTAGACTGGTCTGACGCATACTGGACAGATCTACAGGAAGAAGTCCTAGAACCCAGGAACGAGTCAGCATCTTTGCACTTCCTGTTCCCTTGTCTGGAAGTCAGTGTGTTTGTTGAATTGCTTTTTGGTTCGCTGCCTGGAATAAGGTCACAAGCGAAAGCGATTTTAACATTCAGATATCAAATCAGTTCACACCCCTTTGGTGACTTTGGAAGCTTTAACGTGTCTCAAAAGAGTTGCTAGCTAATGAGTGGAGTGGCTCAATGAGGCTACACACGTACTGACCATGGTGTAGTTTGTTTAGTAGCCGCATAACGAGAGCTTTTTACATCTGAAGATTGCATTCACACAAAAGATCCAAAGTCCAATGGAAGAATCCCTTTGGCGAAAACCATGAGAAAACCATTGTGACGCTAAATTCCTGTTGGATACAAAAATACGTCATCTCTGCAGCTCACGAAATCAACAAAGAGAGCAAAACCTAAAAGGTGTCTGCAATGCCAAGAGGCAGTCAGTGGTTCCAGAGTTGGCAAGCTTTGAGCCAATTTTTTAATCGTTGCCCGAGAGGAACACGGTCCATATCAACCTGGGTTCCAGTCTCGGCTCCATGCAACACAGTTATTGTTGAGATGCGGGAGGACAGCAGCATCCCTTGAAATAGGTCAGACAGAGAGAGAGAGCCACGAGCGACCAGGTGATCACACTGGTTGATTTGAAATGTAAAATACTGCAGCAATGCAAATTTGCAACAGAATTTGCAGGCAGAAGACCAACTACTGGGATGCTATTGACCCAGAGCCGCGCCTGACCGTCTGTCTAAAGTGTTCTTCAGCCTAAGTAAGCTGTTTTATTGAGTTCCCTTTTAGCAAAATGCTCTGAGTGAATTTGAGTCCCCTCTGGTAAACAAGCTATGCAGAGAATATGCCTGGGGCTTTTATTGTGAAAGGAATTAAGTAGTGGACTTGGACTTTGCTGCCTTTGTCAAACAGTCTAACAAAGTTAGGTTCAGACTAAGAAGCCTTGTGTTGTTGTACACTATCGTGCTCGTTTTATATATGACGGGTTGGCAGCTTCTTACAGCAATGTAAAACTCTTGTACAACATATAAGACATTGTTTTTTCACAGAAGGTACTCGTACAATACAGAGTAATGTCCTTTACTGTGCTGTGAGGGATTATGAAGAAGGGTTCAGAGCAGATAGACCTTTGCTTCGGGTCGGTCTGATCATCTCACTGCTTCTTTCTTTCTGGCATCGGGTAAAGTGGGTCACTGACTTTCACAGAATGCTGACTGAACCGTCGCAGTGCCACAACACACGACAGTAAAGCATCTCACAGGAGTCAAGTCCACATCATATGCTTTCAGAAGTCAGATATAGAATCAATAAAATGTGAAACACAAGCTACTAATTGTATTTCGAGCAATGGTGAGAGAGTGTTGGAGTCGAGTAACACAGGGAAGCAAACCAAGTGATGACTTTTACTCCGTAGAAGAGAAATTCCTTCTCTCTCTGTGGGTTTATTCTGCATTTTAATTGTATTCCTCCAGTTGACTGTGTGTGTGTGTGTGTGTGTGTGTGTGTGTGTGTATGTGTGTGGTGTGTGTGTGTGTGTGTGTGTGTGTGTGTGTGTGTGTGTGTGTGTGTGTGTGCAGTGCTCTGCCACGTAAAGCATATTTCAGCCTTCTAAATGTGGTTCTCATTACACAGCAGAGCATTTAGCCAAGACTCACTGTCTGCATCTCTCTCTCTCTCTCTCTCTCTCTCTCTCTCTCTCTCTCTCTCTCTCTCTCTCTCTCTCTCTCTCTCTCTCTCTCTAATGGCTGAGGTATAAATATCCCACAGGAGTAACCTCTCTCACATAGACAAACTACTCTAAGTGTTTTTGGGGCACGTTGACTTTCTTTCCATCGATGTCTTCACTATTTTTCTGTGAATCACATCTGCAGCGGCTGAAGACACATTTCTAAACTGCATCAATCTCTTTTGTTTGTTTGTTTTGAGCTGAACTCATAAAATCATTGCTGAGTTGTTTTACATCCTCTTACTACAAATCCTTTATGGGGTTTCAATCCCCAATTCTTTACGTTGGTAAGTTCCTTCCTTCCATTGCATGCTCGATCCCAACTCGTCAAATACCGGTCAGTCCCTCTGAACCAGACAAGGCGCTCCAGGTCCCCCTTGGGGTCCTGCTGTCTACAGGCATGGTCTCTAGTCTTTAGGTGGGCCTTAAGCAACAGACGTGACGTTTGGTTAAGTGAAGGAAGGATAGTGGTTTGGGTTCACAAAGACTATTTCATTTGTAAAAAACTAAGTGATGTAACAAACCTAAGGAGAAATAGTAAAGTGACTTCACATCTTTTGTGTTCTCCTGAGTTTAACTTGATAACATCTTCCCAGCCGCCCAAAGCGGCCTTCAAACCATGTCAGTTGCTCTTGTTGTGGCAACATGACGAGACGAGACGTTGATTTGGAGTTGCAACCCAGCGGGAAGTGTTTTGCTGACCTCAACAGGTGCATGCAACAAGACCGCAGTTTAAACTTCCAGCAGGAGCTTTACAGAGCAGGTCAGCCCTCCCAGATCCCGTTCCATCGATCACGCCAAACGGACGAAGCACAAGGAAAACCCATCCGTCTCTCCACATATGTTCTTTTAGTGTGACCTACAGTCAGGGTCAAAATAACCTTTGACAGAAAACACAATTGATGTACAAAAATGTGTTTACTCAACCCAAGTTTCATGACATAGTGTCATTGACAACTTTATAATTTCTAGGAACTATTTGTTATAAAATCAGATGTGTTCAACTTAACAAGTTACATATTACGTTTTTCGTGTGATTCCAAGTGTAATGTTTCCAAGCTATGCTATATGATGATTTCCTCCAACACTCTGAGGGTCTGAGAATGATGTGGATGAGTTCACATCAGTTAGTAGAACGTGTTCAGACACTGTAGCCTCGCTGCGTTGTGTCAGACGCAGAGGGTCACTGACCAAACGTCGAGGTTCAACAAGCTGGGAGTGAGGACGGGTTGTTCCTTCAGCTCAGGCACTTTGTTAAGAGAGAAACTCCACAACACATCTGATTTACCTGAGACATCAAGTCACCAGAATGAAACTTCTAAGTAGGGCTGCAACAACCAATTGATAAAATCAATAAAAAAATCGATTATTAAAAAAGTTGGCAACGAATTTCATTATCGATTCGTTGTGTCGCGCAATTATTACGCCACTCAATAAGTCACGGAGATGTTTGAGGATTGAACAAAACAGTTGAGCGGAGCGCGGCAGACAGGAGGTTAGGGTGCAGCCCGCTGTATCTCTCGTATGTCACTGCATAGTCGCGTTGCGTGTACAATAACTCAACGGCTAGGCTAACTGTTGACCTACTGTCAAAAATACTAGAATGACTTGTTGCTGCACAAAGGCCACCTCACCTCCAATTCAATCCAGTTTCCACTCACTTTTTGCATTGCTCACCTCAACATTCTCATTCTCCTCGGTGTCACTGCAGCCGTCCACAGCATTAACCACAGCATCCTTCTTCTCCCGCCTCAACATCTCTGGGACCGCTCCCTCCAGGCTCAAAACATATCTTACAAACAGACAACAGTTCATCAGTATCAACAACTGCACCTCCTCCACCGCTCCTCTGTCTCAAGGTGTCCCCCAAGGTTCAGTGCTTGGGCCTCTTCTGTTTAACCTCTACCTGCTCCATCTTGGTAACCATTTACATCAACATGGTCTCCTCTTTCACTGCTCCGCCGATGATGCCCAGCTCAACAGCTCCACAAAGACCATCACCACTGCTCCTCACTCCACTTACCGACTGCCTCACCAACATGAAATTATGGATGCAAACCAACTTCCTCCAACACAACTGTGCTAAATCTAACATGATCGTCATCATTGGTCCCAAATCCCTCATTAGAACCAGTCACAACTTCCTCACCTTGGACAACTCCACTCTGTCTCCCTCCCACACATCCGTAAGCTCAGAGTCTTGTTTGACAGCAACCTCTCCTTTGAACACCGCGTCAAACAAATCACCAGAACTGCCTTTTTTCACTTAAAAAACATCGCCCGCCTCCGCCCATCACGCTCCTTGATCCACACCTTCATCACCTCCAGAATTGATTACTGCAATAGTATTCTCCATGGCACATCATCCAAAATTCTCAATACACTCCAGTACATCCAGAACTCTGCTGCTTGCCTGCTCACCCACTCCCGCCCCGGTGGCCACATCACCCCTGTTTTCCAGAACCTCCGCTGGCTCCCCGTCCCACAACGGATCCAATACAAAGTCCTTCTCCTCCCTCACAAAGCCCTCCACTATCAGACCCTTCCTCTCCGCCCTGCTCCTCCACCACACTCCATCCATCCCCTCCTGTCCATTCCATCAGGACCAAAGCACTGGACACAGGGTGACCGAGCCGTGTCCATAGCCCCCCCCCCTCTGTAACTCTCTCCCTAACTCATCCCAGACCGCGCTGACCGTTCCATATTCAAATAAAACCCCACATGTTCACAACTGCTTTCAATATGTGACAAACGTGTCTTCTGTGGTTTTAGTGTATAGCTCTGTTATGATTATTTTATTTGTTAGTAAAGTGTCTTTGAGAATTTTAAAAAGTGCTATATAAAAAGGATGTATTATTGTGCTTAGTGTGGTCAGAAGTTTGTAAACATGTAGGATTGATTCACGTTCTGTAGTCAACAAGCTGATGTTTAGAGGTTCAGCTCAGTTTAGCATGTCAGCATGCTATCACTAAACAGTGAGTTTTCATGTCTTTAGTCACAATCTTTCAAAGGGAATTCCTCTTATCTTGGAATTTAGGATGATATTAAATCACGGATGATAAAAATAAAAATGTTAAAATGTGCATCACATCCTGTGACATCGCTGAGCCTCGCCCTCGCTAAAGTATCCACGGATGAATTTTTAAAAAAGTCAAGGAGGAAAATTGAGTTTAATTCATGGACATATTAATTTTCTGTCACTGCCAACACTGCTGGCCGAGCTGTAAGCAGACGTGTGGCGAGAAATTAGTGAACGACAAAACAAGTTGAAAGACTCTTCCAGAACAAACACACAGTATTTGCTAAAACGTATCCAGCTGCAGAAGATGCAAAGTAGACGACCAGCCCCGCCAACAGCAAGGCAAAAAACTAGAGAGTAATATATTTTTTCCAAAGCATTCCAGAGTATAAGAGGTGAACACAATCTACAATGATGGAATGTTGAAATGGTCCTCCAATTAAACACGTGAATCTCTTTGTCCACGCAGGGGAACCAGGACACACCGGCACCCCCAGACCCGTCCATGGCCCAGGCTTACCCATCAGCCCAGTTTGCCCCCCCTCCCCAGAACAGCATTCCAGCTGAGTTCACAGCTTCACACCCTCATGCACACCCACACCAGCACCCCCACCCACACCCCCACCAGCACCCAGCAGCACCACAGGACTACAGCGGTGTCCAGGCCTCCGTCAGTGAGCACCCACTCACCATGTACCAGTCCTCACAGAGCCACAGTGAGCAGATCGGGTCAGAGGCCGGCAGTCAGACGGTCAGCGGCACAGCCACAGTAAGACATCATGGAGGAGCTGGGTCCCAGAGTTTATTCTTTCTGTACTGTACCATGTTTTCAATTATTACTCATTTCAAAAAACCTATATATATATATATATATATATATATATATATATATATATATATATATATATATATATATATATATATATATATATATGTAATGATTAAGTAAAAATAATATAGTAGTTAGTAATTTTTGCTTTTGTAGTTTTGCATACCGAGGGTATTTTAAAATGAAATATCATAATTGGAGAAAAAGTAGCCCCCATAAAAACAGAGGTAAACAAATCATTAGCATACTTCCAGGACGACCCTGCCGGACCCCATCACAGCTCATCCTGTAGAGTAGGGGTTCTCTAATGGGAGGACGATGGAGGCACTCTGAGGGGTCGTGAGGTTTCTTTTTTAAAAATAGCATCCATTCTAAAATCCTTAAAAAAATCTTATTTAATAAATATTCAATAACATATAAGTATAAGTTCATGAACTGAGTTTGATGGTAGGAGTGGTACTTAACAGTATGCTATCATACTAGACTTAACTAGTGTTTCTTTTTTCCCAGCATTATGAGTTCAATGTCTGAGTGTAACATATTTCCTTCATGAGTGCCAACATGAAACTACTACTACTACTACTACTACTACTACTACTACTACTACTACTACTACTACTACTACTACTACTACTACTACGAGGAGTCTGCACAAACTTACTTTCATATCCTGCAGACTGTTGCAGGTTGTTCAAAGGGTTTGGCCCTCGTTCTTCCTGCAGTCTTTATGCAAAACGTGGTTAAACGTTCCACGGTGCTGGTCACACATATCCATCAATTTCCCAAATGTCAGACTCTGGAAAGCTCGGAGAAATGTGGTTCCTACAAATGGCCTGCACACTTTAAGATATAAATGTGGTTGGATTTGAAAGGCAAGCAAACATTAGTAATGATGTTCTCACATGTTGACCCCGCAGGAGAGTATCCCCGTCAGACTCATCATTACCTGCTGGAAGTACTTTGGTTTGGTTTGGGCAAGAGGCTGCAGCCGGTCACGCAGACAGTTGGGAACTTGGTCAGAAACAATGAAGTCTTGAGAATTTGTCTCACAATTTCGGCACCAGCCGTTCCCGCCGCAAGTTTCCAAATCTCGCCGTCCGTCAGACATTTTCATTGGCTGGAAGGGGCTATAGGAACGTAAGCCTGGACCACAACCTGCAGGCTGAGGGTGTAAGACTTAGTCACGACCGGATGGTTGATGGACTTGATCGTGCTCTGGAAGGCTTGTAGGACGGGACCGTGATGCGGCTGTAGAACTGAACCAAGACCTGAAGTACATGATCTGGAAAATAGGATTCTAGATTTGTTTTCATGAACTTAAATATCATTTGTTTATTTGTATCCATTTCGTGATTGCTTTAAGTTCCTTTAGGATATATTTTATTCTAAATTAACTGTTATACAGTTTTCCTTTTTTAAACATAATTTTGCACTTGATTCAATTTTATCTCTACAATCCAATATTGTGTATTACAAAAAAGTCCAAAAAACAGAAAAAAATGAACAAGGTAGAGCAACTGAGGAGAATCCCTCTACCAGAATGAATAGAAGAGCAACAGATGGCATGTGTACAGAATGAACATAATGTATTACAACATAGTTAATCCATAAACATTTGACAGGAGTAAGAACAATAGTTGCACAATTAACAGTGGAAAATAATTTAAACATCATACACTATAAATAACAGCAGCAGTGGGTATAAAACAATGTTACCGATAATAACAGTAGTAATAGTAGCATTAATGGAACTGTACCTAATAATCATAATAATAACAGCAGTGGGTGTGAGGCAGGCTATGACAGGCTGAGAATATTGACCTCATCACATTTCACAATAGTTTAGAGTTCCATGACAAGGCTTTTGAATCACAATCAACTAAAGTAATCAACTGTTTTGTCTCATCGCTGTAAAGTGAATATTGTTGGAATTGGCTCACTATAACAAGCGTTGTCCTGCATTCTGAGTGGAGTTTCATATTTGACTCAGATAAATACTGTGGCAGGCCGAGTATCTCCTACCGAGGCCTGAATACACGCATGACAGGATGCTGCTTGGCTCACAGCGAGCTAACAGTGAGCTAACAGCGAGCTAACAGCAAGCTAACAGTGAGCTAACAGCAAGCTAACAGTGAGCTAACAGTCAGCTAACAGCAAACTAACAGTGAGCTAACAGCAAGCTAACAGCAAGCTAACAGTGAGCTAACAGCGAGCTAACAGCAAGCTAACAGTGAGCTAACAGTGAGCTAACAGCGAGCTAACAGTGAGCTAACAGCAAGCTAACAGTGAGCTAACAGTCAGCTAACAGCAAACTAACAGTGAGCTAACAGCAAGCTAACAGTGAGCTAACAGTGAGCTAACAGTGAGTTAACAGCGAACTAACAGTGAGCTAACAGTGAGCTAACAGCGAGCTAACAGTGAGCTAACAGTGAGCTAACAGCAAGCTAACAGTGAGCTAACAGTGAGCTAACAGCAAGCTAACAGCGAGCTAACAGCGAGCGTTCCACTTTCCATCGCGTGGCCAAGCAGGGTGAGCTGTGCCGCCAGCAGGTCCAAGAGTTCCACAGAGTCCACAGGAAGTTGTCTCCAGCTTCAGCTTCTTCTTCTTCTTATTACATTATTAAATAGCTATAACTTTATGATTCTGTTTAGGCCAGCAGAGAAGGCTTAGCTGGCCTTGACGGCCTGCCACTGGATGAATATTGATTGTGTGATTTCCTTTTGAAAGTTCAGTTGAGAAAGAAAAAAGAAAACTAAGCATTTATTTTTTCAACTGCTGAGGGAACACATTATTACTCTACAAATAATAACCATTCTCATGACACTATAGAGAAAGGCTTAAGAGCAGGATTAAACATGAGGCTGAACAACATGATGAAAATATATATTTGCAATGTTTCACATGAAAAGTCTGTATTACAAACCAAAGGCTCACATGTTAGTGACCTCCTAATAACAGCAGTCTAGTGCAGTCTCGTCTCCTGTTGTTAGCACTTTCCCCAAAGTGGGAGTCAAATAATAATTACAAATATTTCACAGAAAGAGAAAGGTCACACAAATCAATTTTGATTTGGGAAGCTGACGTTTGTCAATTTGTCTTTCCTCTCCCGTTCATCATACCTATTGTGTTTTAATCACTGGCCAAACTACTGACCTGTAACTATAGCAGTTCAAACTACAATAGCTCCACCTCGAGCAGCTACAGCAGTGGAATGCTTCTGATGAATTGATGCATAAGCAGTCTTTCCAGATGCTCTTGTTCTTTTTGGGACAGTATGCATTTGACACATCACAATGATTCTTACCAGGAAGAACTCTGGTGCCCTGAGAGCGCAATGCACTGCAAACAAACACACGCGTGGCATGTTGAAAGAATACTCTAACCAGCAGTGGGCCTTGCATTTTCTACCTGTGCCTTCTGTGCCTCTGGTATCGTGTACATGAATACACCGATGACGGGATGCTGCGTGATGAATGACCAATGCTTGTAGTCCGCACCAAAAACAAATTCACAAGAACCAGTCACATTTAGGTACAACAAAACATTCAAAAACAATCCAACCAAACTGCTGCACTAGAACACTACACAGTCAAGAGCACGCTCAGAAGCTCCTTCTCAATGGCCATGGACCAGTGAGCCCAGTTGCGTCTCTGGAATAAGTTTCCATGCGCCCATAACCCTCCATGAGAAAGGCGTTGTCAGTAAATCCACCACCAAGTGTGTTTCTTCTGTTAAAAAACCTACACCAAGCAAAAGACTAAACATGTTGTAGCTTCTCTTATGTTTTCAGCCTGAACTCTTCTGACTACTTCTGCTAGCAGCTAGCTAGCTTTCTGTGGACCGCTGGCCCACTGACCAATCACAGCGCATGTTAATGCTGGCGTACTTCCAGGCCATGTCAAAGTATCCGTCCAGCACGTCAAACTAAAGATCTTATGGCGTGAAGACTATGACCATCACAACAATGTCCCCATGTACTTTAATCTGCAGGAGCCAGCGAGAAGGCCTCAGTGGCTCATAGAGACAAAGAGGTGAAATCTGATTGGATTAAAAACTCCCCTTGAAAAAAAGCTGCACTGGAAGCAAAGCGACAGAGGAAGACAGGAGCTGTGCATTGAGAAAATACGCTAATAGGGAAAAAATAATCATAATAGATGTAGTGAATTTGTGAAGAATAATTATTATAAAATATAGCAATAACTTTGTGATTCTGTTTCGGCCAGCAGTGAAGGCTTAGCTGGCCGTGGCGACCCGCCGCTGGTAACCAGAGAATCTAATATGTAGTATACAAGCAAATAGAGAAACCTGCCTAAAATA
>NW_027176087.1:1038357-1045857 GCF_023055335.1 Clinocottus analis
CTCAGGCAAATGTTTGGCGTGAGTACAATATCCTCGTGAATGCATTCCTGATGTTCCACAAGACATTTATTTGATCAACAAAGAGTCTAAATGTCTGTGTTTTACTTTTCAGTTCAATTGATTTCTTCTGTTGTTTTTCTTTACAGCAATTTGGCAAAATCTTAGATGTGGAAATCATCTTCAACGAGCGCGGTTCTAAGGTACATCCTGTTTCAGTGATATTTTACTTCTGTAGTCGATGTTTCTGGTCAGACAGCAGCTCACAAGCTAAATGAAAGACGCTTTGGATGGATGGTTGTTTTCCTGCTGACGGTTCAGCTCGGCTCAGGTCATTACATCGCTACACAGCCTTTAAGACATTATCCTCACTGTAATTAATATGTATATTGAGTTACATCATGCAGCAGACGTCATGTAGAACGCCAGCATCAGCAGTAACCAACAGGCTTGTCCTGCTGCAGACGTTCACTTCTAGGAAAAGATATTTTTGATGAATAGACTGAATTTAAAACGGTTCATGAAACTACATTTCTTTTGGAAACACAATAACATTTATAAAATATATAACATGCAACGTTTACACAAGTCCTGAGAGATGAACCCTTGTGGACGTCCTGAGGTATTAGAAGAGCTTTCTCACAACAACCTCCTTCCTTTATGCTGAGCTATTGACTCGGCATAAAATATGACTATTTTCTGTCAAAGATGAAGTTCTTTTTGAATTTCTGAAATTCCTTTGATATATAAAAACAAAAGATTTGCTGTTTTTGTTCTTACACTAGTTTTGATGTACTTTGGTTTCTCCTGTGTTTTTGGTTCTTATTCTTGATACCATGCCAAGAAGTTCATACGTCCTTTGTTATTTTGGAAAGTTTAATCTCATCTTTTATGACTTAATCAGAGGAATGGATTGTTACCACCTTGCAATATGGGAGTTTTGCAGCCGATGCTTCATGTTTAATACATAGGCAGCAGTCATAAACCCCTGCTGTAAAAGCAGCATGTATTATGAAGACACGCTATTGCCCCTGCAGACTGGCTGCACTGGGACAGCGCCTGTGACCACTGGGAGGACAGACTGGGACGCTCACATCACAATAAATAACAGCTGTGAATAAAATGTATTTCGAGCTGTATTGTAATTGTTTTCATTGTTCACCTGAAATACTTTATTTCACTTTAGTAAACGGATGTTTTATATGAATTGAAATGACCGTTCACTAAACCCTTCCCCCAAACAGCGATGGTCCTATCGTTGCTTAGCAACCGCAGCAAGGGGAGGCGGGCCTGTCCAGCTTTACATTTATGAATCTTACAGATTAATACTTCTGGGGTGTTTCTTTTATCCACCTTTGAAAAGCAGAAAACTACAAATATGTGCAATCGAATAAATGGGGTATCAACCACTAGCATTAGCATGTCTGGCTAACTAGCTTACTACCTGCAGTATGCAATGTGATAATTGCCAAGACATACTTGCATAATGAAGTGCCTACATATTGTGTGAGGTTAAAGGTCATTTAGACAGCTGGCTCTGGATTCTGACCAATCACAGTCGAGGATAACTCCAAGAGCTCTGTCCAGCTGTGCATCATGTCAAAGATCCCGCAAAAAACTCAACGTTCCGCCTGGAACAAGCAGCTTTTAGCGCACCATCATGACCACAGCCCTGCGGTGCACATTGAGGAACAATTGGCAGGGTTCCAATTTAAAAAGCAGCTGAATCATTGATCTCTAACCAAGAACCGGGTTCTGTCTCCACCTGTGTGAAATGTGGCTCAGCACCCAGAGCAGTAGAAACAGGACCGTGTGTCGTCCATTTGAGTAAATGAAGCTAAGAGGTAAAGGAAGGGGGCGGGGCTTTGTGAAGGGTCACTTTCCTCTCTTTTCCGTACTAAAATGAGTCCCATGTTTGGATATTGTGTTATCTCCTGATGCAAGCCATTGTTCACTGTACTGTTGCGTATGATGTGTAAACAATAACGTGCACGTTGTTCTTGCCTCTTTCCGTCCTGCATGCAGGGTTTTGGGTTCGTAACGTTCGAGCATAGCGTGGACGCCGACAGGGCCAGAGAGAAATTACACGGCACCGTGGTAGAAGGCCGTAAAATAGAGGTGCATGTTCTAAAATACACTCTTCCTGTCCTCCTTTCCTCTTGGTGTGTGTGTGGTTGTGGATTTGCGTGTGTGTGAGTCCTTCGCCACATCCCTCTTTTCCATTTTTCTCATGACATGAACTGTCAAGACATGAACGCCTCATCATTTCTCTTTCCTCACAGTGTCATTCATCCAAACACAGATCGATATCCTCACATCACTCGTACTAATTGTTGTATGTGATTGTATGTCAAAGACTTTTGATTGTTTAGTTTGTTCTTTGTTTACTTTGTTGCTTTTTCCTGTTTGATTTCATTTTGTACTTTCAAGTCATTTAACTTTTCCAGGGTTTAACAGTGAAGACCCTCAATGCAGCACTTTACATATTTGGGAGGTGCAAAGATTGCTTTGGAGTTTGGCCATAAATGTTAGAGATCTAACTTGTTGATATGTATGTTTACAAGGAAAGGAACTAGTTTCCCCCCCAAAAAAACCTCAAACCGTGCTCTTTGATGGCCGGAAAAAATTACTTGTGATCGACACCTGAAACAAAAAATGTAAATCTTTAAACTAGCCTGATCCTGTGGCCTGACAATAGCACGTCATTGTGTCCACTCACAGTCCAACAGCCTGGAAACAGAACGCTGATCACGTGTCGTGTATCGCAGTTGCAATCTTCCATTGCCAATACTTTGGATCAGGCCATGTCTACATCTGTGTACTACAGATAGAATCTCATGTATCTCTAAGGGGCCGATCACACCAGCCCTGACTCTCAAAGAAGCGTCGCTAGCAAAACCGTTGTGTTCCTCTCGTACGGCCTTTCATGAGCGCCTTTTAAACGCATTTTTTTGCTGCGCTTAAAAGTTTAAATATTGTCAACTTTTATGAGTAGCACAGCTCATCACTGTCACTCTCGGCTAAAGCAGCCAATCGGATTGATCCGATTGGCTGACTTGGCGAGAGGCGGGCTCTATTCCTTCCTGTCTTCGTGTGGTGTGAACAGCGGGGAATTCAAAAGAAAATGGCGACCTCCGACGAGGCGCTAATGTTAGCGGTATTTAATTAAGAGCTTTAAATTGTAGATGGAAACAGGACTCTGCTGCTCAGAAGACGCTCCAGCTGACTGCTGCTCAGCAGAAAGTACAACTGAAAGCTCTCGTCATCCAGACACAATTGGAGGAATAGATGGTGGTATTCACGGTACTCGTTCCTTTTTTAGTTTTATTTTTTGTTAAATATCCCAAATAGGACATCTGAGGTCTCACGGGTGTCAGTGGTTCAGAGCTTAAGTTTCTCCAAGAAAACTGATTGGTCATCAGTGGTTTTAAGGCAACACAGAGCCACGGGGGCCTTCACAGGAACCACATGACATCCAAGTGACACCGTTTACCCGAGATGAGAAGGATACACACTCGTGGGAGAACCGGGTACTTTCAGCTGAAGCTGCAGGATCCCGTGTTGAGAAGCCTCCACCTCTCTTTGTTGCTCCGGCTGCCGCTGTAAGAATCTGATGCCGCGTTCACACCAAAAGCAACGCTTTTTCTCCTGATTTTACTCGCTCGGCACTCTATCTGGTTAATTCGCTTTTTGGCAACCAGTTGCGAAAAGGCTTGACCCCCGTTACCTCTTGTTAGCAGCACGTAGCCTCACGAGCTAACCTGAACTGACCCGGTCAGTTCCTGTGAAACAGTTTTCATTCCTGCCATCAACCATGAACATGAACAACTATTTCTGCGTTCTACTTGTTGAGGAAGTCCCACAAACATGGGACCGTCCATCGCCCCGTGTCGGGTTCTATTATATTATCATTGACTTTACTCGTAATCGACTCGCGCAAATATTTCGCAACTCTTTCGGTGTGAACACGACATTACAGACAAAACCACAACGCCTCACGCTGCCTTGTGCCCTTTCATTTGCAATAAGTAAACTATTTTTCTGAATCAAAGTTTGGTCTTTTTATTCGTAATCTATCAAGTTTAAAGATGAAATAACTCAAATAAACTCATCAACGGCCTTCAGCAGCTCAACTCTCTGCAATAGAAAACTTTAATCTTTATGGTTTGTCTTAAAACTCACACTCAATTGATACCGTGGTCTGGATTTTAGACTCATTCATGCCAGCAGGTCAATGGTACGATGGATCCGTGTGCTTTGAGGAAGCAGCTGACTGCTGGTGGACAGACAGCCGACAGAGCGTTTGTGCAGTGGAATGATTGCAAAGTGTTCTTGGCCAGCTGAGTAAGATGCTGCTTATTCCTCTCTCATCCCTCCTCCCCCTCCTCCCCCCACCATCCTCCCACTGGTAGCTTGTTTAGGGCCCCATCCCAACACAGTTACGACGGTAACAGCACACAAACAGGTGTGCGGGGGCCAAAGAGGTTTGGGACCGGTAAGTGTGGGCGAACGAGCCATTCGGCCAGCATTTCCTCTCTCTCTTCCTCTCTCTTTGGAACGTTTGCAACGCTCAAACTCACGTGACCTTTCTTTTTGAATTGTGGTTGAGTTGATGCTGTATATGGACATACATACTTCCTGCGTGTCGGCGTGCGTGCCCGTCCACTGAGTGTTCTCCTCTCGCGAGCCAAAGTGACTTGGGACTTGACTTCGTTTGCACATCTATCTGGAAACCCAGTGATTCATTTCTTTTACTTTGGGAAGACAATGCACCCTGATTTTGATTCACCCTGTCAAATGTTGTTTGAATTTGGAATGATTTGATTGGTTGATTGATTGACTTAGTTGGTTTATTTTACAACAACAATCTTCGCTTTAAAACAAAAACATCTTCATATTGCGATGAATTAGTGAGACTGTTGTCCGAGTGTGAATGCTTTGTGTTGCTTTGGTCCCAACAGTCTTCTCTCATTATAATGTGGACTGAATGTTGCATATTGCTCCCAACATATTGTCTCCTCTCCTTCCCCGATGACATTTCCTTTGACTGTTTTGTCTCCTTCTCCCACCACCGCATGCACCTCTACATTTACACAACATCACTGTGCCATGTGCATCACTTGTTCCCTTCCTTTGGTCCCTGTACGTTATTGAAATGTCTCTATAACTGGGGAGAGCATGCAGGGAAACGTCAGAGGATAGAACATATGCAAATGAGAAAGAATTTCTGTTGGTTGTGTTTTGAAATGTTTCTGAATGCTCTCCTGAAAACACACAAATGACTTGTGTGTTTGCTGTGAAACAGTTTCCTGCTTTCTTTGTTCACAACATCCTGGAGCCATGCATGCAGAGTCACTGTCACAAGTAAAGCTCCCGTTGTTCTCGGGGCGTGTCGCCACTCACGGAGCGCTCTTGTTCCCTGCAGGTCAACAACGCAACGGCCCGAGTCATGACCAACAAGAAGACGGTCAACCCATATGCAAACGGTGAGGACGAGTCAGTGTGCATGTGCATTTCCCAACGTTGAATGGTCTTGACTCAACGCGGCATGATTGACACCGAGCATCAGAAGAAAAGAAAACAAACTTGAAATTAATGACAAGCGGTAATTACAAAATACATGTTTGCACATTCACTCTCTTCAATGGGAAATGCAGCCAAACGCTCGCGGGCACCTAATGAGTGAGGTGGAGATGATGTGTGTGGAGTCGAGGGGTTGCAGGTGATTGTGGTGTAAAAACACCTCCACCTGCTTCACCCTCACAGACGGCAGCTCTCAAAGACAAGCGTCAATGACATGAGTGTCAGCTTAAGAGGACACACGATAACTCTGGAGTCGGCTGTAAGAAGCACTGCAGAGGCTTGATGAGAGGAAGAAACACTGCTCCTCTTCATCAACACACTGTGGAACCAATGTAGACCTCCTTTTCCCTGTTTGAGTCACCATAGGAACCCCAAATTAAGTACAATACTTGTGTTTATTGTATGTATTTGTTCAGCAAAGTCTTTGGAACAAAATGTATATCTTACAAAAAAAAAAATCACTTTTAAAAGATATTTTGATCATAATTATGAACAGCCAGCATGATATGAGTCAGATTCCCCAAAAACTGCCTCCTGGAGCGTCAATAAGACACCTTTATGGAAAGATTAGGACCTAAAGAATCAGAATCTGCTATAAAAACCACAATAAACAAAGTCTAGGTCTGTTAGGAAGGAGTTTCATCCAAAAACTGTGTCGATCGGTTCAAAAATTTAGAAAGATTACATATTTTATGAAAGAAGATTGTCTAAATGGGGCATGCTGGGACTTAAAATTAGCACGGGAAGATTTTCGCGCACGGTTTCCAAAAGGTTCAACTTTAAACTCATACCTAATTAAATCAAAATCCTGAAAAGCCTGACAGCTATGAATATGGAGGAATCTTGTAATAACGCATACAACTAAAGATGGATGGCAATAATAATGTGAACAACAATATTAATGAGTTGGAACCGTTGAGCTGTGTGGAGTCTGGAGGTGAACAAGCTGTTGATCTCATCATCGTCTCATAACCCAGAAGCAACCGGACACAAAAGATGGATGCAACATCCGTGGCATCGCACAACGTGTCTGAACATGTTGATCCAGCGCTCACAGCTCACTTCCTGTTCATGCTCCTGGAACAGGAAACTATGTTTGCAGCAACGTAGCATCCACACATGGGAACATGGGACATCACCAGAATAAAAGCACAATAAGACAACGTTACCATGCACACTATTCTGACTGAAATAAAAGGTGTGTGATAAAAGTGAGGAATAATAAGATGCTTATGTGGAGGAATCTCATGTGAAATATTGTATCTGATTTTTGGAAACCTGCATCTGACAATCAGAGACTCAGATTCAAGTCGTTCTGCTTTTGAGCATCATTGTGCTGAGCCAGAATCAGACAAACGATGACATCAACACGTCAGGTGGTGTCGCACAACGGCTCATGCAGCAAGCGACAGGCGGAGGAGAGGAGCAGCTGCTCGTCTTCATGTGACTGTGGTCTAAAGATGGTCATCCACACATCCCGGCTTCTTGTAAAGGAAGCTCACTAACGCTCTTCCTCTGCGTGTGTCTCAGGCTGGAAGTTGAACCCGGTGGTCAGCGCCGTCTACAGCCCAGAGTTCTATGCAGGTAGGAGGACGTGCCCTTCTCCATCCATCACCGTCTCCTTTGTCCTTATCTTCCTCCTCCTCATTCATTTTGTTCCTCAGTTGGACATCTTCATCCTCCCCCTCCTTGGTTTTGACCCCGTCACCTCTCCCTCCTCTGCGTTCCCTCCGTGCAACAAGCAGCCGGTGAGAGCGCGACAATCTGCTGACTTTGCACAAACCCACAACAGACTGACGCCGCTGCTGCGAGACAAACGCTCTCGCCGCCTCCCGCGTGTCATCTTCAGTCTCCCCGCGGTCACCTCGCCCAGCGCTTACACGCGGCCCGCCCTGTCATTAGCCACGGCCATTAAGGTGA
>NW_027176087.1:1048357-1165857 GCF_023055335.1 Clinocottus analis
GCTCTATATGTGCATATGCCAACCACTCGTCTCCTTGAGGCCACATGAACAGACGTCGGTGACTTTCAGGGGAACCGGGCCACTCCTCCCAGAGTCAAGGTGACGGAAGATGAATAGGAACAATTACCGGCCTCACTCCTCTCCTTGTCTCTCTTTGACAAACTCTTATCCTTTTAGCTCAAACCTTCCATTTTTCATCAGGTCAATGAATGATTCACTGTTTCTATTAGCATTGTATTAGATCTGCTCATGAAGAGATGTATAATTAGGGTTGAGTGTGGCACCGAGATCTCCTTCTCAACCTTCACTCACCCCGGCTCTCAAATGAAGCTCGGAGTCAGTCGGCCCCAATTAAGATTAATGATAAGTTAATAACAATACGGCTGCAATAGCTGCACTCCACTGACACTCGCTTTAAACTGTCTTCCTCTTTGTGTTCTTCTTTAACTGCGAACAGGAGAATCATTCAGAGTCCGCGCCGCAGGCGTCCATCTGTGTGTGCTCTGCCCATTACAACAAGCCGCCTCACGAGGAGCGCGCATCATTTTGTTCTGTTCCATGTCTCCAGTCCCAGGTTTCCCCTACCCAGCAGCCAGTGCGGCGGCAGCAGCAGCAGCAGCATACAGAGGGGCGCACCTAAGAGGCCGAGGACGGACCGTGTACAACACCTTCAGGGCGGCGGCCCCGCCGCAGCACATTCCAGCGTATGGAGGGTGAGCCTTCTCGGTTGCTCTCGTGCCGCTGTCAGCGCTTCCTCTTGTCTCTTTATGTCCAACGGGCCTGTGAGCCTCTGAGCTCAGAGTCAGCAGAGCAGCGCATCCCATAACACACTCCCCCACTGCCACAGCATGCCAAATCAGCCAACTGGCATGCTCCGAGACACGAGCCTCTGCACGGCCTCATGGGACATTGGCCCCCGGCACTGCGGCGCCATCGAGAGCGGCCGCGCTCACGGGGCGACGTCCTGCACCTCCTGACCTCACGGGTCACCCAGTAGCCCAAAGAATCTACACAGGAAGCAAAGTGCAGTGAGCATCGTCCAGCCCCGCAGCAGCTGATCCTCACGGCTGAGTGCTCTGAGGCTTTGCTGTGCATTGTGGGTCTGATCTGATTGGTCTTTATTCTGTTGGTTCTTTTTGATTTGTTTTGGCTCCTCATGACGGCGAGCAAATGGACACTAAGGAGGCTGGCTGGGAAAACCTGTTTTATATGTTGACATGAGTCAGATTTACAAATTTAAATTCAGATTTTTGGAAGATTGCTCAGAAAATGTGATGTCATATGAATCACTGGTGTGATTATTAGGTTCATGGAGATAAACAGGTGCTATTAATCTGCATCAGAAGCATTTATTGTCATGTATGTTTTCACATACAAGGGATTTGTCCTGGCAGGAGGTGCTTACGTTTAACAATAACAATCAATAAATATTCAATTTTTTGCACCTCAGCCAAGCGTAAATAAAAACTATTTTTGCAGTATTTAGTTTTGTTTTTTTCTTTTACAATTCTGGCATAACCACTTTTCTTTTGTATAGACTCTATTTAGTTTCTTGCACATTTTGCAGCACTTCCACGTTGGCTTTTCTTTCACGAGCTCCCGTTGTTACCTGGTTGTCCTGAATGAAAAGCAACATGGAGGACGTGTAAAGTTTATGTTCATATCTGCATCAACAGCAAATTATAACAGCAGCTCCCTATTGAAATATGAACTGGAAACAAAGGCCTGTGTCGGCTGCTGGCTTCAGACGAAGGCGTCTCTCACTAAGCCAGCAGAGGCTGCTCTCTGAGAATATATGCTAAATTATTTATTGGTTTATGAAGTGGCAATAAGCCGATACAAAACACCCTCCTCCCAACACGCGCAGATTAAAGCCGATTCTTTCTGTTGGAGACGTACATGCATAATACCTTCACCCACAACAACAGCCAGTGCGAGGCGTCACACGCAGGCCGCTGGGTGTTGGGTGAGTAACGGAGTCTTCATAGAGAGATGTGCTACAGATCGTTCTTTCATTAACGCTGCAGCGCCGGTTAATTGCCCCGGTGGCAGACGGCTGATGAATTATTAATGTGGACCGTGATGTATTTTTATTAAAACTGTCTCGAGTGGCGAGGAGCTGTGACACGGCGAGGAAACCGTGTGTGTGTGTGTGTGTGTGTGTGTGTGTGTGCGTGTGTGTGTGTGTGTGCGTGTGTGTGTGTGTGCGTGTGTGTGTGTGTGTGTGTGCGTGTGTGTGTGTGTGTGTGTGTGTGTGTGTGTGTGTGTTCATTAACGGCGCCTTCATGTCTTGCAGGCGGCCTGACATGACAGTCTATAGGAACTGTGAGTCGATGCGGCCGTGCTGCTGTGCTGCAGTCCCACAGAATATGTTTTCATTAGTGGAGCTGCTCTCTGGGCCTCCTGACATTTGAGAAGTTATTGATTATCATAGATATCACAAGGGAGGCAAAGCCGGCTATCGGCTGGTGAATGGGGAAGCTCGGCCCTCTGAGGAGCTCGCTCATGCTGCAGCGTCCTGACCCTCCTACTGGAGGCCAGATGTGTCCCTCTCACACACACACACACACACACACACACACACACGCACACACACACACACACACACACACACACACACACACACACACACACACAGAGGGAGGTGTTTAATCTCAGCACTAATGGTCATCCAGTGGTTTCATATTATTAGAGCAGGGCTTCAGCAGGTCAGGACTCGATGATGGAGGAACACACACATTAATGTTCATCACACATTAGACCCGCTCAGTCAGGGGGAGGGGGCGGGGCAGCAATGGAGAAGGCCCCGCCCCCCAGGTCCAAGCGTGTCGGTGCAGGAGGTCAGAGAGGTATGAAGGGTTCAGGGTTGTGAAGGGCCGTATGGGGAGCCAGTGGAGGTTCTGGTGGACTAGGTGACGAGGTCTATGGAGAACTGGGGTGATGTGGTCTCTAATTGACTGGGTGATGAGGTCTCTGATAGACTGGGTGATGAGGTCTCTGTTGGACTGGGTGATGAGGTCTCTGGTGGACTGGGTGACGAGGTCTCTGGTGGACTGGGTGACAAGGTCTCTGGTGGACTGGGTGAGGAGGTCTCTGATAGACTGGGTGATGAGGTCTCTGGGGGACTGGGTGATGAGGTCCCGTAGACTGGGTGATGAGGTCCCGTAGACTGGGTGATGAGGTCTCTGGTGGACTGGGTGATGAGGTCTCTGGTAGACTGGGTGATGAGGTCTCTGATAGACTGGGTGACGAGGTCTCTGATAGACTGGGTGATGAGGTCCCGTAGACTGGGTGATGAGGTCTCTGGTAGACTGGGTGATGAGGTCTCTGGTGGACTGGGTGACAAGGTCTCTGGTGGACTGGGTGATGAGGTCTCTGGTAGACTGGGTGATGAGGTCTCTGGTGGGCTGGGTGATGAGGTCTCTGGTGGACTGGGTGATGAGGTCTCGTAGACTGGGTGATGAGGTCTCTGGTGGACTGGGTGACGAGGTCTCTGATAGACTGGGTGATGAGGTCCCGTAGACTGGGTGATGAGGTCCCGTAGACTGGGTGATGAGGTCTCTGGTGGACTGGGTGATGAGGTCTCTGGTAGACTGGGTGATGAGGTCTCTGGTGGACTGGGTGACAAGGTCTCTGGTGGACTGGGTGATGAGGTCTCTGGTAGACTGGGTGATGAGGTCTCTGGTGGGCTGGGTGATGAGGTCTCTGGTGGACTGGGTGATGAGGTCTCGTAGACTGGGTGATGAGGTCTCTGGTGGACTGGGTGACGAGGTCTCTGATAGACTGGGTGATGAGGTCTCTGGTGGACTGGGTGATGAGGTCTCTGGTGGACTGGGTGATGAGGTCTCTGGTGGACTGGGTGATGAGGTCTCGTAGACTGGGTGATGAGGTCTCTGGTGGACTGGGTGACAAGGTCTCTGGTGGACTGGGTGATGAGGTCTCTGGTGGACTGGGTGATGAGGTCTCTGGTGGACTGGGTGATGAGGTCTCGTAGACTGGGTGATGAGGTCCCTGGTGGACTGGGTGATGAGGTCTCGTAGACTGGGTGATGAGGTCTCTGGTGGACTGGGTGATGAGGTCTCTGGTGGACTGGGTGATAAGGTCTCGTAGACTGGGTGATGAGGTCTCTGGTGGACTGGGTGATGAGGTCTCTGGTGGACTGGGTGATGAGGTCTCTGGTGGACTGGGTGATGAGGTCTCTGGTGGACTGGGTGATAAGGTCTCGTAGACTGGGTGATGAGGTCTCTGGTGGGGGGGAGAGAGGAGCAGCTGAGTTCTAGATGTGTTGTTTCTTGATGGTTTTGGTGGATGTGCCGTACAGGAAGCTGTTGCAGTGGTCCAGTTCACAGCTGATGAAGACGAGGATGAGTGTTTCTGCGGCTGAAGAGGAGAGGGAGGGGCGTAAACGGGCGATGTTTTCAAGATGAAGTTGTGATTTGTTGAGTAATTTGGGGCCGATGATGAGGGTAGAGATGATGAAGATAATGAATGAATTTACGATTTGAGGAAGTTGGCTTGCGTCCAGGTCTTTACACCTGTGAGGCCGTTGCTGATGGAGGAGTGGGTGGTGGGTGTGATGGTGGAGGTGTCGAGCAGTGTGTCGTCGGTGTAGAGGTGCATATGGAGGCGTGGTGGCCTGTGAACAGACACACAGACACATCTACAGGACACTGGCTCAGTGGTCCTCAGTGTCCAGTGCAGATTCCAGTTTGAGCACCGACAGAAGCTGCAGCTTCTCAACGCCGGCGCTTGAAGCCGTGGGCGTGTCCACGGCGTCACGCAGCGCAACCGAGCCACCTGGAGAACGAAGTAACGGGATACCTTCTGTGGCTCTGGCGCAGCGTGGCAGGTCTGACAGACTAACACGGATGTTGTCGTAGGGATCGCATCAGGAGGGAGAGCGGGTCATCCACTCATCGCAGGATCGCTGCTTCAATGGCAAAGTGTGAATGTGAAGTGTCCTTGGGAGAGATACTGGATTCTAGATGACTCCGGTGTGAGTGTGTGTGAGTGTGTGTGAGTGGTGTGCTTGGATCCTGATGCGTCTTGTATGGCAGCCTTCATCAGTGTATGAATATGTGATTACGTTACAAAAGGGAGTTTGAAAGGCTCGTTGAGAAAAAGGGTCGATTCAGACGAGGAAAACTGGGTCAGAGAAGACTGTTCGCAAGAAATTAGACAACTGCCAACATTGTTTTGTCCAGCACACACACACACACACACACACACACACACACACACACACACACACACACACACACACACACACTTTCACTTCCCTCTTGTCTCTCTCTGTTTCACAGCTAATCATTTCCAAATATTTCTTTATCTACCAAAATATTCGGCCTCAATCCATATTTGTTAGCCTCTCCAAAACATATTTTACATTGCGGTCAAATATGACATCGGGGAGGCCGTCCCCTTTATTTACGAGCAGTCAAGCAGCAATCAAGCAGCACCATGTTCATATGACCACAATAAGCCAAAATGATGTTTTTCTTGTAAAAGGCAGATCTCATTTAGTTTATGTTGGTACCGTGCGTTTGACTGAATAAAATAATAATAATAATAATAATAAGGAAGCATACCCCTTTTTCATGTCTATATTTGTTTACGTGTGTTTGGCTTGATGTCTGAAAGAAGGTCTGTGTTTAACACAAGCTCAAGATATTTCAACGTTTTGTTCTACGATATGAAATATGTCAGTAAATATCCATCCGGTGAACTTTAGTGTCTCAAAAAAGGCGTTTTAATATGAAACAGGTGTTACTGAGTACAGAACTCCCGTCCCAAACAAGCCAACGTGAACGTTGGTTTTCCTGGGCTTGTTGGTTGAGCTCCAATAGGAGAGTCCCGTGGTTTAGACCCGCCCACTCACCACGACCTCCTCACCACGGGGCGTCGCCTGTCCTGGATCACAACTATGTGGATTTCAAACAAATTGGTGATGTGGGTTACATATGAATTATCGTGCGTTGCCTTGTGTGGGTGCAGATATGAACAGTGTTTGAGGACAACCTCACAGGGGCCAGATCAGCTGCTGCTGCCAGCAAAAACACTGTTGGCCCAATTTTCAGAATAAGCTTGCTGAATCTTCCCATAATTCTTCTTGCCTGGTTCAAGCGTTGCATGTTCTGCATTAAAAATGACTTTACTCTTGATGTACTTTAATATACAATATATAATCTAAAATGGCAACAAAAACATACATATGCTAAGCAAAATTAAGCAGAATTTAAACTTACAGTTAAACTAAATGAATGAAATACAGTGTTAATAAATACATCAAAGCCATATGTTTTGGTGTTATTAAGATGAAAGGTGTAATATTAATTGATGTGGAAATATTTATTGTGCTATTTCTCTCCAGTGGCTTGCATGCAGTTATGATTGTTAGAAACATTGTGATGTACTTGTGTAGACACACGTGATGCTGCTGACTGGACTCCTGTCATATGTAACATGTGAGAGGCTGCTTTTGGCCCTTCCCAGCCTCCTTACCGCCATGAGAGCAGAGAGGGCTGCCTGCTGTTTCCTCCTCTGCTCGCTCGCGTCTTTATTTTGGATTGGTTGTGGAGATGGGGCTGGTTGGTCCAGTGCCTGCATGTCAACATGCACTAATATTGGATGTTTTTGTTTTATTGTGTGTTTGTTTGTCTGTTTGTTTGTGTTTGCATCCTCTGCAGTGTTGTTTACCAGGATGGATTTTATGGTGCAGATATTTATGTAAGTATTATTTACTGGTATGACATTGCATGCTACACCGCCATCTCCCTGGTTTCTGCCCTGATGCTGCACACATGAAGCCGCCAACCCTCCATGCTACCATACACGGCTTCACCTTCACCTTCACCTTACTAGCTGGCTGGCTAGTGGGCTGGCTAGCGAGCTGGTCAGCAGGCTGGCTAGCTAGCAGGCTGGCTAGCTAGCTGGCTGGCGAGCTAGGTTGTTGGATGGCTAGCTAGCTGGCTGGCTAGTTGGATGGCTGGCTAGCTAGATGGTTGGATGGCTGGCTTGCTGACAAGCTAGCTGGATGGCTAGCTGGATGACTGGCAGGCTAGCTAGCCGGCTGGCTGGCTGGCTAGGTAGCGAGCACCTCTGATAGTGGCTGCAGGAAAGAGACGGCCAACAGCTACAGGCAGTGAGCCAGAGTTTCTAGCAGCGCGGAAAAAACTTTATGAGAATTTAAACGTGAAAACATGACTTTGGTAGGAATCTCACATTTGATCTGATATTGATTTTTAGTGTTATGATTTGATTCAGAATCATTTCTTGATTCAATTATTAGAACGAGGCAAAATGTTCAGACTCTATTTTCAAAGTGTCAAATCATCACCGGTGTTGTCGATGCACTGAATTACTCGTAGCATCTTTATTAAATATAATAATGTATTGTTGCTGCATTGATGAAATGTATATTTATGTTTTAGGATCATTTTACAGAAAATTAATAAACAAATTAAAAGAACTTCTGAACTGGCTTTGACAAAAAAATTGTAACACAAAGCAGTTTAATTGCTTTACAGCTAAAATTGTTTTAGCCTGTTTATTGTATTGTGAATGTCAGATACATAACTGGAACTTTATGCTTCGATAACCTGTGAAGTGGTTTATTAATCTGTGCATCAGCAGAAACCACAAACTGAACTGAGGTGTTGTACATGTTTTAGCTGAGTTATCCTCTACTTACAGAGCCACAACCAACAAACTGACACATCTTCATAGCCACATGGGCGTCGCTTTATATGCATATCTATGCACATGGTTTGGTATTTTAGACCAACATATAATTGCCAAGTTGTATAATAACTCAAAGATTCAGACTAAAGCAAAATGTTCTAGTTGACACAGACAAAGAAAAATAAAATAAAAAATGGATGACTGTAACTCATCTACCAGACAAGTAGGAAGAAGTCACTCACATAATTCAGGCAGTGAAAGGTTAATAGGTTTATAATAGACTTCCTATATCTCACTATATTTACATGTGGGCATTCTTTCGGTTAATATGTTGTTAAGAAATGTTCTTTTAGCACTTTGACAATTGTTTAGCCTTAATCTGCAGAACCAAAGCTGTGAAAAACTCAAACAAGCGCAGACATAGTTTGTGTGTGTGTGTGTGTGTGTGTGTGTGTGTGTGTGTGTGTGTGTGTGTGTGTGTGTGTGTGTCTGTGTGTGTGTGTGTGTGTGTGTGTGTGTGTGTGTGTGTGTGTGTGTGTGTGTGTGTGTGTGGAGCTCCCTGCCTCCCCATTAGCCCTCGTGCTCCGGCCACAAGGACTGACTGCCATGCTGCAATCAGAACATTTCGTATTCATTAGCGATGGGTTCAGAGCCCTGACCCTGTGCTTCTGTTGCTGGACACGTTGCAGCAGATGAGATGAAGAAGATAGAAGAAGAGCTCATTCCAGGGATGCTCAAACATGGAAAATATGGACAGAACAGAGAAACTGCGTAATATAGTGGCCTCGGCCGTTATCTGAAATAAGCTTTTATTGACAGGCTTTTATTTCTAATTGCGGCTCCCTGGAGAATGCAACTCAAACGTATCATGCACCAGGAGAAGCGTCTGCAGGAAGGGTTGCCTGTTCTTCATGGTAGTTCAACAGAGATGGAGAAAAGTGGATAGCTGTGAATCAGCCGTGCTCGGCAGCAGGGTGGCCATGGACAACCTGAGACCAGCCCTCCTCAAACCAAAACCACGTCTTCCAATAAACTCACGCGTTCATCTCTCAGCACCTTGTAGCTCTGAGCTGTGGTTTGCAGCTCAGTTTCACTCCGGTTCTCAGCTTCTGACACGAGCCTGATCTCTCTCTCTTCACTCTCACATCATGTCAGGGGTTTGCTCATTTATTGATGACCCAACCCAACATGCCTCACATGTAAAGCATGGCGTATTTGTACCTGAACTAACACATACAGCTCCCAGTGCAATCTGTCTACACAACTATTTAGTTTGAAGTAGTGCAGGCAGGAACAAAACAGGAAGTGAGCTGCTGGTTCAGAGACCAACACACCTGGAACACGGCATCGAGGGGAAGTGCTTCTCTTTTCTCGCCATGTTCTCACGTGGAAAACCCAGCCGCGACTAGAAAGGTCACCATTAGTCGAAGCTCAGGTATTCCCACCTCCTTTAACGAGTCATTTGACAGACACAGACAGACAAAAAACTTTATTAATCCCCAGTGAGGAAACTCATTGAGATCACGGTATAATTTATTGATAGATAGATAGATAGATAGATAGATAGATAGATAGATAGATAGATAGATAGATAGATAGATAGATAGATAGATAGATAGATAGATAGATAGATAGATAGATGTTAAAAGACAGGTCATGCACCTGCTTCAGCCTCACAGTGTTGTGTTAGAAGAGGCCTGCTTCACCTACTCCTTGGTTCAGAAGGCCATTATTATATATTCACAGAAGACAACGCTGACCCCTAGAGGACGGAGTAACTATGACGGAGTAACACTCGTTTAACACTTATTTTACCGTTCTTTTGTTCCATAACTTGTGTACCTATTTGAACCTAAACAGCGATCTTTGCTGATCCTCAGCGAGTACTTTTCTTGCTTGAAGTTGTTTGGTTTCATTCCACAGTGTAAAGCTTCACTTTCACGTCGTGGGAGGTGCAGTTTGATCTGACGCGTAACGCTTTTCTCGTGTGAGTTTACTCGCTCGACTATTTGTGGTTAATTTGCGTCATTCTCTTCATTCGCACCGTGGCTTATCTCTGTAAAAACTGTTACCATTTCCACCATCCACCATTGCAATAACCACTAGATCTGCTTTATACTTATTGTGGACCGCCGACCCTCTGATTGAAGGACGACCCCTTCTCACCACTACGCCACTGTCACAAACGCGTCATGTTCAGAACATTATGCGTAGCCGCACACAGCGCCGCCTGACTGACGGCCACTGCCAGCGCTACTACTACAGCGGTGTGACTGCAGCACGGCGGTGATGACGGGCCGAGCTTCTCAACGCTGATTGGCTTTCACAACTCAGCGTCACGCAATTTTTTTTAAGTCAACTTGCGCGAATGAGGCAAATTTGCCATGTTGCGTAATTCGCGTAATTTGTGCCACCCAGTGGAACTCTGCATTGCTCGCAACCATTTACGTCGACTCGCGTGAAAAATGTGCAACACTTTTGGTGTGAACGCAGCAAAAGAAGGAATGTTGGCCACTTCCTAATGTTTCCCCCTAGGACTTAAAAAAAACCCCTCAACCATCATTTAACTAGCAACTGTTTTTTTTAGGTTTTTGTGACCAGAGCAGGTTAAAGTTGTGAGTGTTGTGTGTAGCTATTAAGGGTTGGCCTGCAGCCTCAACGCCAAAACTATTGGGAAGTCAGTGACAGTAGATGGACAGGAGATCCTCTCTGGCCCTTCTTCCTTCAGTGAATCAGCTAATGTGATGGATTGGACTGTCCTCTGTGTGCGATTATGTGTGTGGAAGGGCTGAACCTTGACCATATGCACACACACACAAACACACACACACACGGCGCTGTAGGGCTGCCATTAGTCACTCAGTCAGGAGTGACAGTCCACAGTGGTTGGTGACTATCACAGGCCAACCTGTTCATCTTCCTGCCACGGCCCATCAACACACACTCAGAGTCACTTACTCGCCTCCTGAGTGGTAGTGGTAATAATCCATTGCTCATGTCGGGCAGACACACTGTCAGATGTAAGGCGCGGACGGGTGGAAGGTGAAATGGTGTGAGAAGTGCTGGAGTTGTCACCGAGCCTGGAAGAGAGAAAAATTGCATTTGTTCAATGATAAATTAGGCAGGAGTTCTCCAGCATGTTCTTCTTACAGAGCACGTCTGCTGGCTGTCAGTGGACACAGGAGGACTACCGAGCCGATGCAACCGCCAAGATATCAACTGAACGACAACACAAAAACTACAAATAACAAGCTACTAATGTAGCCGTACTTGAAGTGTTCCCTCGGCAGCATGCGGACACACAGGATCGCCCCGCCGACAGCAGCAGAACATTCCCGCTGCGTTAAACGTGACGCTGTTCGTGGCCGTAAAGCTGCGGCGGAAGTAAGGGAGGAAGTCAGGTGACGCACGCTCATGTGCCACGTGAAGCCAAAAGTCCACTTTGACGTGGTTTAAGTTGCGTAGCTCTGCTCAGCAGCTGGTCTCTGACTGCCGGTCTGCCAGCTATAAAACCAAAACCTTGAGCTGAAAGAGGCTGGAAGTCCACTTCTCAGATAACGAATGGATCCGTTGTCAATATGATGGATACAAATATTGATTAGTCCAGTTTATTTATGCTGTAATTTGGTGTGTATGTGTGCATGGGTCTACATGGGTGTGTTCATGTGTACTGGTGGTGTGGAGACACACGGAGACACACGGAGATGCTGAACCAGAGCAGAAGAGATGGAGAGAGAGAGAGAGAGAGAGAGAGAGAGAGAGAGAGAGAGAGAGAGAGAGAGAGAGAGAGAGAGATAGAAACACATAGATAGAGAGAGGAGAAAAGAGAGAGAGAAAGAGAGAGAGCCCTCTAAGCCTCATTCGAGTCTGTAACTTGAGAACGTCCGGGGGGGCGGAGCTTGGTTTTGGCTTGACTGCTTTCAACATGGCTGCTGGGTCATGAAACACTCTCATTACAGATGAACAGGAACATGTGAGGACAGAAATAGGTGATGCAGTCACATAAAGCTTCATATTCCACCAGAGTTCACAGCTCCACCAGCTGTGATTGGCAGCTGCATCAGAGCCTCCTCGGCTCTGATTGGTTGTTTTTATTCTGGTGGTCCAGTGTCATTAGGAGCACTGGGAGGAGGCAGATGGCTTCACAGGTTGTCTGCCTCCTGGTCGACTGGCAGCTGTCATTACAAGTTTCCAAGGTTTTTGTAACATTGATATGTGTGTCTCATTGTGTCAGTGTCAAGTGTGCAAGTACAATAGCAAACTGTCAAAACTGAATCCTAATCGTAACTCTTCTTTGTATTCTGGTGTGTGTGTGTGTGTGTGTGTGTGTGTGTGTGTGTGTGTGTGTGTGTGTGTGTGCGCAGGGTGGTTACGCTGCCTACAGATATGCCCAGCCTACTGCTGCCACAGCTGCTGCATACAGTGACAGGTAAGATATGAGAATACGCCGTATTATTATGTTTTAATGTTCAAGGATATTCTCACTGGTGACTCATCGGTGTCATTTAAACAAGGCGACACCGGCACTGCACACACAGCAGTGACTTGTAGAATGCAACCGTTTGCTGAATTAAAAGTCCAGAAACACAACAACTTTAAAAAAACAACTATTTTCATATGTATTTTTACTGCAACAGCACGAGGTCCACACAAGGTGCCACGGTGACTTCTGAACCTCAAAATGACAAGAGAAGACAACCGTGCTGCACATAAGAAATAGCAGAGATTATGTGATGTAGTGACAGCGTCAGGCTCTTCCGCTCAGTCCCACAGTTAAACAAATGTCATAGAAATCTATACTGCAACAGCTGTTGTGTTGAAACAGGTTGAAAACAACGTTAAGGTTTCATTTTATGGTCATGAATTTGTTTACAAACACTAGTTATTTAGCCTCACTCTCCAAGTCCTCGTACTCCCATGAATCAATACCAAAGCCTCTTGTGTGACAGAGCAAAAAGCCTGACAAGAGCATATAAATCCATTTCATAACACAATGCACCCATAAATATGAACATAAACCATAAATATGACTCGAAGGACTCAAAGGTGACTCGGGAGAGCTCCCCAAGTTACACTTAACTAGTCTCACAAGTGTTTTCTGTATAGTCTACCTTTTAAAATGATCCAAATAGCCCTTGTGGTTGAGGAGATATTTTGTATTTAATATGGGGACAATGTCTGGGGGCTCAACGGGTTGGGGAGCCGGTCACATGCTAAACGCCACCTGATATAACAGGAGTATCTACTGCAACAGCACCACCATGGGCAGGCTCAAAACTCATGGAGGCCATGAAGTCATTTTATTAATCCTCTCCAAGAAAAAAGATCATTAGAATCTTCACACAGTTGGATAGCTTTTCTTTGGATGGCACTGCCGGAAAATATGAAGTATGGGAAAGGTCTGGGGTTGAAATAGTGCTTTCTAGGGCTGAAATGATATTTGAGGGTGTTTGTCTCCCATATGTCCCACTCCAATTTACTAATAATAGATATATTCATAACACAATGAATAATTTGTGTTAAATTAGTAAGCGCTGGTGTGAAATTTGAGTTTCTAATTGCATAGAACATTCATTATTCATCTTCTGCCTCACTTCAGTTTTTTCCCGGACTTTGTTGGAATTAATAATCTGGGATGGCAGAAATACCATCCATCTAATTCAGGAGGCGTGATGTAAAATTAATATAGGAGGGCTGGGGCTCTAGAAAATGTAGCAGCTATTATTTTAGCAGACAAAGGAGGTACATTTTCTCTTGAAAATAAGTTATCATGCTTCTAAGTGATGACACTGTCTTCATTAGCCAAAGGGGCTTAAAGAGGACTCAACGTGGAGAAGATTTATTCCATTACTTGTATTCAGAAGACACATGGAAACCTGATGCATGAGCATACGAGAAGGAGGTTATGCGACTGATCGTCTCTTCCTAAAATCTTTTACGTCACAGTGTGCTCAGTGTACTCTTCCTGACAACCACCAAGCAGCAGAACCAGCTGGAGACGAGCAAGAGATTAAAGTGGAGAATTGTTTTTTAGCTGAAGAGTTGTTGGAGATCCAAACTTGAATTCAATTCAATTATTTAGTAATGTGATCGCTCTTCTTAGTTTTTGTTAGCACACGAGCTGCAGCATTCTGGATCAACTAGAGAGACTTAGAGCTGCCTGATAATAAGGAATAAGTAATAAATGCATGATTATTCTGCATTGCTTTGAGAAATGTTCTGTAAGTTGTAAAAGGCCGTTCTTGAGATTTGTTTGAAGTGGGATCTGAAAGGACAGGTCCTGACCAAAGATAACTCAGAGATTCCTTACGGCGGTGGTGGTGCCAGAGCAATGGCATCCAGAGAAACTATTTCATCAGATCATTGATTTCTGAGGTGTTCTGGGCCAAGTAAAATAACTTCAGTCTTGTCAGAGTTTGACATCGGGAAGTTGCATGTCAGATGAGTGTGTTGCGGTGTCTTCTGGTTGTGTAAAACGGGAACTGTTTGCTGACACACACACCGACTATTTAAATTGCAAAGATATCAGATTCTACTGCCTGCAAGAAGCAAAACAATGGAGCTTTATAGAGGCCTTGGACACTGTTTTGATGTTCCACTCAGGTCTGGTGTGTCACTAAGGGCTTGCTTGTGTACTTGTGTGGCTATGACGCACCCATCTGTGTGGGGCCACATGGTGCATGTTGGTCACGTTCATGTCACAAGGGTCACAGATGGGAAGCATCAACAGCTGCTTTACCGAGACCCAGTCTGGCTCATGTGGTGTACAAACCAACGCAGTCACTCAGATGCATGCAGATATGCTCATTCAAACACATGATGAGCATTCACAAACTACAAAACACATGCACGCGGGAGGGCAGTGCATGTACAGATGCCTCTGTATGACGTAAATCAGAAAACGATCAGTGGGAAGATTGGTTATTTCTCTAAAGTTATTCTTAAAGCTTGTCATTCGGGTGATTGTGCGAGGGCATGGTCATCCTTCAATCAGAGGATCGGCAGTTCTTTGAGTGGTCGGAAGACTAGAAAAGAGACGGTGTACCACTCCACCGGCATTGCCCCCGACCTTCACGCTACACTGAAGAGGCGAGTCAGCAAAGACAGCCCGACAATGTCCAGAGCCTTCAGCATCTCAGGGAGAACCTCATCCCCTCTCGCAGTGCCTTGCCACTGAGGAACTGTTTGACACTACCTCAACAACCTTTTCCAGGGATATGGACGAGTCTCCCGACGAGTCTTCAAACTCTGCCTCTTCCACGAGGCCGTGCTGGTCGGCTTCTGGAGTTCTTCATACCTCTCAACAATATCCCCTGTCCGGGTCTGCAGTTCTCCTCCCCTGCTGAACACAGCTTGAGACGACCCCTGCCTTTGCTTTCCCTTTCTGATCTGTCTCACAGTTTGCCAGAACTTCCCTGAGGCCCAAAGGAAAGTCCTTCTCAATTGTCTCCCTGAACTCCTCCCACACTCGGGCTTTTGTCTCTCCTGCCGCCCTTTTGGCCAACCAGTACCGGTCACAAGGTGTTCTGCTACCAAGTAGATTCGTGAACTGCCCCACACAGACCAACTCAAGACTCGAGATTTCAAGAAGACCTGGAACTCTGGACTACGAGGCACAAACAACAGTTGGAGACTTCGCCTCAGCGACTCGCTGTCACATAGAGGCAACCCTCTTGTGAGTATCCCCACACCCACCCGGCACCTCTCAACCTGGCCAACCTCGAAAAAGAATAGAGTCCAGCCTCCTCCAGGTGTTTTGTTCCAGAACCAGTGCTATACATAGAGGTGAGCTCAAATATATTATACAAACTATATATATATATATATATATACAGTCTGTACTGCTCCACTTCCTGCACCAGCTTAGGTTTCTTTCCCACAAGAGAGTCTACATTCTGCGTCCCTAGAGCTTGTCTGTGATGGCGGGGTCGGCACACCTTGGTCCCCGACCTTGCCTGCCATGTTACGGTGGTAATTTATTGGAGAGGCATGTTAGCAGAGCAGCTTTAACAACAACATATCCATGCATGTGCTTCTGGTACAGTGTTTACAAGTGCAGGACTTCTGCATATCACCACCTTAATATAAAGGCCTGCCCCATTTGGATTAGTTCTGCAAACCCGGTTTTGGCAGCCAAGGACCAGCATCAGGAAGATTGTATTCAGTCCCTAGCTGTCCGAAGCATTTTGAACCTGCAGTGCAGGGGTATGACGCTCCACTACGTCACAGTACAGACGTGGTTGAAGATGTGAATTCAATCAATTGTGAGACAGATGGGTTTACATTGTTAATGAAAAGCTTTAGTTAGTTAAAAGCCTGGTACATCTGTACAGACACTAAAGGATGATTTGAGTGTCAAAGACCTGCTATTTGATGCCCTGAGAATGAGAACGGGATTAAATTAGCCATTAGCCTCAGCTGTACATTTGTCCCAATTAGCAAATGTTAGCACGGTAGATGATGAGCATGGTAAACATTATATCTGTATATCATGTTAACATTATCATAGAGAGCATGTTGGCATGTTGCTGTTTGCGTTTAGCTCAAAGCATCATTGTGCCTAAGAACAGTCTCTCAGAGACGCTAAGAAATATAATAGGAAAACAAAGGTACATAGATTTGTTAATCAGCAAAATGGCAATATATCACCTAATATTATAGTTCCATAACTGTGTACTTAAAAAAAATAAAAGATTTCCTTCTTCACTCTATTTGAACACCTTGTGCATTTGACCAGGTGCCCGACCATTTTATAGCGCTGTTAAAAATGTTGTTTCCAGGTTTATCTTTTCACCTCAGGGTCATTTTAAAAATGCATTTGACTCAAATTGCATTTGAATTTGTGTTGTACTTGCAGCTTACCACACACTCTCTCTCACATTAACATTCACAGTCTCTCACACACGCACGCACGCACGCACGCACACACACACACGCACACACACACACACACACACACACACACACACACACACACACACACACACACACACACACACACACACACACACACACACACACACACGCACTGATGATGGGTTAGGGCTCTGTGCTGTGAGATAAGATAGGTCAAATGCGGTGCTGGGCTGAGTGTAAGTGTTGGGGGGGGCTGCATGGTGAATAGCAATGTCCAAAACTAATCGGGATTAACTTCTAATCGCTTCAACCACTGGGCTGCTATGCAAATCAGCTCAATTATAGGCACAGGCCCTGCCCCCTGATTGGCCCTTATCATGACTGGGCGAGGACACGGAGGGGAGGAAGGGAGATGGGGTGGACTGGTTGGCTACAGCATGGCTGCTCACTTGGAATAAACACTGCTTCTGTCTATCTTTCTAAAAATAGAAAAACATTGATTCTCTATTCTTTGATTGTTTTTTATATTTAGTCTACTTTTGTGATGCTCAGTGTTTTTTTAATTCTTTCTCTGTTTTGTGTGAGCTCTGTTCTTTCTTGGTACTCTTCCTCTGACTGCTCCTCGGATTTAATCACAACCCTTGGGATTATTCATTTAACGGGTCTGAACAAATGAGGTGGACACAAAACGACAAGAAAATCCACATTATGTCCACAACCACTGCTCAGACTGATGGAGTTGTTTTGGAAAGTGTTCTGAAAGGATTATTGGAATTATTTCCATCAGGCCAAAGAGAATATACCTTTTTGACGATCGGAGGAATTTTCTATTGTACGTCAAAAAAATTGTCTTTAATATATGTATATATCTATATATATATATATCTATATATATATATATATATATATATACATATATATATCTATATATATATATATATATATATATATGTATATATCCATATATATCTATATATATACACACATATGTATATATACACATATGTATATATATACATATATATATACACATATATATACACACATATATATATATATATTAGGGCTGGGCAAGTTAACGCGTTAATATCGCGTTAACTTTTCAATTAATTAACGGGGTTAATTCTTCGATCATGCGTTAACTGCATTTTTTTATGCCCCAAGATGCCCCAATTAAGTTTTTTTTCCACCAACACGGTTGCCGATTGGCCCACACACGGCAGCTACTGAACATTTATCTGGTTTTCCTTTATCATAGCAGCTGTTTTGAAAGGCTGGAGAGAAACCTGTTCACCAGTGTACCAGAACCTCCCCACAGATGTTTACGTTGTGGAGTCAGTGTGACTCTCATTGACCTTCGTGGGGATTATAACATTTCAGCCTCACAGGAACTGATCATGTGACCCGATGAGCTTAATGTGTAGAACAATGAGGTAAAATATACATATAAAGCATAGAGCTGCAAACGACGCTTTGTTATTCTTATTATTTTAATGATCATAATTCCTAATGACTTGTTGTTGGTGATGGTTCAAAAATGACATGTATCTGTGCAAATAATGTGTAACCTGCCTTTATATTGATATTTAATCACACTCAATATCCCAGATAATTAGTAAATAAACAAACAACTACTTAGAATATGTAGTAATGAATTTAGACAGAGGAGTCACTCACCATGCACGGTGACCACACCAGAACTATCTAACATTCATACACCGTAGTCACAGCTATGGGAGCAAGTTTTAGCATGAAGTGTCTTGCTCAAGGACACATCGACGCTGGCTAGCGGGGCCGGGATCGAACCGCCGATCCTCTGTTGAAGGACGACCCAGCTCACCACTGAGCCTCAGTCACCCGCATATTTAATGTCTCTGTTAGACTGCAAAGCTGTAATTTGATGAAAGCATTCTTTGCCATCTCATGTATCTACAGTTACGGACGAGTATATGCTGCAGACCCCTACAACCAGACACTCACTCCAGCAGCCACATACAGCGTTGGTGCCATGGTAAGACTATCGTGCCGGCAACACATATATGTTCCATCTCTGGTCCTCTTCACATCATGCATTACCTCACAGTATTCCTTTTTTTTCTAAGTACCTCAAATCAAATATTTCTCCAAAATACATTTTAAAGATGAAGTTGACATGCCCTGCATGACACCTGCTTGTATTTACATCATTTAGAGCTGCAGCTGGTGCTCAAGCTTGAGGGGAGTGAGACTAACTGACCAATCATTGCTTTTGGTGTGGTTGATTATGCTACTGTCAGGATAAGCCTCATAATTTGCAATGGTAACTACGTTTCCTGTACCCATATTAGTAATAAAACATTAAAAAGCATGAAATGATATATGATCACAGTAAAAGTAGCTCTACCATATCTCATGCTGGACTCATCCAGCATTCATAGATAAAGCTACAAACCCAATAAATCGCAAGAAACCCCCGGGGCCGATGCTGGGACAGAGCAAAGGGGGAGTTTGGCATCTGCAGGTCTGAGGTTGTTTGTCGGTGTGGGAGGTTAGAAAGTTATGAAGGGCCGAGGCTGTAAAGGGCTCTGTAGGTGATGGGGAGAATCTTAACTGTACTCTTCTCTGTTTGGGGAGCCGGTGTAGGTTTTGAAGGACTGTGGGGATGTCTCGTCCGGCGGGAGAGCAAACAGCTGGGTTCAAGCTGCGTTGTCTGTAGACGGGCAATGTTTTTTAAGATGAAAGAAGACGTTTTTTGTGACAACGTGATTGACATGTCGTTCGAAGGAGAGGGTTTGATGAAAAAACATACCAAGGTCACGGATGAGTGTGGAAGCAGGAACGGTGGTGATGAAGGAGAAGTTTCTGTGAGATCTCTTGAATGATTTGTGTCTGGTGATAAGGATTTCAGATGTGTCGCTGTTGAGTTTGATGACGTTAGCTTGCTTCCAGGCCCTCGCATCTGAGAGGCAGTTGGTGATTGTGGAGTGTTTGGTGCGGGTGATGGATTTGGTGGAGATGTAGAGCGAGGTGTCGTCAGCGCAGCAGTGGAAATGGGACCCTGATGTCACGCAAAAGACCACACAGGACACCAGGGAGGCAAATGAGTCCAACTAACAGCCATCTTCCATCCAGGAGACTGCAGTTTGTTCTTCATGCTTTACATAGTGTTGTTGTCCAAAACCTTACGGAGTACTTAAATGTGTATATTTTGAAAATACCATTATGCATGTAATGAGTGGAAATTGATACGTGATGCAGGCTTTTGTAGAAAAACAAACAATTAGGCTTTAGGTAAGTGTCATTAAGGTTGAACTAACACAGGCCTTTCAAAGAGGTCAGTCGTCCTCAATAGTTGACGGGAGTTAGTTTTGTACAAGCAGAGTGGAGGTTTTCTGGCACAACCAATCATTTTAAGTTATTCTATATACTTCAAGTGTTGGAGTTGCCTTGTATCTGTGACCTCACAGCCACATTGGCAGGTAAATTAAAGACCTGACTATTTGACAGTGTTTTCCAACACTCTGTGATATCCTGATAATTCACCCAAACACACTGTAGTACTTTCAACTGAGCGCTCTAACTTTCCAACAGGTAGTATCCCCTTGCCTCCTTGGTCTGAGCCTGGAAGGCTCGTTAAATGAACCCATCCTTAAGAGTGGGGTTCAATCTAATGTGATTGAACTAATCTGCTTATCAAACCTGAACCCACAAATCCCTTTAACGTTTGCAAATTATAGATAACTAACAAATGTGCTGTCCCAGTCACATCCCAAATGGACACCAGAGGGTTTCCTAGAGAGGCCAACAAGCAAGCGTCAGTATTTGATGAGTTAGGAGTGAGAACCCATTGCACGTCTATGAAGATGATGCCCCGTTGGCTCCTTTCCCTGAGTCTGCTACCTCCATTTGTAGCTCTGTTCTTTGATCACTGACTGATGATCTATTCCACCCTATTTTTCAGAGAAAATTTACTGTAGGAAAGATCTTGCAAGAGAGAGAAATTAGTCATGTTTTGTCGATGAATAGTGTTCATAGATAAAACATAGAGCTGTTGTTCTGCATACAGCCCTGACAACCTTTTCCAATCTGCTTGTATGTAGCCTGGAACTCTAAAGCCCAGCTAAAACATCTGCGATGGCCTCACCACACCGCTTGCTACCGCTATGAGTGTGCATTAACTAAAGTTGAATCCAAACTTTTAGCAACTCAGATCCTCCTTCTGGCAGCTCGACAGTATGAGGACATCATCAGCGCGGTGGGACAGTCAAGCGGATGCCCTTGTATTGGGATGCACTTGAATTAATCTAAACCTATCCTTCAACAACTGTGCCAATCAAGCCCATAAAAAGTTTACTTTCATCATGTGCAGGGTTGTAGGATCAAACGCACCTTACAAAGATAGCTCACTACGCATACCATTAGTCAGCATTACAGATGAAAGAATTAGAAGCAATTAAGATTTGTCTGACATTTGGATGTCTTTGACAAAGGCAGAGCAGACTGGAGCTGCCTGTGTATCTGTGTGTCCAATCAATAGGCTTCCCTGAGGTAGTCTATTGGTTCATATACAATAGAAACAATTGCATTGGTAGCGATATATTTAATTCCACCAACTGCACTCCACAATCTGCACATACGCTTCATCGCCTCCATAATGCCACCCTCCCCCCACCCCATTCTCTTCTTCAGTTGCTGTGCATAAGCTTTTCTGCAGCGCTGACATCTCCTCACTTAAACTTAATTGAATTTGTCTGTGCTGCTAACGGCAGTCCAAATGACACATTAATCCCGCCTGTAAAAGGTGATGAATGTCTTCATGCTTTGGCAGCCCAGTCCATGTTAGATATTATATTTCTAATTTGGTGGATACCACCTCACCCTGCACTCCCTGGTAATGAAATAATTAGTCATTTTGATGATTAAATCCCCAGCTGCCTGGAGGGCGTGAAGTAGGGAAGAAGTGAGCAAGAAAGCCGAGCGGAAAGATTGTCAAAAGTTACTGGCCGACAGAACGCTCCGAACTGAACAGCTCAGCTGGTTTTGGCTTTATGAAAGGTTTAAAGTGTCAACACAATACACCAATGACTTTCTCAAAGATGCTGCTTCAGTGTATCCTCATACAAAGGTTTGTATATCTTGTGTACAGTTCTTCCTCATTTTCGTGTTTTTCTACAAAAGTCAGCTGCAAGTTCCTCTTGTTACACGGAGACAGACTTATTAGAAGAAACTTCCGTCTTCACAGGAAAAAACAACAACTAGGAAAAGCTTGTAGTTGAGGTTAAAATAACTACAGAAGGGTCGTATCTGAAGTAAGCAAGTTGTTTCACAATTAAAGACATATAATGTTGTAATGTTGTATACCGCTCCATCGCTAACCTCGGTAAACCCATTACTTGTGTTAAATGATGTTTAAGCTATCATTTGGTCCTGACACAGTACATTTTCCCAGTTCCCTTATTGGATTGCTTCCTGCTCCTTGTTTGTCCTGGAAATAGTTCCAGTTGGCCCAAATGAAGGATGTGCCAATTCCTTTGTTTCTGCTCTGAGGACTGAGGATGGAGAAGCGAGGACGGATCTCTGAGGAGACATAACGAGGCTACATGAGACCAACAGCCCCTTTACTAGGACTCTGTGTCACAATGCTGCAGCTGATCGGGATGCTGCATAACATCACTGCAGTTTCTACCAAATTGAATTGACAGACAGAATCCACTAAGTTTTAGTTTCTATTTATTTTCTAATGTGGTTACATTTTTAACAAAAGAACCATACACAATTTCTTCATACATTTTCTGTTATTCTTCATTTTTTCAGGCAGAAGAGAAGAGTTTGTTGTCAGTTTGCAAAAACCACATTTTTGTCTTATATCATCATTTCCATTCAGTCAAGTATGAGGTTTAAGTCCATGTGTGTTGGGTAGAAACGTAGACGGGAGACTTATTCTACGCTTCCCTTTAACATTTGGGCTCATATAATATTTACACGAGAAGATATTCTAGCTATAATATTGTTTTCTAATTATTTTTTTTACTACGATACAGAGAAAAGAGGGGTGTACTTTTCTTTCTGTTACTATACTATACTTTTTCTTTCTATTTTCAGTCCTACACATTTCCACTAATTAGCCGACTCTTCTGGAATGACACATTTCCCCATGCTGATTGAAGGAGTCTGAGCTGAAACGATAACTAACAGCAGCAGAGAGGAGAACGTGTTTAAAGGCTGAAAGCAACGAAAACTGCAGAATCTGTTTTTTTATTTAAAGTGAGCGCCCCAAATCATCTGATTGGGTAATCCCAGGGAGAAATAGAGTGAAGGGTTATGAATGAAATGGAGGGTAAAGTGAGTCTTCCTGACTGAACTCTTGCTTGAGCTTCATTAAACATAATATACTACATAATATTTATATGTAGCATTAGAAATACCATTCATCCATTTTCATCAGCTCCATTCGGGGTCGGCTCGTGCTGGCAGACCGACTCAGGCTTCCCTCTCACCCGCAACACTTTCCAGCTCATTCTGAGGGATCCCGAGGCGTTCCCAGGCCAGCCGGGAGATATAATCCCTCCAGTTCTGGGTCTCCCTCGGGTCCTCCTACCAGTTGGACGAGCCTGGAAAACCTCTAATGGGAGGCGTCCAGGAGGCATCCGGATTAGATGCTGAACCACCTCAGCTGACTCCTTTCAATGCAAATGAGTAGCGGCTCAACTCCGAGCTCCCTCCTGATGTCCGAGCTCCTTACCCTATCTCTAAGGCTGAGCCCGGCCACCCTACGGAGGAAACTCATTTCGGCCACCTGTAACCAAGACCTCCTTCTTTTCCAACGAGTAGGTGCAGCGCCTACTTTACTCCTACAGGCGCACCGATCCGCCTGTCCATCTCCCGCTCCATCTTACCCTGAACAAGACCCCGAGATACTTGAACTCCTTAAACTCCCAGACAGGATCCTCTGCCAGATGTTTCTTGTTCCCCCTCACTACACGTTTGCCTGGTCTTTCCAACAGGCTCCCCCGCCATCTGATCCATATGGCACCACTGCACCTCCTGCACAGAGCTCCGGTTCTTTCCCGCAAGTAAGGGGACGTTTCACGTCCCGAGAGCTAGTCTTCGCTGCCAGCAGTTGGCTCTCCTGGGCCCCCTGTCCGGCCCGCCCCCCCAGTCTACATAGTACCCAACCCGACCGGGCCCCTCCAGGCACTCGCCGCCAAGCTCCCCTCCTGGATCTTATTCTGGGAGGGTGCCCCGGTTTCCCTGGTCCAGGAGAGATTGCTAAAGTCTGTGGGCCACAACCCATCAGGGTCTTTTGAACCACTTTTAGTCTGGGCTTTCCCCTAAGACCTGCCTGAGGAGACCCTAAAAGGGGCTAGTGCCCAAGACAACATAGCTCCCAGAATCCATGAGCCCCTCAAACCCCTCCACCACGGCATGGAGGAGGATGTCATTAGAAACTGTGTGGCGATTTCATTCAAAATATAATATTTCATCAGCTGATGAATTGTTTATATAATATTCAGAAAGGCCTCTTGCTGTGGTGCACATGCAGATGGTTCTCCACGCTGTGTAGCAAGATGAGCCTTGGGTATTTGCAACCAAGAGGATGTCATCACTTCCATTCATGTGGTGTTGTTGAGCAATGAAGTCCATTTCTTCTGTGCCCATGTTGTTTCCACATTACAACTTAAGCTCATGAACACCTTTTGAAAAATATTTGGCATAATGTCAAGTGATTGTAATGTCTTTCTACACCATATGGTATTAACACATTGCAGGGATGAATGAAGGAGAACAATGTGAAGTGATGAAGGTTGAGGCAGAAGTACCGACAAGAACTTCAATCTACTTTCCACCCTGCAAGACACTGATATTGTCACATACCTTCTGTGTTTGGGGAAATGTGGGAGGTCATTTGAGTTGGAATTTTTACCTGAGAAATTAGAGACCAGCAGATTTGCAGAGGATTAAGTGTAAAAGTAGGAGCATCTATCACCGAGAATGTTAGGCCAGTTTGAACGTCACTCCTCTGAAAGGCTTAATGAACAGCTTAGTAAAGAGATTCAGAAATGCAAGTTTATCTGGACACACACAGCGGAAACTGTTAACAGCTGTGAATTTTACAAAAACAAAGCATAGTTCATATTACATCTAACATTCACTCCACCCAGTGAAAACCAGCATGATCCATCATCAAGATTAAGCCCATCTTGTTTCCCATTATGCTAAACATCACCTTTCCACTTGATTCCTTTGATTCGTCTTTTACTCCACTTGTTCACAGTTGTATTGACTGGATTTATTTCACATAGCAGTTGGCATGCACCCCTGGCATGAAGCGTCTCGCTGTGCTTGCTGCATGACGGTTGCTCCGGTCATTGGTCTTTTCATCCCCCGTGGGTTTGCACTGGAACAACGGGTAACGTAACGCTGAAACTCTAGCTGGAGCGTGTGCAGGACTAAAAGGGGCTAATGAGGGTTTGTGTGCGTGTGTTTCTATGAATCTGTGTGTGTGTGTGTGTGTGTGTGCATTCTCTCCTGGGTGTGTGTGCCTGTGTGTGTGCGGGTGAACCATCGTGTTTGTCCGTGCGTTTGTGTGTGTGTTTCAGAACGCGTTCACTCCGCTGACAGATGCGAAAACTCGGAGCCATGCGGACGACGTGGGGCTAGTGCTGTCCTCTCTCCAGGCTAGTATATACCGGGGAGGCTACAGCCGCTTCGCACCCTATTAGCGACACCTCCAACCTATGCTCAACCTTCCAACAGGACAGAAAGAAAGTGTGTGTGAGCGCGAGTGTGTGAGTGAATGAAAACAGCAGGGAGAAGAAGTTATGAGACGAGAGACGTTACGGAGGCCTGGGTAATGCAATACATGCAGTTTGTGCATCATTTCTGTTTCTCCTAAGAGAGGAGGACAAAAAAAGAATATAATGACAGCTGATATTTTTCCTCTTATACCTCAGATATTTTGTGCTGTGTATTTTGATATTGTGGTTTTTTAATTTCTAAAGATTTAAACCTAGATTATCAGCTGTAGAGGTTTTGTCCATGGTACTATTAGAGAGCTGCTAGAGTGCTGATTAGGACACAAATGACACATTTATCAGATTCAAGTTGTTAGGGCTCGTATAAAACTCCAACCATGTAACATAGGTCTTAGTCACACTTTGGGTTGTTCTGTTTTGTAAGAGTGTTAGTGTGACTTTGCTAGTCCAGTGTTGTTTTACTCGTGTCAGCTTCCTTTGGCGCCTCCTCTGTCAGTTTAGCGATGCAATCTTTTGAGGAAGTCAAGAAGCCTTTTGAAAACATGGACATAGACCAAAAGTTCTTCTTTGCTTTCTCCTTGCGAGCAGAGTGGTTAAGCAGAAGAAGCTGAGAACAGCCATTGTTGCTATTATGAAGTCCATCCTCTTGAGATCTCAACAACAAAAAAATGTCTTGTTACGTTGAGAACATGCCGTTTACTTGTGGCTGCGACTTTTCTGTCATTTGCTCGTAGTTATTTTGTCAAACCAAGATAATAATTATGTCCAAAATCCCATGTTGTGTCTCCATTGTCCAGAAAACTGCATGTATTGTAGCCCTTTATCATTGAGTGCAACATGTTCTGGTTTTTGTTCTGTAACTTACAACATTGCATTACATTGAAGAATAAGTGTAAGTTTGACTTTGTATCTCATAATTACAAAACCCCATCTCTAACGTGTATGTCAAATATAATCATCATCCACCAAATCAGATTAGCATGTGAAAATAGATGCTACTGTTAGCCAGTCCATTGGATTCGGTGAGAATTCATAATCAGCAGCCGACGGCAGGTAAACCTGCGGTGCAATCCAACGACGTAGCCTCACAGATACAGCTCTTCAACATTTCACTGCACAATTATTATACTTAACACCAAAACACAGCCGTTAACATTATACTCAAACTCAATGTGCCCCCTTCATAAAGGGTAAGTTCAACCTGGACCCTGTGACCTCATGTTGCTGTGTAAGTAACTGATGAGGTCATGACTTCATGAAACAGCTGCAGTGTTGAGTGAGAACGCTCACGTTGCTGTTAGCCGTGTCTGTCGACATTATGGACGCAGCTCAACACTTCCTGTTTGGTGTCGTGTCATGTGACCTGATGCCTGGCTTCAGAAGGAGAACGTGAGTGAGAGCTGGGCCCTGTTCCTCGTACCTGGCTTACTGAGTCCGCTGGATAACTGTCAGGATAAGATGACGTCGGTCAGGCTTTCCGGTTCCTCAAAGCAAGTTTAGAAAAATCCCCATGGGAACGAAATCTACTGACCTGGTCCAGAGCAGGTTTAGTGAAAGTTCACTGGATAAGATGACCACTCCCACCGGACAAAAAGCAGCTCCCTTCCTCATTGATGAAGGAGCGATATTAATTATATTAGTTTTATAGGGAGACAGTTCTTCCAGATCGCCAAGATCTGTTCTCACATCATGATGACTTCCTGTGTGAGCTCACATCATGATGACTTCCTGTGTGAGCTCACATCATGATGACTTCCTGTGTGAGCTCACATCATGATGACTTCCTGTGTGAGCTCACATCATGATGACTTCCTGTGTGAGCGATATCGCTGGCCAGCATTAGCTGTCTTACATACTGTATGCAGACTGGATCACAGACTGGATCACAGACTGATCACAGACTGATCACAGACTGATCACAGACTGGATCACAGACTGGATCCCAGTCTTGCACTTTTTTGTGAGTGGTAGAAGTTTGTGTCGGCGATACATAGAACGTCGGGGAAGTCGCTGCATTATGAATGTGTTGAAAGCAGTCATAATTATATGACAGTGTTATTAGTTCGCCATACAGATGATTATTGTAGAACACGGTGTAGATGCACTCATGATAAGAATACAGAGAATCACACTATTTCTTTTCACCGCTTCAATTGATTGAATTTTTGATTATGAATAATACATACATGCTGATCCGCCCATACACACATTCAAACTCCTAGTCATATGGTAATCTACATATACATGAATATATAGTGCATGATACGTGCATACAGTACATATATCCTCATAAGTATATATTAATTTATATACTACTGCCAGCAGGCACATTTAAATAAATATCATCTGATTGATTTGGGTGATACATTTTCCCAACACTGACGCATTTAATTTGTCTGATATTTTGCGATGCTTGTGTCTCGCAGCGTGGTGTCACGCTGCATTCACGGCAAACGCGTTGCGAATATGTGCAACAGTTCAATGTGAACGCAGAACTTTGCCATGATTATATAGACTTGACTTCCTCAAATGCGATCATGATCGTCTCCTGCTCCTTAGCAGAGAAAAAATATCTCTTCCTTTGAGTTTCTTTGACATGTTGAAGCGTTAAACCATCCTGGTTTCAGCGCTCCACTTTTCTCCTTTCTGAAGAGGAACGGGCACGCGCAATTATCCTGAAGACTGACGTCTGGTGAGAATGAACCAGACTGTTTGAGGGCGGGTCCACCTTCCAGGAGCCGACATAGCCTGACGTCAATCATCTCATTGGGTTAAGCTGGATAACAGGACATGTGATCGACTTTGTTGAACCAGGTACGAAGAACAGGGCCCTGCAGAGTGTCGATGTTGGAGCACAGAAATTGTAGCTTGTTATCTGAAAGATGAATATTTAGCTAATTTCAGAACAAGACTTGTTTAGACGGAATGAAAGCTAAAGCAGTGAGGTGAAGAACTTCTGTCCACGAGTCTGACCACAATGTGAGCGCTCAGTGGCCACAACAGGCTCTTCTGGACGTTCATGGACAGTGAGGAGTTTCCCTGAGAGGTGACATCACATCCTGTTCAGCGTTTTCCCTCACACGTGGACTTCTTTTCAGCACCAATGAATGAATGTGCTTACTCCGAAAAAAAATACTGTGATATCACGTCAAACCACGAGATGCTTACAAAATAGCGTGATGTGAATTTTTGGCTTTGCCGCCCAGCCCTACTCACTTAGACACAGGAACATAAGGAAGCAGGGACCAGGTTGGATAGTAGCAAAAGTTACCCTTTAACCCACATCATGACTTCTTATGGCTCCACTGACTGGACATGCAGACAATAATCACTCATCATGACAAGGTAAACCTGTCGTCATCATGAGATACTAAGTCACAACTACAAGAGGAGCGCTCCACTCCGTCTTCCCTCCTCTGGCGAATGCAGTGTGTGTTTTACAACCACAACATTCTCACTTCTATGTTAAAAAATGCAACAAATTGAACGTTTCTCTAATAAGGGCATTGCTGCTTTGTCATAAGGTGAGGAATAGCTACAGTACGCCAACAAGTATTAGCAGTGGCAGCTGCTCTCAGCTTCCACACATGTCCAGGTGGAGGTCAGCCCACCCTTTAGGGAGAGGATGGTGCAGGGCGGCGCCTCGACCCAACGATGCGCTCACATCCTGCATCACGTCAAGCCAAAGGTTCTGATGGACGTATCCGGGGTGTTCATGTGTATAGTGAGGATTCTACATAGATATATAAATTATGAGGTGAGGGAAAAAATAATTGTCATGGCAACCAAACTGTTGAACCATTCAATCGCTTCGTCCACATGCTGTGATAAAGACAAGAGTTAGGGCCGAGTCAATTAAACTAAACAACGTGTTGAGACGAATTAGATGATTTATAGAATTGTAAAAGGAAAATTCAGGATACTTTGGACAAAAGTCAAAAATGAATCACAGAGTTGCGAAGATGAAATGTTTGGTGGCACTAATCCTCTTCTGTTCTGAGTCGTGTTGGCCATCAGACATACATGTTTTTATATCAACTTCCAATATATTCATTGGTATAATTGATGATTTTTATATACAGGAGATATTTAAAATATATATATATATATATAGCAGTGGTCAAAGCCACCGTGTCTATTTTATTTCTTTGCTCATTTTGTTTGACCTTGTTTTGTTTTTCTTTCATGATTAAAATTCGAAGGAAGGTCAAGTACGGTATAATAATCCAACAATGTATTATAATTGAACTGTGCAGTGAAGATGTTCTCTTATATGAAATACACAATGGTATAATGTTTTAGATTTAGAAGAGTAGATCAGTTGTTAGGGCGAGCTATCTCATTTTCTAACCATTGTTCTGATTCATTTTGTATTAACTCTTTACAATGTAAACACAATGTACATATGCTCATTTATTGATTTGTATTCTTTCTTTTGGTCAGGTGGGCCATTTTGCACATGTAACTTGTCTTTTTCAGATGAACCTGAGACATATCAGTGCTGTAGATGTAACTTTTCCAAACCTTTTTTTGTCAGTTCTGTAATTTCTGATTCGGTCTCTCTCCTCCCATGTCCTTCTTAACGTGATATTATTTCTGTTTCCTAGAAATCAACCTTTACTCTTTGAAAATTAACTGTTTGAATATTATAATACTAGATGAATATGAGAAATAAACAGGCTAATCTACAGTATGATGTAAATAGAATTTAATGGAATAAATCTGCAGTGTATTTGAAAAGCACTTCGTGGGCAACAGGAGCTCTGCTACGGCTGCATTGCAGGCCCGCTTCCTGTGCCACATTCTGTTTACAACTATTCCCAATTAGTGGTGTTGGTACATATCTCCTTTTTGTATTTATAACAAATTAGATAGGAAAAAACTCAGATGCATCACATTCTAAAAGAGGCTGCAGTAAGAGCATCGGGGCTGCTGGGCTCCAAACCAGAAACTGGACGACTCGTAGTCCTCACTATGCTGAATGTCTGACTACGCAACTACTTTATACAAGCTCTGCTTCCAGTAGGTGTTGTGGTTCAAAACAAGGCTTCCTACCCAGTCATTGTATGTGCATGTACTATGGTTCTTCCACTAATCAATAACCATCAATAAAGTTTGGTTTTCTCAAGAAGTTCTGGTCTGTTTCCTGTTTCAAAGGCTTTTGAGAGAAGAGATACTGAGAGGGAGTTGAGCATGCTCGTCACGTTGCATCTCGTCTGGACGTGTTCTTATTGCTCTACTGTACTGTGTGTCATTCTATATGTTTCTGATGGTCAAGGGATGGACTACACATGCTGCTTGTCCTCTCTGTACTTTCTGACTTTCCCAGCCGGTCTGTGGCTCTCAGGCCATTCGCTTCTTCTGGCAATGCAAATCATGGCAAACCACTTGCAAATACATAGTTTTATTTCTGAAAAAGGCTCAGTTTCTTTCTCAAACAGCCAGTCGTTGAAGATATCAGCAAACGCTGCTCAAACAGGAGAAACTAGTGTTCTGTTCGGGGCTGTTTTCAGCTGCTGGCTTCATGCTACATCGTTCATACACATGAATGTGGGCTGGCGTACAAATAAACCACCGTGTGTGTTTATGCAGATGATGAAACATGTCCCATAATGCAACTGTAGGGCTCATATCAGCCAAAAGGAGGTCTAACAGCACTAGATATTCCTTTATTAGTCCCACAGTGGGGAAAATTGCAGGATTACAACAGCAAACAGGTAAAGTGCACACAAGAGACATAGTAAATGAAAAATAAAAATACAAGTAACATAAATAAACAGTAATAAAAACTATAAAGAATGCACAATAGCAATATTATATATACAGCCAGAATAAAATGTATTCATATTGCACAGTTGAGGTGGTTAAAGTGACCAAAGTTGTTTATTTTTCTGTGGTCTTCTGTGAGCTCAGCTGGTTGTGCAGCCTGACAGCAGCAGGAAGGAAGGACTTGCAGTACTGCTCCTTTACACTGCTCTGTCTCTTTTCATAGAGTGCCTGTGCGTGGTCAGTCCAGTCCACTTTGTTGTTCAATTCCCTAGTCAGATACACTGGCAGCAGAGGTTCACATCCTGAAAACCTTTTTCTAAACCAACCGGTCTTGGAGACCCATCGAGCCACTTCACCTCCAGAGCTGCAGCTGGAATTCAAGTCCCGGTATCTCCGCAAGAAATGTTTCTGTTTTATGGACTTTGATTGCATTTAAAAAAAACCTTGTGTGAGAAGAGTTTCTGTTGGAAGAAAAACTTATTCACGCTTAATCAGAGACTATCTCACTGTTATATTCTGAATTCTCATCTTACCGTCTGTGGGGAATCTGTAGGTCTATCAGGAGACATGCCCAGTTTGTGTGTGATATTAACCTCATGCTCTGTCTGAAAGAACGTGCAATCCCATTGCTATCACATCATGCCGGGGCCAATCTAAAGACGTAACGGGGGATGAAGCCATGAAGACGTCACGGTGGCCTCCGTGTATTGATAACCTTAAGCTATTTAAGAAGTGAGCGTCGCTCATTCGGAGAGCAGTCTCAGATATGCAATTAGTAAAGTAAGACGTTGTGTCTCTGTCTCTGCTCCTTCAAAGAATAAATGTTCCTGTTTTAATGATTTTACTCCAAGGTGTCGAGTGAATTTTCTAACAGTTTCCTTTGTCTTTAAATGCCCGAGGCTGTAACAGGACTGATTCGGTTCTGGGGTCACATGTCAGTGCATTTTACACTGCGCGATGTGTGAATCACTTTATTCTTGTTATATGTTTTTCTTCTTTAAAGGGTATAGTTATGGTATTTCAGATGTGTTTCGTTAATAAATGTAGGTCCATTCAGGGAGCAAACGCGTGTCCAACCTGCAGTACACCACCAGACAACCAAAGGAGGAGCACCACACTACTCATCACATCACCTCGTGAAGTGCTGTGGAGATCAAGTGAAGTACGCATGTCAGCGCTGCTTCTGATTCAAGCAAAGAGAAGAATTACTCTGCAACAGAACTTGATTAGTGTCAATAAAAAAGTCTGAGGAGAGGGGACTGGGGGGGGGACTTGGATCTTTTTGGGACTCAAGGTGGCCTCTATTGGCCGGCCGCCACTGCAGGTGACAGAGTGACAAAGTCTGGCTTGTATTAGTTTTGGGAACACTGAAGGTATTTTACTTGTTGTGGTCAGGAAGTCTACGTTCCTCCTGAAAGTCACTTTTGAAGAACAATCTTTTTCTTTCAAGGAGTTGTGTTGTCTAAAAGGCCCTGCACTGCAGCAGCGTGCACACGCACACACGGTATACATTTTGGGATATTTGTAGGCGAATACACCAAAAAGGAGCATCATAAACCCTTGAGTGTGGTCTCTTTGTGGTAGTGGCTACTAAATATGAAACTGAGTTTTTGTGATAGTGATCTATATGTTCTCTGTACTTGTACTACAAATGTGAGTCCACTCTTTTGAGACTTAATCTGCTTGTGTCTCTTCGTCGGCCGACAATAACTCACGCGGTCCAAGCCGGTGCTCAGATAAATCCTCCTGGTTGTCCCCGTCTGTGTTGTAGCGCCACCGAGTGGTCAAACAGGCTCATTACAAACACTGACTTTTCAGCTCCAGCATTTTAATCAGGTTATGGCCCATGAGTCCGTGAGGGAGGAGATGGACCCGATCCCCATCTCCTCCCTTACGGAGCGTTTACTTCTGTCCCATTGCCACAGTGACATGTTGAGCTCTTCATGAAGCCTTTCCACAACTCAGCATTAGATGTGCACTTTGCCTAAGGGAGTTACCCACAGTGCATTGCAATGTGGCGTTAAGCACGCAGCTCCCAATGGAAGCATTGAGATGTAAAAGCAAAGAGGCACCTCTCGCCTGATAATTAACCTTTACACTACAACATCAGGGATTAAAGATGGAACATGAAAACACATGAAATCAGGAATGCAAGCAGAGATCAGGCGGCAGGCGCATGTTGGTGACATAGGGGCCGATCACACAGGACGCGACTTTTTAAAGCGCAGCCGCTTAAAAAACACCTTGACAAAAACACACCGGCCGTTTTTCAAAAAAACTCGCCGGGCGTTTTTTAAATTTTTTTTTAACAGGAGTACGGTGAATACTTATCCACGAGTTGTGTCTGGATGACGAGAGCTTTCAGTTGTACTTTCTGCTGAGCAGCAGTCAGCTGGAGCGTCTCTGAGCAGCAGAGTCCTGTTTCCATCTAGGATTTAAAGCTCTTTGTAATTAAATACAGTTAACATTAGTAACAAGTTTTAATATTTCCTTATGGTCCTTAACATGACTGTGCAATTTTAAAGTTTTCATTTTGATATGCAGTTTGTCATGGTGACGTTTTTCAATTTCTGAACCAAAAGAAAACTGAATATGCGTCCTGACATGTCAAAGACTTGTGTTTATTGTGATTCCTGCAGCTTTACAGGCTCGAGGTCGGACTCGTTCTAAAGGTGTCAGTATCACTCTGTGGCTCGATGGGAGGGCACCGAACATACAATTAAAAATCATTTTTGGCCAATATTTCTCAGACTCTTGATGTTTGATAATATTTGTGCTAAAAATATTTATATATATATATATATATATATATATATATATATATATATATATATATATATATATATATATATATATATATATATTTAAAGGCAAGAAGTTGCAGATTCGTTAGAGATCCAGGGCAGTAGGGTCTGGTATTCATATCGTGGTCATATGAGCGGTAGAACTTAAGGAAACCCTCGGCTTGAATTAACAGATTATTGAAAGTATTTCCAAGTTACAGCGACGGTTATTTACATGATCTGCGTTTGTCGGTCATCATCGTTGTTCTCATGGTGCCTCACTTGAAATGCTGCCGCTGCAAGGAATTGTGGAATTGTGTAAAGGAGCTAAGGAAGGAAGCATTGAAGCTACTTTCCTTTACGTTTAGAGACTTCAACCAGCACTGATCACGGGTCACTTCACTCAGTTCGGACACCTCCTGACCATAAAGGACTATTGAACTGCAGCCAGTGTGTCTTTGCAGAGGTTTGTCTTCAGCTGGTTCTCGTGCACCATCTTGTGGACATAGAAGTACATCACATAAACCTGCAGCCTGACCAGAGTTGAGAGATGCCGAGTGTCTCACTGAAGCCTTTAAAGTTAAGTGTAGACACACAGAGGCCAGGACTGCAGACTGGAAATAGTTTAGATATTTCTTCTGCAGATGAAGGTTGACATTCTCTTCCCTCGGTGGTCTCTGATCCCACCGGCGTGATTGACAGCGTTTACTTGTTTGAAATATTCACATCTACGTTATGTAGAAAGTCACACAACTGCCTTGCAACAGCTTTCTCCAGTACCTCACAGAGGAAGGGAAGGTCAGAGAGAGGTCTTTAGTTAGCCAACACCTCTTGACTGAGAGCGGGCTTCTTAAGAAGAGGTTTAATTACAGCCGCTTTGAAAGACTTGTGTTACGTGCCCTGTTGGTAAAGACCCATTGGATATTCAGTACAGAGGCGCTTAATGGTCAAACTTCTTCAGGCAGCCTCGTCGGGATGGGGTCTAGGAGACAGCGACAAGGTTTAGAAGTAGAAACTGCTGAAGACAAGGTTGATGAGAGGAAAGCCATCCAAGCATCGGGGCCCTCCAGGGCCACTAGACCTGAGGATCTACGCTGTTCCTTCCTGATCCACGGCCTCATCTCCGTCTTCTCTTTCCTCACGGGGCTCTGACAGTATTTTTCCCACCTCGTCTGTGTCGTTCGTGCTAACCCCTTTAGCGGCTCTGCCACCTCCTCTGCAAAGTTCTCCCTGCTTTCATCCTCCATCTCGCTCTCTCCTCGCCCCCCTGCTCACGCTCTCCTTCCGTCATTAACCCTTTTTCTGGCTCTGATTAACATTCAGCTCATCATGTTCATTTTTAATACACATACTGATCATTTATTAAAGCACAGGCTACATTTATGTTCTTTTGCCACGCGCTCCCATCTGTGGCACTGAAACGCTGAGCACTGAGGCTATGCTTTGGCTGCACACACATTCTACACTCATCTGCTTATCAGCTTCCAGGGCCGTACAAAACTTTGTTGAGTACGGGTGGGACTGGACTGGGTCGTTGAATTTTACTTGAAGGAATCTCGTACCATCGGCAAGCTTCGCACCCGGCCACACCCTCCTCGTGACCGGGCCAGGTCTGCAGCTCATCCAGGATCTCTGCGTCCTCCGTTTAGAAAGTCAACACCAACTCGTTGTTGTTACTGTGTCTATTTTATGTCCGTTCAGCTCATATTACGTTGCACCGTGCTAATTCAGTCGTTATTTCCTTTTTTTTTAATAAACAAAGCGCCCCAAGAGAGGTGTCTACAAGGAAAAAAAGAGAAAACAAAACAGAAGCTATAAGTCTCTAAATCTTTGATCAAAGAAATGTAATAAAACAAGCAGAGGAAAGAGCTGCTAAACTGATTAGGGCGACGCGCCCTAAACTGATTGGCCAACAGCTTGTGCATGTGTTGCTCATTAGTTATGCGCGCGGTGTGGCCGTAAGCCACAACGGAGCAAAGTGATGGGACATTTAATAACCTGAAGTCATCTAAGGCCAGTTTCACAAAGCTGGTTTAACATACTCAGGGTTTCCCTCAGTTATCGAGCTACACTTAACCAGATGTCTGCGGTCATCAACTCGGTAAGTCAACCCAGGAGAGTCTCATCTAGATCTGTGCTCGTGCACATAAAAGGGGCGGAGTTAACTCTGTTTGACCAATCGTGCACCATGAGAGCAACGTATTTTATAACGGAGGAGCAAACCCTAATTTTAAGCACATATTAAAAATATAGAGATAGAATCCAAGCCAAAAGCATATATATATATATATATATATATATATATATATATATATATATATATATATATATATATATATATGGCCATTAACATTTATGGTTGAATTGTGTTACAAACATTTTAAATGGACTTAAATGGATTGTTTTGTTGTCACATCAGTGGCTTTGGTATCGATTCGTGGGAGTACGAGGACTTAGAGAGTGAGGAAGACCTCCTGATGGAGAATGCTGGCCCCATTTTTGGGCGATGCTCGGGTTTATCGAGTGTTAAGTCCCATTAACGAAAATATATACATAATTGAGTAAGTTGTTATCCTTTAATAGAAAAATGTTTCCTTTATTTTAAAATTGTTAAATTTTCTGGCTTTTCACTGTTTTTTTTATTTTATTTTAATACATTCATGAGTAATGATTACACTTTTTTACTGTCTCATAATTTCTTGATCACTCAGCAGTATTTTGTATCACATCTCTGCTCCTGGCACCGTCGCCACTCATCTAATCAGCTCATCCCGTACACCTGTTGGCCACACCCATGTCTCGTCCATCACGCTCACCTGTTGCACTCTGCTGCACCTATTTAAGTTGCAACTTCACTCACTGCAAGATTGTTCTTGGTATTCATGCCAGACCTTCGGCTAGTATTCGCCGACCGCACTGCCGGTTAGTAGTGATGGTGACATTAAGCTTCTTGAAGCAGTCCATCCAATGAGTTTGCTCATGGGCTGAAACTTCATGGGGCTTCATTTGCTTTACTGCGTCGAAGTATACGATACATGTAACACCGGCAAAAAGAAAAGTGGAAAACAACTTGGGGAGAGAGTTGTGACAAAATATATCTTAAGTTCTGCTTGTCCTGCGTCTTTGGTCTGTGAGACTATGCAGTGACATACGAGGAGGTACAGCGCGCTGCAGAAGCTGCTGGACCTCCTGTCTGCTGCGTGCCGCTCAATTGTTTTGTTCAATACTCAAACATCTCCGTGACTTATTGAGCGGTGTAATCGCACGACAACGAATCAATAATGAAATTCGTTGCCAACTTTTTAATTTTTTATCGATTCGTTGTTGCAGCCCTTGTTGAAATGACACATGACAACCTGACAGCAGACAAGGGAAACCAGGGAGATATATATTAGTAGAGAGGAAACACAGGTGTGGGGCGTAAACAATCAGGGGACACACATGGGCGTGGCCAAGGACAGGTGAACAGAATGAAACAGACACACAATCAGAGAGACAGAGGACACAGACAAACTACAAAACGTCCCGGGTCACTTATGAATCAGAACTTGCATCGAATTGTTTAAACAAATCCGGATGACGGTCTTTCAGGTGCTTAGCTAAATTGGAAGTATTCCCTCTTGTTCTGAAAACCACGGTAGCATCTTTTGCATAATGTGTGTCCTATAGTTACATTTACATAAAAGTATGTAAATGCAGTAAAGCTGCGGTTCCCAAACTCAAGAACGTTGCAGCCCAATTTGAAATCTGAAAATCTTCTGCGGGCCACCCGAACCTTTAATCACAACTCCAGAGCGTGAGTGAGATTTTGTCGACGTGGGGTGGGGTTTGGGGTTCAAAAAGTGGGTGAGCACCTTACCAGTAAAGCCACCGGACTTCAGTGAGCAGGAGAAGCTGCCGGTGGTCGCTTCCCATCTCCGCGCATAGTATGGCAAACAGGTGCAGTGGATGACTTTGATGAAATTTACTGTTGTCACCGCTTCATCGAAAGAAAAAACCTTTAATTCTGCAGGCATCATCTTTGTAGCCAGTGTGAGCTATTGTATTGTGTTTCCGGGGCTTTTATTTTGAAGGAGGAAAACGGAAAAAGAGGTGCGAAGAAATGTTGGTGGTGAAAAAGAGAAGACGTTAATAACGAAGTTGCCGGCTTGGCTGACAAACGATCGTGTTTTATTAGTACCACACAGTATAGGCGCTAAAAGAACCCTCGGTTACACCAGTAAAAGAATAACACGTCATTTAAATCATGAATATTTTTATATTCATTTTAAACTTTTCAAAATTGAAAATTAAATTTTATTTATTTATAAATGACCTCTCGCGGCCCACCTGCAGTACCTTCCACACTTTGGGAATCACTGCAGTTAAAGTATTCAGATTTCTTTAAGGCATAATTATTTACCTTCACTTTCAGACACACAGGAGACCTGCAGCGGCTTTCAGGGAAGCGGTTCGCACTGTTCCTGAAGTACAGGTGCAGACCCAACTGGTCTCTAATGTCTAATGTAGCCACGTGAGGCTCCTCTTCAGATGCGTCCTCACAGGCTAGAGCTAGCCTACGTGCAGCACGGTGGACACTGAGGAGCCATAGCCATTCCTCTGACAGCCATTTTGTCTTATTAAATTTGTTTATTTTAAGAACAAAATATTTAAAACTGTTTATGTACAAACCCCCCTCCCCCTTATTACAGCAACAATATGGGTTCCAAGATTAAGTGTGTAGGGTTTCCCTTCGTGTGAATGATCGTTCATGCTGCTACTATTGATTCTGCTTTCCCGTCAGTCAGGCAGGTCAGATGCAGGAATTGGCAGAAGACCTTTCCCTCGTTTTATCGTTTGAATATTGTTGTATAAAATTTAAATGTACACAATCTAAATGCATCTTTAAAATACTTTTGTTTACATTAATTACGTTTCATTAACAGAACATACTTTCATCTACATTTTATTACCATAACAGATTTAAATTAATTTTATTCCCTACAAATGCGCATTACTTACGTTTTCTAGCTTGACATAACTTGCTGAAAGATTGACGAGAGAAACTATCACAATTGCAACTGACTTCTCTGATTAACTTCATACTTTGAAAGTGTACAAGAAGCGAACCCAGTTGTGGAGGTCATAACAATTTATCGAGGTAAAAATTCTGCTTCATGGAGTCTCTGGAAGCCCATGCAGACTCGGTTTGGTTATTTTATTGGTACTCGAGGGTAAACTTGGTTTGTAGGAATAGAAACAGAGGAACAACAAGGCATCCATCTTGACATACATTAACACAGACAAGACAAACATGATAAAAGTACTCAGAGCTCCAGGTCAGTGCTGTTATAATTATCGTCCTTTGTCGTCCTTTAAAATGGAGCCGGCTATGCGCTCCAGCTGTCTGGCGTACAGAGACTCTGGACTTCAGACCTAACGGTATCGAGCCTCTGCTATGCAGATGAAAGGCTCATGAGCAAGTGCTCGTCCTCATTGACCGGCTTGTTCAATGTAGCAAGGATGCACTCTTGGTACTCTGTCAAGGAGGTATTTTTAGCAGCGGGGGCCATCCGGGAATAGGAATGAGTCTGAGTGTATGACCAGATCACACCAGTTGCGTCTGGTGTTGGGTGAGGATAGGCAGCACAGGTGCAGGGAATCCACAGTCAGGAACCAGGTAGACGATCACCAGAACAGGACGTGCAGAGACGCAGGGGACACGAGACTACAAAATAAAACAGGAACCAAAATTCAACCCATGACAACTATTGAACATTTAAGTATTTCATATAAAAAAATATGTATTTCGCCTGGGTTGTCTTAATTGCAATGCCATTTTTCCATCGGGGACTGTCTCCGCACCTCATTCATGCCTGGAAACCGCTTACCTTTAGTTTCAATATGCTTAAAGTGAGTTCTGTCAAGTGCGGTGTTGAAAACAGGACCAAACGCCGATTAACAGTTCCAAGAATCTTTTAATAACGAAAAAACGGAGGACGGCCATCAGGCGGACTGGAGCAGTCCGGGGGGGGCGGGCATCAGGGCGAGGCTTCACAGAAGGGGCCCAGGCCTGAGAGAGGGACGCAGAGGGACTCCGAGAGAGGGACGCAGAGAGAGGGACGGGGACCGGGAGCGAGAGGAGGGCTCCGAGGCGGCCGCGGCACACGGGAGAGACAGCGGAGACACGGGACTGCAGGACACAGGGCGGAGAGACCAGGTCTGGCAGTGGCGTAGAGGCCGGGTCTGGGTCGGGAAGCGGCGCAGAGGTGGCCCAGACCGGGCGTCGACGCGGGGCCCCGGAACCCCGGCCCTGAGGCTACGGGGCTCACCGTAGGCCAGGGTCCACTTCCTGGTCGATATCGCCAAGGTCTTGGCTGTCAGGTCCACAAAAAAATAGACTGACTGTCCTCCTTTGGAGGCTGCAGGGGCCACCAAAGGCCAGACGGGTTCTAGCAAAAGGATTCTTGGAGCGGTGGAAGGCTGGGTAGATTCAGTCGGTTCGTTCTGTCAGGTGCGGTGTTGAAAACGGGACCCAAACGCAGATGAACCGTTCCAAGAATCTTTTAATAATGAAAAAACAAGGACTGGCTAGAACACAGCCCGGGTCCAAAAGGGAAAAGGCAAAAAACCAGAATCAAGATGGGACTTGAAAGGAGACTGAAAAAGGACAGGACATGGACACACCACGGAGAAACACAGTACGAACCGACAAGGAGACAGGAGACAAAAGGGTTTAAAGACAAGAGGAGGTAACGAGCAACGGGTGGACTGTGAGCTCTATGACGTACACAGGCTTTCGTGAAGGCGACCAGAGTATCATGTCTGGTCTGAGGTTGGTGGAAGCCATCTCAGGTGGAAAAATTAGTTGCTGGCCAATATCGACAATCATCTTCCAGTCCCGGCCGTGGCTAGGTGTCCAGTTTCTGGCTTCATAGGAGGATGATTGGGCCTCTTCTGTCCCTCCCGGATGAATGTTGTTGTTTTAACGAGATTGCTTGTTTCTGGAGGTATTGGTTGCACGCCTCTTACACCCTGTTTACACCAGGGGAAAACGCATATATATTCATGCGGTTTTGCCTTTCATTTACACGAAAATGGAGATTTTATCACAGAAAACGATCATTTCTAAAAACTCCGGCCAAAGCAGAAATCTACAAAAACTCTGTTTTCGTGTTTGCGTGTGCACTCGGTCAAACAAAGTTTTAGGTCCTCAAACGTCACCGTACGCGACGAAAAAGGCATCACGTCATATATGAGCGTCCTCTGTTTACAGTTTGCTTACTGATCACGGCGCTCGGTGGCGGGTTCATGTAAACAAACTTTTTGGAAGGCGATCATTTGTGTACGACGTTATATTTGAAAGCGGAAGGGCAGAAATATTGGTTTCCGTAAACACCCGGCTGCGTGTAAATGCGGCATTAGTCTCAAGTGGTTAGGGTTAGGGTTAGGCTCTTGAGGACCTGATTGTGCCACTAGGTGTAGCCTTAGGGCAGCAAAAGCTTGAGCTTCTCAGGCAGTAGGGTCTTGTTGATCTCAAGACCGTCAGCAATGTCTTGCCTTACTTGCTGCGCTTGATCTTTAACCTGGAGGCTTTCATTGTGCTATCTACCCAGGCTCTTGACGAGTTGCTCACACGCTGTTGGTATCGGGTCATCTCCAATGCAGAACCTCACATCTTTAAGCTGTCCCTTGACTGTGGAGATGCTTCGAGATTTGCTTGGCTTGTACAGGGAAGCACACCTGGAGATTCTTATAGTAAATGTCAAATGATTGTCAATCGGTCACACAAACAATGAAAACAGTTTATACCAAAGCTACGCGTGAGTGGACTTACATCCCCAAAGTGACCCAAAAGCCCTAGCTACAGCGAATAGGACAATCAGGATCCCCAGCATCGTTAACTGTAACATTACCGAAGAACAGCTTTCCGGCTCACGTTCTATGGAGCGCAAAGACAGGAACTGCACAGGCATGTTCCCCGTGTGGACTTCTGTCTCAGGTGCTAAGACACTACGTTTCCGCTGGCCTGATCTTCATATGTAATTGTATACAAAATTGGTTTTAGTTATTGTAGTAAACCACCCATTAAAAGAATAGTAGAATAAGGATATTACATTATATTCAACTGCTGACAGATTAGACCACACAGTTGAATTTAGTAAGACACATTCTGTCTTACCAGCAGCCTTATTCTGCATCCAGGCCCCTTCCAGTGTACCATCTGTGAAAACCTGTCCATCAATATCTCTGACCAAAAATGCTTTGTGCTGGTTAGGGGGTACTTAAAATGTTATGTTAGAAGTGCCTATGGAAATGGCACACGCTGGTCTGCTATGTCATCTCACACAAGTTTCACAACATACTTACCGTGTTGATGAAGCTGGTCCACCAGCAAGAATTCATTCATGAATAATAATGCTTTGCCTTGCTGGTAAAGCTGATATTTTTTATGTTTTCTTTCATTAGTATCATGACTTCGATATTCTAATGGGTGGCATACCATGTCACTTAGCTCACAAATGTTAAAATTATAATTAGGAAATATTATAGAGGTCAAGGCAAGATTTGCACTGTTCATAGAGCAAATCATCAATTTTGTCATTGTTTTCTTTTATTTCATATTCAAAAGAATAAAGCAAAAGAAAAGTAATTTAGAAAATGTATGGAAGAAACAATAGATACTGGTGAATTTACAAGTCTTTTAGATTGTAATTCTTCAGATATCTTGACATAATAACAAGACAATATCTTCGATGTGTACATCACATTTCTGGGGAGCAGTCTTGTCCAAAGATTTTTTTGAATGGAGAGAGCCACTCTAAAAAATGCCTTAAATTGCTCCTGATGGAATCGCAATAGCTGGATGTGAAATCTTCAGAATGAAAACTTGCTGTATCAAGAGAGGAGACTGAACCAATGGAACTGTTGCAGGATTGCTGAGGTGTAATTGTTCCAGAGCCACTATCATGTTAATACATGATAGTGGTTCTGGAACAATTACATCGAAATGTTAAAATTTAAACAATTAATGTTTTAGTCTTAACAGCCGTCACAAGACCACATACCATTTTGAGTTGCGTTAATGGAGAATTAATGTCCTTGTGGTCACCATCAACTTTCCACCAACCGTGCCTGCTGCTTGAGGTAATCCATCAGCACATCTGGATCCACAATGACAATTTCTGAACAGTGGCCATCAACAAACTCATAAGACCTGAATTGTTCAATGTACCAGGAAGAGACTTTTGCAAGTGAATGCAACTTCCTCTGCGTTGACGAGAATAGTTGAATGCTCAAAGCATTCAACTATTAATAATAAGCCCGCAGGAGAACATGCAGCCACACTTAAGGAAAAATCATGAATTACTGAAATGATTGACAAGTCTTTCTTGACACAAAGCAATGATGTTGATTTTAGATTGACTATACTATAAGACGTATATCTACATTACAACATGTGTATGTATATATAAACATGATCTGTTAATTAAATAAACATACATCAAATTATGGCAACATATGCACATAAGTGGTTCACATGCAACTCTTCATAAATCACATCTCTTTAAACACACCTTCAGATGCAGCCACATGACGAAATTCCTGTCGCAGGAACTCTTGCAAATCTATATTTACACGGCGCCTTGAGGGAAAATCCACAACCTACAAATACACAATAGATGTTCAGTAAGTTATTTTCTCCAAATAGCAAACCCAACCTTAAAACATACACACCGACATAATGTAGGACATAAATATATATTACCTCACGCCACATCTCGGGGAGAGTCCAAAGCAGCTTCCGAAAGTCTTTTCCTGGCTGGTCCACAGTGGTCGCCGTTAAATTATTGCTTGGACCAAAAAGGACGACGACGTCTGGAGCACGCGGCACCGCAGAATTTACCACCTCAATTCTCAGAAGCTTTGCAAAGGCCTAAAGGAGTTGACGTCACCTCGAGGGCAATGTCGTCTGGCACCTCCGCTAAGCCATCCGCTAAGCCTCGCAGGTGAGAATCTCCCACTAGCAAAACAAACTAACACAACACAGAATTTTTAGTATTGGCAACAATATAAATCCACTATTTTTTATAATAATTTGTCAAAACAAATATACCTTTTTGGTTGGAGACTCTACAGGAATTACCAATTTGAACCGCTTCCATGTGAAGGCGGAAATTGACCATTGGGTGACTCTCCTACGATGCCCTGTTCCAAGAGCTATTACGGATTGACATGGAAAATAAAATAAACATTATGAACATAATCCATTTTAACAAATATCGTAGACATTCCGCAGTCATGCTAAAAAAACGTGCACATAGGACACCAATTAAGGAAAGCAGATGACTAAATACCCAAAGAAATAGGACGGGGAGGTTGAGAAGACATGTGGAGCCGCCTCCTCCCAGACATATCCTGATGGTGTTCACATCCACGTGGCATCGGGAAACAGATTTAGCACATTGATTAGTATTACTCATTATGGAATAGTATTTATCAATAGTATTTCATGAAAGATGATTTCACTATGTACATGAATGGCTACTCATATTTAACACAGGTCACACCGAGTTGTTTCATGAACTTTTGTCTGCACATTCTTATGATCAGATTATAATCTGCATATAAAACCAAAAACACCATAAAATGAAGACATTGTTTGAAACTGATCAAATAGACCATTTAGTAGCTCTGTACTAAAACCATAAACCAGGTTGTTTATATTAAGTACAACTATGAACCGGGTCTACATAAAACTGTAAGAATCTGTGTTGTAGTTCATCTCAACAGTGGAGTTGATTTTGTAATAAAGAGAAGGGGCAGGCACAAAACACACACACAAAGGCAGTAAAAATGTCACTCAGTCGCCAGCTCACATTAAAATCCATCAGATAACTCCACTTTGCAGAGAAAATAAGTCTCGTCCCAAAACACAAACTTCAGCTCTTTAAGTATGTAAGCGATCTAGAGAGAGATCACAACATGTATGAAGAAAAGCAGCAAGCAGAACATCAACCCACAGAGCATAAAGCCTTTAAATCCAAGACTTTAGTTGGGGTGTGTGTGTGTTAAAAGGCAGTAAATATAAAGGGGGCAGGGGGGTTATGGAGACATAACACACACAAACACAAGAACCATACAAGGCGGGAAAAATAGAGTGATCCCTCCCTCTATTTTTCCTGATGAAGCCGGGGGGGGGGGGGGGGGGGGGAAAGAGAGAGAGAGAGACGGGAAAGAGCGCTGAACAGTTCAGCCGTGTGGCTGCCAGCTCCCTCTGCAGCAGGAGGATGCTCCTGCACCCTGCCTCCGTGCACAGGGTGCACGAGGGTCTGCAGGGTGTCACTGCTGACCCTGCTCAAGTTACATGGAGATCCTGCCTGGATACAGCAGGACCCATCGCCGTGTACTGCAATGACAAAGAGAACAAATGTACATATCAATCATAGAACATGAAAGCAGACTTTAGATGAGTTCATCTAGAGACAAAACACATGAAGCAAGTGATATCGCCTCGCCGCCTTGACTTCAGGACGGTCCATTGTTGGAAATCTGCTTGGGCGGGCCATTTTTTACTATTACACATACAAAAACACACAGCATTCATTATGATACCTTAACACTGATCACATGCCACGTCCAGGTGCGAACAGCAAAAAGTGCAGGAGGAGACGACAGCCCAGATGAGGCAAGAATCTAAAGCGTTCTTTAAAGAAAGAACACTGGAAAACTTACAGCTGGTGATGACCAAACTTGCAGCGGTGAGACGCGGGTCAGCGCGAGTCAATCCTGCAACAGGCACCGCTAGCACGTCCTTCCAAACCGAGTAATTCAGCTGGCAGGAGTTAAACTTCTTTGAGAGGAAGCCAAGAGATCCTTTTGCCCTGGATAAGAAGTGTGCCCTTTCTGCTGTTCTCTCCCTCATCATTTCCCCCCAAATGTGTTTTGATATTTGACGGGGCATTTATTTGCGGTGTTGTGAGGATTTCGCCCTGTAATGCTCCGCGGCGCTCACAAGCTCTGCCGCGCCCCTCCATCCTCCTCCTCCTCCTCCTCCTCGTGCTCATGCAGCACTGAGCGCCAGGCCAAACGGCTGCTGCCTGGTTCTGACCCGCAGCATCAGACAAACAGGTAATGACTGTTTGTGCAATCCCCCAACGTTGCTAAATTAACCACAACATTAGCGCCGCTGAAAACATTACGTTGCAACTGGTCCAATGTTTCCTAAAAAAATAAATTAAAAAAAAAAAAACCCTCACGAAATCCGTGATTTCAAAGCCTGTCTCACTGTTTGCTGACATGTTTCATGAAATACGGATCCGTATCAGACCGGGCGGGGCGCCCCTCTGAAACACCTCCCCACGCCCCTGTAATCGCTCTACAGCGCCAGATCACAAATTGTCATTTACGGTTCTCTTTCTGATAGAACATCTTGTTCTGTTATTAAACAAACTAAACAACCATATTGTATTGATGGGACCTACACGACAGCGTGTCATTTCCGTCTCTACGTGGGCGCGCATGAACACCTCTCCTCTGCTCTCTGTATCGTGCAGCTCTCTGAACCAGAGCAGCTCTCTGAACCCGGAGCAGCTCTCTGAACCCAGAGCAGCTCTCTGAACCCAGAGCAGCTCTCTGAACCCAGAGCAGCTCTCTGAACCCGGAGCAGCTCTCTGAACCCGGAGCAGCTCTCTGAACCCAGAGCAGCTCTCTGAACCCAGAGCAGCTCTCTGAACCCAGAGCAGCTCTCTGAACCCGGAGCAGCTCTCTGAACCCAGAGCAGCTCTCTGAACTAGAGCAGCTCTCTGAACCCAGAGCAGCTCTCTGAACCCGGAGCAGCTCTCTGAACCCGGAGCAGCTCTCTGAACCCAGAGCAGCTCTCTGAACCCAGAGCAGCTCTCTGAACCCGGAGCAGCTCTCTGAAAGTACACGGACATCAAACTAAGTCATTAATAAATACATGGAGAAATGTACGCCATTAACAAGTCTACAACCCCGTTTTAAAAAGATGTGTAGAGGAACTCAGCTCACTGCAGCACTGAAGCTGAGTTTGTGCTTCTGCAACACTGATACAACCTGATGCTCACACATCTTCTCATTCTGTTTTGTTTTGCAATTTGCTTTTAGCTTTTTCCCCCGCCTCCCCCGAAGCTGTAAACCTAGGGGAAACACTGCCCTATAATTAATTTTTATTCATAAGGAAAATGTAAGATGGCTACCTAATCCTGCCAAGGCATTGCAGGTGGAGGACAGCATAATTAATGTAATGCTTCTTATGCTTCAACTCTGTCAGAAAACAGTACAGAGGTCCACATGAGAAGCATGGTGAGGTGGACCAATTACCATAAAAAGGCACTACAAAATTCCTTTGTATCGGAGTGGAAGCCAGAGAGCGAGAGAGGCAGACAGAGAGACACTGACCAGGTTCACAGATCTCAGTGTATCTTGCAAGGCAGGGACTAGCATTTCCAGGTGATGATGAGAGTAACTCAAGTAACAACCGTGGTAACTTTCTGGAACTCGTGAATCTATTTTCCCGCAATGACAGTGTGCTGAAGATGCATACAGAAAATATTGGAAGAGTGAAAGTCACCAAGAAAAGGCCTCAGGTGTCACTGCTGTCAAACAGAAGCCAAAAAGACCTGATTACAGCACTGGGTACTTGCATCAGAAGGGAGATCCAAAGAGAAATCCAATAAGCTGAAATGTACTCTTTTCTCTTGGATGAGAGCACCGATGTTTCCCACAAAGAACAGGTGTCATTTGTTGTGCGATATCTACATCAAAAGCAAATAAAGGAGAGATTTATTGAAGTTTGCAACATTGATTCAACAGCAGGCCAGGAGCTGGAGAATACTGTAGTCTCCCTTCTACACAAGACTGGTCTGGAGCTGAAAAACATGTATGTCCAGGGCTACGAAGGAGCAGCCAACATGAGTGGCATGTACAAAGGACTTCAAGCCAGAATATGCACACTCAATGAGAAGGCCCTCTATGTGCATTGCAAAGCGCACTGCCTGAACTTAGTCCTGGTGGAAGCTTCAAAGTCAAATAAGCACTTTGTGACCTTTTTCAACCTCGTGGAGAAGCTGTATGCCTTTTGCAGTGGCTCCTCAAAGCGCCGTGCTGCTTTAGATTACAGCAGTCACTGCATCCAGACAGACACATTGTGGAGCTCAAGAGGCTGTCAGATACCCGTTGGGCTTGCAGGGAACAAGCACTGAAGCCCTTCAGACAAATCTCTGGAAGCTATAACGATGCTCCTCAATGAGATCTGTGAAAGAAATCCACCTGACCTGGCCCTAGGGGATGCAAAAATGTACTAAAATGTGATTAACTTCGCATTCATCCTCTGCATGGAAATCACCACCCCAGCATTTAAAGTCACTGGTCTTGCATCAAACGCTCCGCTAGAAGAAAGCCTGGACCACTACACAGCCTACAAGCTAATTGATTCTGTAATTCACTCACAAGCATTGAGGTCTGAGGAGAAGTTTGCAGAGATGTTCCAATGTGCGTCAGAGAAGGCAGAGGCTCAACATAACTACTGTTGTGCTTGGTCAGGAGAGGAAAGTGCCAGTGCGTTTCCAACACAAAACAACTGCATCATAAGTGAGTTATGAGATTGACTCTGGAGTCATACTACAGGAAGAATGTGTACGACACATTTATTGATATCTTGACTGCGGAGCGCAGCAGGAGATTCCACGTGAGCATCACTGGAAGTCCAGCTGGCACAATCACAGTGCTTCCACTCTCTAACTGTGTGCCAACTGGACAAGCAGCCCGAACCCAGAGGCAGAGGAAGCTGTCCATGTTCTTTGTGATTTCTATGAGGAAAATGAACAGCTGAAGACCGAGGTAAAGGTGTTCCACTCCAGCTTTCCCTCGAAGAACCTGCAAGAAATCCTTGCCATTGTGGAGGAGAACACTGGCCGCCTCGTCTTTCCAACATGTGTGAAGATGATAAGGATCGATGCTACGCTGCCAGTGACAACAGCTTCAGTGGAGAAATCCTTACTAAAATGAAAATAATAAAACAGACTCGGGAGTCTCTGTGAGGAAGAAAGACTCTCCGACCTTCTCCTGCTTGCCATTGAGCAAGACATTAAAATAAATCACAGTGAAGTGATACAAATCTATCAGGAGATGGCACTAAGGAGGATGCTCCTGCGAAGAATCTTTCATTTATCCAGACAGAGTTTTGATACATTTTAAGTTAAATATTGTTTGATTGCATTTAGTTCTACAATATGGTTTTGTTTGTTTTTGCCTGTTATTCATTCATTTATTCAATTTGATAATTTTAGTCAACAGAAATAAATATGAGTTGAAAATATCATGTGTTTTTATTTATTATTAATTTCATAAATTTTGGCAATGGGTGCCCTTTTTTTTGGTTTGAGCACCTGCCCCCCAAACCTTTTGTGCACGTGCCTGTTCACCTGCTGGAACGCCCTCCGACAGCCCGGTGACCAGAAAACGTTTGCCCCACCCTTAAGCTAGCCGGTGAGTGGCGCCACGACCGTTGAAAAGCTTTCACAGAAGCTCCTGTAAGCCAACGAGACCAAGAAAACACATCAGCTCTTTGTTGGTTTCTTGAACTGCATATTGCTCAACACCCTCCATGACCAAGAGCGTCACAAGTCCAAAAGGAAAAAGTGAATGCTACTAGTGTGCAGTACAGAGTGACTGGCTATGCGCCCATCAGCTGACCGGCCTTAAATATACTCTGCGTCAGTGGAACTTCAAAGTTCATACAAATTATGCCATTTCAAGGTTTTTTTATTGGGAAAATGTTAGCGTGTATCAATATTGGAAGCCTGGTGTCGCCGCCAGAAGAATTCAGTTCGACAACTTCTCCCGTTCTCGTAATTTATTTCCTCGATCACAGGTAAAGTAACACGCGCTGCGGTTGCAAAGGCAGGGAGTCGTCCAGTCAACGCAGGTTGAGCGTCTAAAACAACACCACGAACAGCCGGAAGTTCGGCTCTTTGATACACGGTTTTCCTTCATCAACATATCATCAGCAAAGTAACATTTAATTGGGTCTAAACTGTCAAGAAGAGGATAATTCTGTGTTCTCATCTCTTCTCACAGAAAGGGACGTGTAACGTCCAGTCTGCTTCTCTAGTGTCAACATACTGATATACAGGTGTGTGTGTGTTGAGGAGTGCAGGCGTCTGACTAAAGTTCCCTTGAGAACCGGACATTTCTAGACACAACTACAGCTGCATTGCTGTGTTGTACTGACCTCGCTAACCTAACCTGAACTTCACTTGACATGAATAGGAAAAGCATCTACAGGAATGTTTGATTTATATTATGAAAAACAAGCATTCATGAAGGTTTATTGGCCGCTGCCGGACACCTCACTGCTTCAAACGGCTCCCTCATCTCCTTGGCTCTGGTCCTATCCAGGTTGTGGGCATAGAATCGGTCAGCAGTGCATGTGTTATGACACATAAACTCGGCCACCCTCATGCGAACATCGGGTCTTTCAAAAAAAGCCAAAACCCTGTCAGTTTTTCAAAGATTGACTGAGGCTGTTTTTCAGACTTGCCCAGACGCAGCAGTCCTCACATTGGTGAAGGTCAGACGGCCAGGGAGCTCCATCTTTCCCCACGCACATTGCATGTACGGACCAAGATTTTTGACTTTCCCCGAGCCAGAGGTTATAAACCCCATTTGGATTGAGGTTACCTCGGGCTCGTAGTGCCAGACACCTTTCGATCCAGGAGAATTCATCCAGATTGAGGTAAATCTGAGCGCAACCGAAATCTCGGTTTGTTTTATGTTCATAAACTGAAATCACATACCCATCGTCCCTGGCCTTGAGAGTGTCAGCCTTGGCCTACTGCACTTCTTCTGGGGTCATATTTGTCAGAACCCCTGGCTGGTGCCCATAAATGCACATGATGTACGCCGATAGGCAGCCGTAAAACGCATCCCCGGTACATATCTTGTTGTGGCGCTCTGAAACGAAGAGGGAAAAGTGCATAATTGGCAGCAGGAACAGAGTCGCACACGAGAACAGTGACGAGAACAAATGTACATATCAATCATAGAACGTGAATGCAGACTTTAGATAAGTTAATCTAGAGACAAAACACATCAAGCAACTGATATCATATTCAGATGAAGACCAACGACACAAATCCACCACGTAATACTCGTGGTCAACAGTTAAAGGTCCTGCCTCGCCGCCTCGATGTCCGGGTCATCAAGGGTTGGAAACCGGCTCGTGCCGGTCATTTTACTGATACAGACGAAACAAACAGCATTCATTATGATACCTTATCAACACAGATCACATGTCACGCCTGGGTGTGAACAGCAAACGCGCCACAGAGCCAGTTGAGTGATTCCAATGTCACCGTAATGTCCTCCACCCTCTGACATCCATCCTATGTGCTATGCTTCTGCAGGTCTCTGAGGACCTTATCTGCGTGGATATCCTGTATGTTTAAAGAAAATAGAAGAAAAAAACACATTTATGAAATTTTATTTGACTGACACTTTACTGTATGAACATTCCTACCATAGTTATTGATCCCAGAAAAAGAATCTGATCATATTTTATATATTTTAATAAAACTATGAGTTAATGAAATTGTACTGGGCTCCGTTCAGAGTGCCTGTCACAACCCGACTCTTAGGGCATGACAAATGTAACACACAGTTTGGAAGATTAACAAAGTGTATTTAACTCTCAGAAATAAACGGGTAACGGTATGGAGTGCTGCAGTCAGTAGCATCCGTGATGTCAATGTGCATGCGTGTGATAAGTATGTAAGTGTTGTCGGTGAAAACGAAGGACACCAACAGGACAACAGGACAGCAGCGACGGTCTGTCTCTCTTCCTCTAAACCTGCGCAGTGAGCCAGGCCATGACCGGGCTCGTCTCCGTTTCCTGGTCCAGGTGCTCTGCATCCTTGATCCCTGCTCGCAGTCTGCAGTACTCAGGGCCGTCACAGTGCCGGAGAACATTACTGGAGGAGCTAAAGTCATTTTCATTCAGTAATGAAAGTAAGTAATATGAATGAAAAGTACTTTATTAATCCCCAAGGAGATTTTTTTTGTCATAGTAGCAGCATCCTCCACTTACAGACATCAATGAAATAAACTAAACACACAAAATAAAATAAATAAGAACAGGGATAACAGATATATACAAAATAACAATAATAATAATAATGTTTAATTATAGTTTGTTTACTTAGGTTAGATTTAGTTGTATTATGATAGTTTTTTCTTTGATAGTTTACTTGTCTTTCAATTTGTTAATTGGGTGATGCTGTGGGCCGCTAGTGCATATCTGCCTCTTCTGACTAGATTAGAAGTGTCGCAAGACATATTTCTTCATCCGTCGTCATGCCTCAAAGTAATTACCTAAAATGATGTCAAATTAACAGAATGAAAAAGTACTGAATTATAAAGGGAACAATGTGATTCAAATATTTTTTTCCCCTTTATATAGCGTAACAAGGTAAATGATGTTTGATATCCATTTAAAACCGCCAATTGTTATTAGAAGAATATACCACATGATCTAGTCTGCCAGTCAGGTTCTTTCAGGGTTTTGACAGCCTTGTCCGCTCTTTCGTCCATCTTGTAATTTTTATCTCTCCGTCTTATGGAGACAGGCTCAGTCTTTCTATTTATTTTACCGAAACAAGCAAACAAAGATCGCAACCATTGTTTGTAATGCATCTTTTCTTTAAGCAAATAAAATATCTGGTTCTTAAATTTCGAAATATTAAAATATGGGCATTAACGATTCTTACCTGAAATGCGGCGGGGGTCTGTTTGTAGCGATCACGGATCGACAATGTTGTCACGTCTGTAAAACTCTGAGGATGACATTGCAAATTGTCAAGTAAACCCATAATCAAAAACCCCGAACGAGCTGGAGACTGCTATACATAAAATATACATTTTATTGACAATGCATGTCTTAAAAGACTTCTTTCAAATCAATGCATGCATTATTTATTGACTATATGACTGTAGTGTTTAATCCATTACTGTATTTCGTAAGGCACTGAAAATGCACAGCTTATGCTCAAGTCTGGGCTAGCAGCATACATCACTCACCCGACACACAACAGCAACATCCGTCTGTGCACAGCGAAGGCAACGGGTCAGTTTTCACAAACTAGAAGTTGATAGACTGAAATCAGGTGTAAACCATAAAACAATCAGTGGACACACGTGCACAATCAGGTGAACCCTGCCTTCACCCACTGACAGCTGGGATTGGCTACTTTATTTTGGTCCTGTCTTGTTGTGGAGCACACCTCGTCATAGATACGGAATTTAGCTTGAAGCGAAAACTGGTTTCTAAAACAATTCTTGTTTTACATAAAATGACAGACACAAAATATTTATCAGTAGAAACTGAGTGTAATGATCTTGAAAATGAAAATTCCCTGGTTGAAAATAGCTGTCACAAAAAAGAGTTAATTCTAAGTTTTCTAAAACTGACTGAACATAAATCATTTAGTTTTGAAAATAACATTGATCCTCAAGCAAATTTGTATTATGATTATAAATCAAATTCTGAATATTATACTGAGTATCAGTTTAACAATCTAAACATGGATGTTTCTCTATCATACATTTCAATCGAAGTCTCTATTCAAATTTTGATGAAATTCAATGTTGATGAAATTAAAGACAAATTAAATTCATGAAATCATACATTTTAAGTTATTGCTATAAGTGAGACTTGGTTAACAAACAAAAAGGGTCTTGACTTTGTCCACCAAAGGTACGATATGTTCAGAGGAAACCGGATCAATAAGAGGGGTGGTGCTGTAGCATTGTATGTACAGAAAGACTTTCAATGTAAGGTCATCAATAGCACAGTTGTTGATATCATGGAGAGTCTGACGATTGAAGATCATTCGACAAATTTTAAGAGAATATTTTTGAGTTGCATTTATAGAACGCCTGGTTTCTGCATTGACCAATTTATGAAAACCTTAGTTGATACATTAGGTCAAGAAACCTAGGTCACGAAAAAGAGCTTAGGGTTAGACATTAGGAGATGATTATTTGCAGCCAAGGCACTCGGGGGGCAGGAAGTGCAGAGACACAGGAAACAATAGACAAACTACAAAATGAAACCAGAAACCGAAACTCATGTCCTGACACAGGGTCCTCTGACCTGAATGAATTGGGCACTTCGACAAACAAACGTTGGAGCTTCTCCACTTACAACATCAATCCTGTTTGCACGTTTTCTGATTTTCACTCTGCTGAATGTGCGCCTGGAGTAAGACTGCATTTTAAAATTCATAAAGAAGCCTGAATCTCCAAAGCACTCGATGCTTTTTGTCTTACATGCTGAGCCCGCTCCCCCTGAGCTAAGTGTCCTCTCCAGCCTGTCTCCAGAACACGCTACTTCCTGTTCAACAAGATGACGAACAGGCACAAAATGATGTCACCACAAGATGATATCTCTTTTCCGTTCACCCCCTCCCTCTGTTACTACTCTCTGGCTCAGTTCATGCTAATGGGTTCCCCATTTGTAAATGAATTAATAATGACGTATAAATGAATAAGATCATTTAGATATGCACTTCACAAACATGTTTTAACACTGCAATTCATGAATAATGCAGGTAGTTACTCCTGGTTAGTTACGTATTAAGTACGTCAGGTATGTTCTGTGACTTCATCTAAAGTTCATTCAGCAGCAGTGCCTCAGAGGTGTGATGTAATTGAGCGTTGCTCGGTGGGGGAGTGGCTGCGTAGGTCGGTCCGCGTCGGTCAACAGGACTATACGGCACTCACAGAAGGCCGAGGTCTGAAACCACAGCCCGCCCCTGTAAAAAGGGCTACCGAAGAGCCGACTGACGCTCGGATGGATTTTGAGAGAGAGACGTAGGTGTCCACAGTATTGATACGTTGGCCCTTCTCTAGAGATCAGTGCACTGACTAACCTTACCTTCAGGTACGTCGCCAGTTTGAACCCAGAAAGAAAAACCTTTGCATGCACGTTTGCGCATTCATAAATCTTACAAATCTAAAATCGTTAGTCGAAAGAGGAATTGCACGGTGGTGTAGTGACTAGCACTGATGCCTCACAGCAAGAGGGTCTGTGGTTCGAATCCTGGGCGGGGCGGGGTTCGGATACTGGTCTGGCAGGTCCTTCTGTGTGGAGTTTGCATGTTCTCTCCGTGGCAGCGTGGGTTCTCTCCGGCTTCCTCCCACAGTCCAAAGACATGCTGCATAGGTTAATTGGACTCTAAATTGCCCGTAGGTGTGAATGTGAGCGTGAATGGTTGTCTGTCTATATGTCTGCCCTGTGACGCACTGGCGACTTGTCCAGGGTGTACCCTGCCTTCGCCCCTTGACAGCTGGGATCGGCTCCAGCGCCCCGCGACCCTAATGAGGATAAGCGGTTAAGATAATGGATGGATAAAGAGGAATTATGCACAGCACAGATACTTCTTCAGTGACTGTTGAGGATGGTTGCTCCTCAGGTGCCAGTAAGAACTCTCTCCAACTCCTTGTCATTCAGTTGGAAATGTTGACGTACATATTCATCTTCCTACTTGCATTTCTGTGTCCTGGACCAACCTAACGTCTTTTGGGACTGTAGGAAGCCCAACGCTCAATGTACTATGACAGGGCCAAGACGCTGCCATTCTTTAGAGCACACGTAAACTACATGGCTCCATGACAGCGGTGAAAAGCGACATTCACTTTTATTCAAGTAGCTCTGGCAATCAGCTCAGCTATTAAACTGCTACTGAAAGTAAAGGGAGCGGTGTATAAGTGGCCGGCTGTCTGTCACATTAGTCTGAATGAGGAGTGCTGCGGCTGAGAAGGTTAATGACAGGAGAGGCCAGTAGGGGAGCTGTCACAGGAAACTGTGCTTTTGAGGTTGCGTAGAAGAAGAGGCGGTGCATGTGGAGAGTAAATAGTCGGGTGCGTGGACAGGATTGTACTGCAAATTAACCACGAGCAGGTGGCGTCCCGTCTTGTTGAGGTGACCAGCATTGTTCTTGAAAGAGGAAGAGCGGTCACAAAACAGATCAAAATTGTCTGGGAATGCAGCAACAGTACTAAATGCAACAACATCCCTAAAGTAAAGTCCAACGAGGCGACAAACATGATCAATCGTGTGATGAGTGAAGACCTCCTCATCATCTGACTGTGTGACCCCATGAGACCAACAGGATCTGTAGCGACGTTGCCGCGTTCCCAGATGTCAGAAGTAACGTTCACATGTTATCTTCAACAAAGAAAGCCAATGTCCCTTTACTGTGGAAGCCTAAATGAAAACATATCCGACAGAGAATGTATCATATTTGGCGTGTTGTCTTTAATATCTGAATGACTTGTTTTTCATCACGAAAATGAATTCTCGAGTTTTCATGTCATATTAAAATAACAATTGTCCTTAAATGTTTTCATTTGATGCTGACAATGTTTACGCATACATGACACTTATTTGTTTCTATTTTGTTTTAATTTAGGCATTTTAAATCTTCCACAGATTTGGATAATCCTCCCTGGAAGCAGAATAAATGTATACCAAAACTGTTGAAAATAACAAAATTTAATGATCAGATTCAGGAACAATATATTTGTGATTGCTTCACAGCAATCAATAAGTCATTGTGTAGTTGTGCTTTCCTAACAATACTGGCTGAGGCTGCTGTTCTTTCAACCGACAGCAGCAGCTGTGAACTGTACAAACGCAGTTGCCCCAGTGCAGAGCTTCTCTTGCCCCAACTGTCCATGATATCCTCTTTCCAACAGCACGGTAATATGATGGGTGGACTGGTAGAAAAACTGCATGTTCAATTCATCTTCTATTAGATCTATCCCCCCCTCCTCTCCGCACTCTGACAGTGACACACAGTCATCAACATATCCATCCTTGTACACCAGTAACTTGCCATTACTCTCTGTGTATGCACTGTTGTAAATTGACTCTGCAGTGTACTCCATGGCATCCACAACGCTGTGCACAAGCTGATGAGAGAGCTGTGGTCCATTTCCACTGGAGATGGGAGTCCACCCGGTTATGACTGACAAACCATTAAATTCAGTCCTGAAGGGATTTGTTGTCCATTTCCTGTGGACATTAGTTTCTGCTTGGTGAAAGTGAGGCTGGGACATGGTGGGATCTGTAGTCCAGTTCCTCGCCTCCAGATGGCCGGTGCAATCCATATTGACTTGTAAAACCTGGATGTCTTTTCTTTTTTTTTTTCTCGGTATGTAAAGGTGAAGAATATTTCAATGAGTACACAATACTACCATGCAAAAACCACACATGGACACCCTGGGACATGTGTACGATTCAAATACACAGAGGAGACATCTAAAAGACAGCAGCAGAAGGCGGTTACACGGGTAGCGTTTGGTAGCAATGGTGATCAGTAATGCAACATCTATCCTGTTCCATGCTGCACGGAAGAAAAGATCTTAGAGTGGTTGATTACTTTGTCGTGAACGTTTCTGTGATGTCAGTAAAACCTTTGGTTGAACTGAGCGTTATAGTGAAGGTAATGTCAAGGAACTTCCTACGCTCTAATATCGATGTTTCCATTGAGGTATCCACATGTGTGGTAAATAATCTCTAGATATCAAAACTAAATTAAAACAACATCATTGACATCATACTTTAACATCAATGTTGTGACATCTCAGTGAATTCAAATGCTCGCTAACAACTAAATCCTTGAATGATGAAACATTTGATAAGGATTATCAGCTGGTTTGGTTAAGCGCCTCCTGCTTGCCAAACGTCCCAAATTGTTAATGTTATTTATTCTTGCCTATTTTCATTGCTTCAAAAAGTTACCTGTGTAACAATGCCTCAAAACTTCAGACACCGCACCCCCACAGAAAAACATTATAACAAAGTTACATATTTCATTTACAGCAACAATAAACCTCTTTTTAATAAGCAACCTCTTCCCACAGTTCTTGATTGGCAAATGGGATGTTCCTCCCACCCTGAAGGAAAGAGCTGGATCCCTTTGTGATTAAAAACTCTTTCTTCCTGCATCCATTCCTCCAAGTCTCTTTTCCTGTTATGAGCTCATTCTCCCGGGCTTTTTTCTCAGCATTTCTGTCTTATTATCCTGCAACAAAAAAGGCAAAACATTTTTCAAGAGATTAGAAGACCATTAGATGATGTTTTGAAGTGCAACTCTCTCTGCTGCAGAGTTCTTGAGGTCAATGCCATGGAAGCCCATATCCGATACAAAAGAAACTCCTAATGATACTGCCAACTTTTTGCCACAAAAAAAGATGTCATTCTGACAAAAAAAAGAACTCATCATTATGACAATTATGGCGGGAATGGGCTTCCATACGTTTCACCAGAGAGAGGCTTTTCTGATGCGATGCTCGACGGCTTAAAGAATGCAGCCTGAACATAGCCACACGAGAGGAAATAAACACGTCTGCTGCTCATTCTCAGAGGATAATATCTGATTATGTAAGCATGTTCTGTACATTTGAACTTTCTTTACTCAAGTGAACACTGACGTGTGCTGGACAAGCTTGACGTGGTGGAGCGCTTCCTGTGACCCTGCATGTCTGAAGGGAAAGGACCTGCAGCACCTCGCCCACAGAAGGGAAACGGGGTGATGAGGGCAACGGTCAGGTCACTGGCTCGTTCTTGGATGTCTGCCGATTGTGCTCGTTCATATGACGCACACATGACGCATACACTATGTATCCAGAAGGACACTTTGAATGAGCAGCATCAGATCAACGTTCTGGTGGCCGTACCGCCCTGAGACACCAGACAGAGGAAAGGTGCCATGGCATGGAGAACATGGAGAACATGGAGAGCATGGAGAACATGGAGAACATGGAGAGCATGGAGAGCATGGAGGGCATGGAGAGCATGGAGAACATGGAGAACATGGAGAGCATGGAGAACATGGAGAGCATGGAGAACATGGAGAGCATGGAGAACATGGAGAACATGGAGAACATGGAGAGCATGGAGAGCATGGAGAGCATGGAGAACATGGAGAGCATGGAGAACATGGAGAGCATGGAGAACATGGAGAACATGGAGATCATGGAGAACATGGAGAACATGGAGAACATGGGAGCTTGTTATTGGCATGAAGCCGGTCTATGGGCCGTACTTTATCTTCTACTGCAGAGACAAAACACTATTATGTGTTAAAAAAAAAAAGTTACCACTTGATTTATTATATTAGCATATGAGATAATACAATATAAATAAACTTTATTATTATTATAATTATAATCACCGGTATTATTGAAGAAAAACTGCATGTGTGTATATTTGTGTGTGTGAATGTGTGCGTGTGTGTGTGTGTACCTGTTAGTACCTGTTAGAGGGGCTCGGGGTAGGCCTGTCGGGGGTCGTAGGTCATGTCGGGCATGTAGGCTTCATGGAGGTCGGGGTCCAGCGGCAGGCGGTCCAGAGGCAGGTCAGAGTACCCGTAGGGCGGGTACGAGCCATCCAGCTCTGCAGCACACACACAGGGAGCTCACATTGTACAGATGCTCCCTCAGCAGACCGGCTGTATTTGCCGTGTTGTGTGCAGTAGGTGAGATGTGATAGTTGCTGCAACTAAATCTTTCACTCCATAAAAAACAGATATTGTAGTTTTCTCATGCTGCATTTGTGACACTAAAGGCGTTCTCTGCTAAATCCTCCTCATGCTGCACAGGATGAGACGGCTGCTCGTCTCCAGGCAGCTCCGTGGAGGTGAAGCATGAGCGATGAGGACTTCTGTGAGACACCAACGACATCGCAGCTCAGTGTTGCCGTCGGGTTCAACAGATACACGTCAACGCACGGGGAGAGGAACCTGCCATTTTCCTGCTGCCAGTAAACTTGTGTGCCGACTAAAACCTTCTGTACATGCATGGGTCAGCTTAGTCAGGCCCGGGAGGAGGTCTGCAGCAGTGTGGAGAACCCTGCAGAACCAGGAGAACCATGACGGAGGAGATCAGAGGAGCCGGTAGCAGGCTGGGATTCATTCATGTCCAATGAAAGATGCTGAATGTTTTCTCATTTAATGAAGGTTTTCTGAGACATTTGACATTTAAGTCGTGAGTGCTAGTCATTATCAATTTAGAGAAGTGTAACTTGATGCCAGGTCGAAGGCTCTTCCTCCTTATCTTCATCTTTAAGATGCCAGGTCGAAGGCTCTTCCTCCTTATCTTCATCTTTAAGATGCCAGGTCGAAGGCTCTTCCTCCTTCTCTTCATCTTTAAGATGCCAGGTCGAAGGCTCTTCCTCCTTATCTTCATCTTTAAGATGCCAGGTCAGAGGCTCTTCCTCCTTATCTTCATCTTTAAGATGCCAGGTCAGAGGCTCTTCCTCCTTATCTTCATCTTTAAGATGCCAGGTCGAAGGCTCTTCCTCCTTATCTTCATCTTTAAGATGCCAGGTCGAAGGCTCTTCCTCCTTATCTTCATCTTTAAGATGCCAGGTCAGAGGCTCTTCCTCCTTATCTTCATCTTTAAGATGCCAGGTCGAAGGCTCTTCCTCCTTCTCTTCATCTTTAAGATGCCAGGTCAGAGGCTCTTCCTCCTTATCTTCATCTTTAAGATGCCAGGTCGAAGGCTCTTCCTCCTTATCTTCATCTTTAAGATGCCAGGTCTGAGGCTCTTCCTCCTTATCTTCATCTTTAAGATGCCAGGTCAGAGGCTCTTCCTCCTTATCTTCATCTTTAAGATGCCAGGTCAGAGGCTCTTCCTCCTTATCTTCATCTTTAAGATGCCAGGTCGAAGGCTCTTCCTCCTTATCTTCATCTTTAAGATGCCAGGTCGAAGGCTCTTCCTCCTTATCTTCATCTTTAAGATGCCAGGTCAGAGGCTCTTCCTCCTTATCTTCATCTTTAAGATGCCAGGTCGAAGGCTCTTCCTCCTTCTCTTCATCTTTAAGATGCCAGGTCAGAGGCTCTTCCTCCTTATCTTCATCTTTAAGATGCCAGGTCGAAGGCTCTTCCTCCTTATCTTCATCTTTAAGATGCCAGGTCTGAGGCTCTTCCTCCTTATCTTCATCTTTAAGATGCCAGGTCAGAGGCTCTTCCTCCTTATCTTCATCTTTAAGATGCCAGGTCAAAGGCTCTTCCTCCTTATCTTCATCTTTAAGATGCCAGGTCAGAGGCTCTTCCTCCTTATCTTCATCTTTAAGATGCCAGGTCAGAGGCTCTTCCTCCTTATCTTCATCTTTAAGATGCCAGGTCGAAGGCTCTTCCTCCTTCTCTTTACCTTTAAGATGCCAGGTCTGAGGCTCTTCTTCCTTATCTTCATCTTTAAGATGCCAGGTCAGAGGCTCTTCTTCCTTATCTTCATCTTTAAGATGCCAGGTCAGAGGCTCTTCCTCCTTATCTTCATCTTTAAGATGCCAGGTCAGAGGCTCTTCCTCCTTCTCTTCATCTTTAAGATGCCAGGTCAGAGGCTCTTCCTCCTTCTCTTCATCTTTAAGATGCCAGGTCAGAGGCTCTTCCTCCTTCTCTTCATCTTTAAGATGCCAGGTCGAAGGCTCTTCCTCCTTATCTTCATCTTTAAGATGCCAGGTCAGAGGCTCTTCCTCCTTCTCTTCATCTTTAAGATGCCAGGTCAGAGGCTCTTCCTCCTTATCTTCATCTTTAAGATGCCAGGTCAGAGGCTCTTCCTCCTTCTCTTCATCTTTAAGATGCCAGGTCAGAGGCTCTTCCTCCTTCTCTTCATCTTTAAGATGCCAGGTCGAAGGCTCTTCCTCCTTCTCTTCATCTTTAAGATGCCAGGTCAGAGGCTCTTCTTCCTTATCTTCATCTTTAAGATGCCAGGTCAGAGGCTCTTCCTCCTTATCTTCATCTTTAAGATGCCAGGTCAGAGGCTCTTCCTCCTTATCTTCATCTTTAAGATGCCAGGTCGAAGGCTCTTCCTCCTTATCTTCATCTTTAAGATGCCAGGTCGAAGGCTCTTCCTCCTTCTCTTCATCTTTCAGAACCAGAGTCACCGCCCGCTGATCTCTGCTTATTCCTTCTCTGTGAAGCATTCTGGGAACTTCAACATTGAATGGAGGAAGCATCGCTGAGGATGAACAAGTGGAGCATGAAGGGAGGTTTTCCTCAGACACATTAGTATACTGTGTATCACTACACACGTGTGTGTGTGTGTGTGTGTGTGTGTGTGTGTGTGTGCACGCGCACTACCGTGGTTGTTTAAGTGTCTGGAAAAAAATGATACCAGCTGTAAATAGCACCAATGTGAGGGTATTACACACACACACACACACACACACACACACGGGATGAAGCATTAATTATAGATGTGGAGATGGAGGGGTTTGCACACAGAGGAAATGAGACATCCTTGTTCTGCTTGCGTCCTCTTTCCGTCTCCTCTTCTTCATTGTCTTTCTCTTTTTCATTGTCTTCCTCTCTTTCATTGTCTTCTTCCTCTTTATTGTCTTCTTCTTTATTCTCTTCCTCTCCTTCCTCTCCTTCATTGTCTTCCTCCCGTCCATCCCTCTTTCTCTCCTCGCCCCTCTCTTCTTCCTGCAGTAACTATTATTTTCCTAATCTAGGTTTTGGGATTGGAGTCATTTGTCGGCTGCTATAAATAGCAGTGGAATATATTGTTACTTTCTTTATGGCAGTTATTGCATTGTTTTGATACAACACATTGTTAAAAGTCTCAATCTAATTATTATAATTATTATTATTATTATGTATTCCTTTAATATTCTGCTGGACTGAGTCAGATTGGTCTCTTCTGTTGGTTCTGGTTAGAATATTAGAGTTATGAAGTTAAATGATTGAGATTATATGAATATTAGATGATAAAAGAGTAATGTGGGATATTGATTTGTTAAAATGCTTTAATTGAACCTTTCCATTATAAAGTGCTTTCATTGGCCCTTTTGTTTACATTCATGACAATACCAACAATACCAAAGCAGATGTCACTGTGATGCGTGCTTCTTCTTTCACGTTGCAACCCACACATTCTGGTGTCACTGGTGTTACTGGTGTCACTGGTGTTACTGGTGTCAGTGGTGTCACTGGTGTTACTGGTGTTACTGGTGTCACTGGTGTCACTGGTGTCACTGGTGTTACTGGTGTCACTGGTGTTACTGGTGTTACTGGTGTCACTGGTGTCACTGGTGTTACTGGTGTCGCTGGTGTCACTGCTGACACTGGTGTCACTGGTGTCACTGGTGTTACTGGTGTCACTGGTGTCACTGGTGTCAGTGCTGTCACTGCTGACACTGGTGTCACTGGTGTTACTGGTGTCGCTGGTGTCACTGCTGACACTGGTGTCACTGGTGTTACTGGTGTCACTGGTGTCACTGGTGTCACTGGTGTCACTGGTGTCACTGGTGTTACTGGTGTCACTGCTGACACTGGTGTCACTGGTGTCACTGGTGTTACTGGTGTTACTGGTGTCACTGGTGTCACTGGTGTCACTGGTGTCAGTCAAGGTGCTAACCACGACTCGGTTCAGATCGCACCAGCACGAGTCCTGTCTCACTGTGTGATGCTAAACTACTTACTTCATGGTACATGTGTGTATTTGGGAGTATTTCCGCGTAACTCAAAGTACTCACCATCAGCTAGGTATGTATGCTCCAGAGGAACTGCAGTGTGGGCCTGTGGAGAGGCAGAGAGGCCCGATAATCAATGTTTCTGTACCACGCCAAGGCAACAGACAGGTCAATAAAGTATTCATCACAGGGGAGACACACACACACACACACACACACACACACACACACTAACAAACCAATTCTACTGACCAAATAGAACATTCTTAGCAAACATCCGTCCTGTGAAGTGTAATTGCTCACAGAGGAAAACACCAGAGGATGAAGAAGTGAAGAGTTTATAACTTGAGAAACGCTGAGTCAGACAAACACATGAACTCTTGATTTAGACCCAACATCAGAGAAGGAAACAGAAATGATGATTCATGAATGTACTGTTAACTATTCAATTCTATTTAATAACATGAATATTAAATGAGGTTTCTTCGTGATTATCATTAAATGATGAGTAAACCTTTATGAAATCAGAAATATTATTGACTAGATATCTGAAACCCTTCTGGTATATAATTGGTTTGTAAACTGTATATTATTATTGTTTGCATGGCTGTTTTCAAGAAGCAACCAATGACTACAATCATGTGTTCAATGCTTAATAACTTTGTTCATCATCTATAAACACTATTTAGATCGATAATAATGAGTCAATAGCTGATCACTGGTGTCTGCTCCATCTATCTATATGAATCATATCTGCATAGAGCTGTGTAATGTCTGCAGCAGTTTGTTCTCCTCTGCGTATGTAAAGCGCTGTACTGGTCAGTGTTATCAGTTATGAATAGGATCATTCACTATCGGTATTAATATTTGTCCTTGGTTGTATAAGATGAGGAGAGGCATGTGGAGCGATCCTATTATATTTGCGTGTAATATTATAGATAATAAAACTTTTGGATTACAAGCAGAAGACTTCACTGGCCCAGCAGCCGGTCAGGAGACTCTGTCCGCTCTGAGTTTCATTTGTCAAAGGACTGTTTTGGGTTTATTAACAGACTTGAGGGCTTTGGGACTTCAGGACTGATGGGAGCCGGGATGTGAGTCTGGCTTTAGGAGCCGGGATGTGAGTCTGGCTTTAGGAGCCGGGATGTGAGTCTGGCTTTAGGAGCCGGGATGTGAGTCTGGCTTTAGGAGGAGTTCATTGTATAACCATGAAAACACATTTGGTTGTGACCATGTCCTGTTGGCGTGTGTCGTGTCAGCGCCTCCTCTCACCATCTCCCAGGCGGCGGGGTCGTGTTTGAAGAGCGAGTGCGTGAGCTCCACCGACACTCTCTTCCTGTAGTCAGAGCTCTTGTCCTCCGAAATCCGGAAAAGCACCGCCGCAGCGTAGGTGGCTGCAGAGACGGAGACAACGCGGCACGTTATCAACCGATGGGAAAGGAAAAGGCCACGCCCTCATTTCACCCAACGCATGAATCATCAGCATCTGATCATGAGAACCAACAGAAGGTCTTTGGTTACGGACATCTGTTCTGAAGAGTCCAGCAGTGGCTCGAGTCCCCATCTCAGCTCAAGTAGGTGATGAAGGAGCAGCCAATCAGGCGAGGAGGGACCGTACACACTTACAGCTCTAAGTCGGGCTAAGTCCAGGTTCATTGCAGTGAAAAGGTAAAGGTGAAGTGTTTCAGGAGTTGTGAAGCTAATGGAGTGTGTGAGCTGCTCTCATCCAGCATTACCCACCAAAGATAATACGGCGTGACTGGTCGATATTCCACGTATTCCTGAATGAGGGCGTTTAAACAACTAAAGTCCCTCAGAGCCGACTCACCTATTCCCTCGTTGTTGGAGTGCAGCAGCTCCATCAGCGGCGCCGACGCGCCCTCTGCATCGATGAGCTCTGCAGACTGTTTGTCCAGAGCCAGCTCGCACAGGACGCCCGCCGACACGCGCTTCACGTTCTCCACGTACGAGTACAGCAGCTGGACACACACACACACACACACACAAACCTGGGATCTCAGACTTGTCGTATATTCTTTACACAAGTTATTTGTTCATTTTTGTCATTGTTTTTCTGCAGCCAATCAGGCGAGGAGGCCTCCAGCCTGTGCATCTTTGCCCAATAAAAACCAACTTCTATCATTCAATTTAAATGTACGGCGTTAAGTGTTCAGCAAAATTGATAAAGAAGATGATGATTGTTATTAATATGTCTGAGCAATGATCCCAATTTAGCTAATTGGTTATCTTCTAATCATCACTAATTTCGGGTCTGGAATCTGCTAAATCATTTCAAGCAACATTGCTTCCCACAAGTGGGAGCCAAGTTCCTCTCCCCTCCTCCGCCCCTCAAACAGCTCCCAGCATCCACTGCAAACTGTTCAGGACGCAGATGAAGGAGTGCACTGGAGCCGCCATGCTGGTGAGCGTGTTGATGTGTACCTGGACAAACAGTGGTATGGTCTGCATGCTGGCAATCTCTCCTCTGTTCATGGGGTCTCGGGCCAGAATGTGCAGCGCTCCCGTGCAGCCCTCCACGATCTCCTCCATACGCACTCCGTCCTGGGGGACGGGGGCAGACACAGGCAGAGAGCTGTCAAAGAGGAAGGAGCCCTTCAGGGACCCGCCGAGTGCACGACCATCCGAGCGCTGACGACGAGCTCGGCCCGATGGTGTGTTTGGCTAACCGAGCTAACGGCTAACACACAGCAGGCCACGGAGCTGGTGCTGACAGTTGCACGGTTATGACATCACAGCCATCTGTTGAAAGCTCATGCGCAGACGAGACGGGGGCAATGTGGTTTGTAGTCATTCACTCAGACAGCACAGCAGTGGTCACACACACACACACACACACACACACACACACACACACACACACACCACGCAGAGAGATGTGCTTTCAGGCTGTTGCTGGTTCAAGCTGTTCACTTTGCTATAAAACTAGCCCTGTGTGTGTGTGTGTGTGTGTGTGTGTGTGTGTGTGTGTGTGTGTGTGTGTGTGTGTGTGTGATCCACACCTGGTACGTCTGCTGTGCAGAGGAGGCGTGTCTCTGCGTGTCCTGGTGGGCCTTCAGCAGCAGGTTGACCAATCGTGGAATAGCGCCCGCCTCCCTCATTGGCGCCTGATTGGCCGGGCACAGCGCCAGGTTCCGGATCAGACCGACTGTGGCCTGCGGGAGAGGACGGAGATCAAAGATCCCGCTCAACAGGATGTATTTGGGTCAGCTTGAAAGGCGAGCGGCACATGTGACGTCTCCAAAGGACTCGGGCCAACGGCGCTGCGCTCGTGTGGTGCGTCACATCAAGCCAACCACAGGGAGGAGATGAAGAAGATCTTTCCACCTCTGTTCCCTCTCGCCAGCTCCCAGCTGTAGCATACAGATCTAAATGTGTCAAAGTCAAGTAAATAAGACACGTCAGCTGTAACCAAAACCTTGTGAATCTGATGAGGAGAAGGAATGTCTTCCTCATCCAGAACGGATCCTTCATCTGCTGACTGTGATCATACAAACATCTCTTCCACTGACGATGCGTTCAGTTGTGTGGAGTCTTTACAGGAGACGTCAATATATTGGTCTGTTAGAAAACGTCTAGTCATGATATCATCACATTTTAAACACAAGAAGTAGCACAACTTCCTGTTTCCCTCATTGCTTCCCTCCCTCCTCTCTCTGCCTCACCAGCTGTCTGCAAAGCTTCCTCATAGTCACACTGTCCAGTCCTCCATTCCACATCATTAAACGCCAATAGCTCAGTTCATTAATATAATCTGCCTGAGTTGGCAGCGCTGTGTGTGTGTGTGTGTGTGCGTGTGTGTGTGTGTGTGTGTGCGTGTGTGTGTGTGTGTGTCTGTGTGTGTGTGTGTGTGTGTGTGTGTGTGTGTGTGTGTCTGTGTGTGTGTGAGAGAGGGCGAGGTACAAAATGGAAAGAACTCATTTCACTCTACAAGGTAATAGAGTGACTCAGAGAGAGAGATGGAGCGCAGATGGACGAGTGCGAGTACAATTTGCTTTGTCAGTTTTTTAAATGAACCGCAGCAGTGAATGTGTACACTAACACGTCTTGTTAGTGTATCGAGCCGGATGCATCATCAGCACCAAGAACAATCCAGAGTGAAGCCGTTGGTCGGGACATCAGTCATATTGCAGTTATAACGTGAGATGAAGCGTCTCCAGCCCCACCAGCTGTGTGAGGTCGTGCTGCCCTGGGCTAACATGCTAATGTTTAGCAGCTACAAGTCCCCCGGTGCATCAGACAGCATACTAATAAAGGCATGAGGCATATTCATGTTTGGTCCTGATGAAGACGCCAGAGGAAAGGTTGAAGAATTGAATCAAATTCATCCTCTGGTGACAGCAATTCATATTTCATAGCAATCCACCTGATAGTTGGTTATGTTTTTTTACATTTGAAACCACAGATATCGACCTCTTGGGGGCCTGAGATGAAAAGTCGTTAGGATTCATCCTTCCACGTGAGTGTTCTGATTTGTTGTTCTCTGGCTGTGCTCATGAAGCGCTGGTGGATGCTTCATGCATTAGCTTTCACTGTATCTTCAGACAAAATGCTTAACCATCCTCAAACAGCATCCGAGCCCGTCTGATATGTAATGAGTCAACTATACCGAACCTCTCAACGCATCAGTGCCTGGAGACGATGTGGTGAGTCCTGCCAGACTGACCCAGCAGGGGGCAGCAGTGCACAGAGCAGACGAAGTGTGAAAGTTGACATTTTAACTAAAACATTAAGTTTAATTTAAACATCGGAATGCCAAATTCTGAGTCATGTTAGTCTTAAAGTGAAGAGACTTTTAGTGTCTTCTGGATCAGCAGATCTGAAAGCGAGACACACACACACACACACACACACACACACACACACACACACACACACACACATATGCAATGAAGCGTTCTAATGCAACTGGAATAAATTCAGGCTGTAAGAGCAAATCAGGTTGTGTGCAAATCTGTGTGTGTGTGTGTGTGTGTGTGTGTGTGTGTGTGTGTGTGTGTGTGTGTGTGTTTCCAGAGACTGTGTGGAGGAGTCATCTAGCAGAAAATGATGGGCCAGATTTAGCTGCAAGAACAATTTCACCCTGCACTCAGCTGACACTGGAAAAGATGTCAGGCGCTGTGAGGAGTGTGAGGAGTGTGAGGAGTGTGAGGAGTGTGAGGAGTGTAGTACCTGGGCCGCGGGATACAAGCACAACAAAGCCAACAACAACCAAACAAAAGTAAGAATACTGCCTTCATGAATTATGGATATCTTTACGTCTGACACCTTTCAGGTGTTTGTGACGTTAATCCTTCATGAGACTCTGTGCCGGCCGTGCATTTCCTGCCTCGGCCTGCTGTCTGATATTGAAACATACATCTGTTTGTCACCTGACAGGCAGAGGTTCAAACCTCCAGCACCACCATGCTATACCAGCTGATCCAAAATATTTGGGTGGAAAAAAACATACCAACAGACCGGAGAGACGACTGACTGCTATCACAATCAAGACAGAAGACGTGATGATTTCAGATGAAAAGTGTTCATTCTGCTGTCAACCAGGTACCGTGCTCAACCGCATCGAAGCTGGTGGACTGACCACTGAGGGGAAGCAGACAGCTTTCAGGCATGGAAAATCACACATCGACCAAATTGCTACCCTAAAGATCACCGTTGAGCAATGCAAAGAACGGATTGATCCTCTTTGTCAATTACATTGATTTTGAAAAGGCCTTTCACAGCACAGACCACAAGTTGCTCTGGAAATTCCTGACGCACAATGGTTTCCCCTCAAAATGTATCAGCATCATCAAGAACACCTGTCAGGGGATGCGGGGCCAAGTGGCCCACCAGGGAAGAGACAGGACCCATCTTGCTCTCTCCTTTTCTTCTCATGTATCAGCTGGATCATGAACCAAACAACCAACAATAACCAGACCGGCGTCCAGTGGAGCTCAACAGAAGACCTTAAGCCCTTCCTTTGCTGATGACGTCCCCTCACAGAGCCGTCAACACATGCAGGACACGTCTCAGCTGTGAGACTTGGGCTCAAAATGAATCGGCCGAAAACAAAAAGGCAAAAGCTCCACAGCAAAAGCAGAAATCCTATAACCATTGAGAACCAGACACTAGGAGAGGTCAATGAATTCACTTAGCTAAGAAGTGTTATCGCTGTGGATGGAGCAGCAGAGGGAGATGGCGAGGCAAAAACTGGGAAAGCAAAAACAGCTTTCGACATTTTAAACTCAGTCTGGGAATCCACAAATATTTCACTCGACTCCAACGTTAAGACCAAACTGCTGTCTGGATCAAAAACTCAGAAGACAACCATTAAATCATCAGCAAGCTGCAGGCGTTCACCAATCTGTGTAAGTCGCCTCCTGGGAAACTGCTGGCCAAACACAATCAACCACAGCAACCTGTGGGAAAGCACCACACAACAAACAACAGAAGAAGAGCTGGAGACGAGCAAGTGGAGAGGGATCGATCAGACCTTAAGGCAAAGCCAGACAGCAATAACCAAACGGGAGGGGGGGGGGGGGGCAGTGTTTAAGGAGAAAGGAGTTTTGTGGCATCGGCTGAGATAAATGATAAAAGACAGACAGGCATGGAAAGGTTTCATCAACGGCCTTCACTGCGCAAGGAAGTCAAAGGAAGTGAAAGCCTCAGTGAGGAAGTCAAAGGAAGTGAAAGCCTCAGTGAGGAAGTCAAAGGAAGTGAAAGCCTCAGTGAGGAAGTCAAAGGAAGTGAAAGCCTCAGTGAGGAAGTCAAAGGAAGTGAAAGCCTCAGTGAGGAAGTCAAAGCCTAAGTAAGGACGTAAGTCAAAATGAATCCATAGACTCAACTGGCCTACATATATTTGGAAAGACCAAAGGAGACAGGCCTTTAATTGTTTCAGCACAAAACGTTTGCTCAGTGAAGATGGTAAATACCATCAAATTGTTTAAAACAGTATGCATATTAAGTGTATAATAATTAGGTTAGTGAATAACGTATCAATTACAAATGAGTCATGTATTAACACCTCTATTCTCTCCAATCCACATTTTGCATTTAAAAAAGGAAAACACTTTATTTTCTCCAGTACGATCACTAAAACAAGTCAGCTGCAGATGAGCAATGCTCTTCACCTCATATTAGTGACAACGTTATGCCAGGTGACCTAATTCAATTGTGGAAAATCTAACCAATCTGAAGATTTGAAGCTGTTGTCCATCTTATCAAAAGTTACCAAGCATCTTCTTGAGACCTGGATCAAATCCAGCGGTTCGGCTTTAATTCAAATTTGACTCTCTATTAGATTTCTATATTTGATTTTTGGCTGCAGCCGCTGTGGACTTTCAGATATTTGAACATCTCTGTGCGGCCTGCTCTGGTGAAGTTTATTCTGTTTAAGAAGTGACATGATGTGGTTCTATGATGCGTCGCTGCTTTTATTCGTTGGCAACCATTTGACTTCCAGAACCTTGTTGTTTAAGTTGTACGCCAAAAGATTATAAGGATATGAAACATTTGAAGATATGAGAAATGACACCACATAAGGCAAAAAACAGACAAACAATGCATGCACTGGGGTATCGGATGTATGGACTGAAGTGCAGTCCATTGCATCAGACTAGTATAGTAAATAGTAGAGTATAGAAACATCTCTGGTGTGTTGACATCGCAGCAGCCCTCCCAACTCCATCATTCTATTGACATCTGGAGTAAATATGTTTATGGATCCATCTGTATCAATGATATCTGTAACACTGAGTCTGTCACCACCAGCAGCGCATAAAAGAGTGTGAAGCGGGTTTGAAATGATAAAACGCTAATAGCTGAGTTTAGTTTTAAACTCTGAGATGCTGTGCGTAACAGCAAGTCACCAGATGATGTCTCAACATGTAAACCACAGGATGCTCTGGTTGTTCAAACCACAGGACTCCAGTCGGCCACAGCAGAAGCACAAAGAGCTGTTGTGTGCTTTTCTTCACTAAACGTGACCACACGAACAAGAGCTGAACGCCATCGCCACATTTCAATGTTTCCCTTCTGGGAATAGGAGCACAGAATTGGCTCCGTTCAAAAAATCATTTTTTAGCAGTGTGTGTGTGTGTGTGTGTGTGTGTGTGTGTGTGTGTGTGTGTGTGTGTCCAACATGCTGCCACTAGTTGGCGCATTCCATGTGGCCACATTCATTTCTTTGTTCACCTCATCCACCAGCATGAAATATGGACGACATCAGCAGAAGTCAGAACCATGTTTACCTCATTCACACTGTGGCCGGTTTTCATTTACGGAAAGAAGCCACTAAGCACATCCTGTCAAATCCACCACATCTCTTTGTTGACTGACGAGCAGCTGAAATGATTCAGTAACATGAAGTCAGTGATCGTCACTATGACGCGAGTGGACCTCGCTCCTGTTTGAGAAGCTGCAACCTGCTGAAAAGGCCTCTATGTAAGTGCAAGCAGGGTTTGGAGGGAATTCACAAAGTCATGCTCTCAAACTGAAAGACCATTTACTTGAATATAGAAGAACAAGTGAAATAATATGGCACGTTATCGTCGTGTTTTGTGCTTATCCCACAAAAGACACACTTTGAAGATGTCGCAGTGGCCTTCAGGGATTTGTAATGAGCACATTGTTGTCTAGTTTACTACTAAAAGCTGTTTTATTGACTTTCCCTGGAGCAAAATGATCTGAGTGCACTTACCCCCAGTGTATATGCAATGGGCTTTTATTGTGAAAGGTAAGCAATGGAATGATTATTAATGATTAATAATAAAGCATATCTGATGGCTGATTCATCAGGTTATTATAACGTAAATGCAAAAATAGAAGTTTTGTCAAACGTATTAGTTTGTTCTCTGAATATAATTGAACACAGTGTATAATTAGTATAATTAGATTGTGTTGGCACATTTCCACTAACACTTGGTTTTGTACATGAATGAACCTCTAGGGGCTGCTCGCAGGATGCAGCCCGCATGGTTTGTTCATCTCTCTCTCTCTCTCTCTCTCTCTCTCTCTCTCTCTCTCTCTCTCTCTCTCTCTCTCTCTCTCTCTCTCTCTCAAGGGATGCTGCACACCAGCGGGTGTTGTCACAGCTGAAGTGCTTGAAAGTGAAGCATGTTGAGAGATGCTTGTTTGTGGGCGTGGCTCTGGCTGTGTATTGTATACAAGTACGTGTGTGTGTGTGTGTGTGTGTGTGTGTGTGTGTGTGTGTGTCTTGTACCTTGGTGTCAGTGCAGCAGTATGTATCATCACCTTCCTTCAGACAGCTGACACATGAACACCATCAATGCCGTTACCTTCTTTACTCCGGTCCCCTTCACTTTCCTTTCATTGTCGTTCCTTCTATCCCACTGAGGAGGTTTCAAAAGGCACAAACGCAGCTGTTATTGATTAATTATGGCCCCGTTCCATTTCAGTGGGCCACAGCTCTGGTGTTGTGGCGGCTGGCTCACTGGCTGTCACACTAACTTCAATATTTACCCTGCAATGACGCATCCAAAGCCTGTGACCCAGTCCACGTGTACGTCATTACAAAGCCCGCTGCTGGAGACCTCCAGGCTCGCAGCGGTCCTGGTCCTCTGCATCGTTCTGGGCCGATGCCCGGACCGACAGCTGTCCTCAACGGGGGTTTATCAAGAAGAACATGTAGAAGTATACAGACCACTGCCTCCAATCACCTTCACTACAGGCCAGTAGTGCGGCTGCCCCAGCAACTTCACGACAGCCGGGATACCGTAGTGCAGCCGCACGGCATTCTGGGCCAGCTCGGCGTCCTGGTGGCGAGAGGTGAGGTGACGCAGGGCGCAGACTGCCGGCTCAGCGACGTCCTCCTTCTCCCCGGCGCGCAGCACGGCGTGGATCAGCGCCTCCACGCCGCCGTACTGAGTCACCAGAGTCTGAGGGAGAAGACAACAGACGGGAGTCGCTCATCTGCAATGCAGGCGTGCCCCGAGGCGCCATTCAGAAGACGGAGGAGAGGAAACAACCACGAACACACGTGCACAGACTGTGTGTGCGTTAGGGAGTCACGGCTTGAAAGCAACGAGAAAACTGCATTTATCAATCAAATAGATTGCTTTTGGAAAAGGATTTTTCTTTCAGAGTGCAAACTGCAGTTTGCCTGAGACGAAGAGAGCAACTGAACAGGAGAACAAGACGTCACGTTGTGACCAGCTGTCAGCGCTCTGCATGAACCGCCGACCTCTCTGAATGCTCTTCAAGCTATGTGGATATGCAACACGCATAAATATGCATGCGTCAATTACTTTATAATGTATCATTTGTTGCGATTGATTAGGTCCATGAGAGCGAAACAGGGCGGAGCTACTTTACACATCAGGGGCGTTTGATTTAGATTTTTTATTCACACTTGTGTGTTTCGGAACTGCTGCTTTTGTCCTTTCACACAACACACAACCCAGACAGAAAACATGACTACTGTCAGCTGATGGATCTGTCTGTCGACGTGCAGCATGGACTGTTTGTTGGGTGCACCTTTCATCTTTTCATTCAGGAAGTTAAAGTTGACCCAGGCGTGCTGTGGATTTTAGCACTTCAATCTTTAATCATTAATATTACCAGTTTCTTTGTCCGTCATTAATTAAACATGAGCTCACTGTTACATTTTTTTCCAATAAATGAGTTACATGTCCGAATGGACTGGAGCTTCATTAACACATTTATTATCATTAATAATGAGTAAACGGCAACCGTGGACCTTTTTTTCCCCCTCAGGCCACATGAAGGACCTGAATTGTGAAAGAGACCTAAAACATACTGAGCTTACAAGAACAGTGTGTGTGTGTGTGTGTGTGTGTGTGTGTGTGTGTGTGTGTGTGTGTGTGTGTGGGGGGGGGGTCTTCTTCTCTGTAATCCAATTGAGATGTATGGACTAAATATACAAAACAAGAATTATAACACCGGTAGCTGACATAAAGCAATCTGATTGGCTCATAGCCATGATCAGTGGGCCGAATACGGGGCCGAGGGGTACGCCAACACTCCATTGAGACATGAGACCCCTGAAAGCCTCAACAACTACTTATATGGGGTCTTTAAACATTTTATTAAATGATTTGTCACTTGCTATCTTCATTAAAAGGTCATTTAAAAGCTTAATCTGCTATGTCCAGCAGTTTTCTTTCTTTAAATTGAAAACACAAAAAAGAATATTATGTAAACAATTTCTATAAATCAAATTTTTAAGTCTGTGAAAGACTTCAGCACCACACTGGAGCAGTAGTATGTACAGTTTATGGAGGTATAGTATCTTATACTGATGACTGCACTGTTGGGACAAATTTTGATTTGAAGTGACATTTGACCTGAACATGAGATTGTGACATCACAGAGGAGAGAGAATCACATGATCTACTTTCACGCAGCAGACGTGTTCCACTGCTCGATGCGTACCTTGTTGCGTGAGTTATTACAGGTGAGGTTGGACAGGATGCCGGTTGCACACGTCAACATGTTGACGTCGTCTGAGCCCAGCTGGGTGACCAATATCTGCAGCAGACCGTCCAACCCATCCTGCAGAGAGGGAAACAATCATAGATGCCATCAAAGTCAACGCAAATAGAAAGTTCCTTGAACTAAATGACAAAGAAAAACAGCTTCACGTAACCTGAACTTTTAAGTAATGAGGCATTTCTTCTGACTTTGTCTTAGAAACCAGGATGTGTTGGATCTCTGTTGAAGGTGTCATTTCGGTGCGTAAACAGCGATGCAATAAAAGTGACCAACGTCAATGCTCTCACATTTTGTCAACACTGAAGTCACCATCCCTAAAGGAATGAAGGGCCAGGTTGACTTAAAGGAGTGAATCCTTCCCTGCTGAGCAGCTCACCACAGTCGGCTGCCATCCCGCTCTCTGTCTGCTCTATAAACCAGCCAGCGGCTGGATTCTCTCCTGAATCATAAGACTCGAGAGAAGCAACTGCAAAAGTCTGGGGGAGAAAGTGCAAGAGTGAAGTGCAATCATTGCTCCGGTTTCTTTCCCCTGGATGCATGACTGGCATTTGGTCAAACTGCTCTGCAACTGAACAAGCTCACTTTTTCACAAGGTTTCGAAAATACCTCCAGATATTGCCTGTACATTGAGACTTAACCCCTCGCAGTGCTGAGCTAAGCACAAGGACTGAATCTTTGTGCTGTATTGCAAATTAAATCAGCCCCATCAGTTCTTCTAGAATCACTTTGTAAAGTGGTTCCTTACCCCCCTGCCCTCTCAAATGCATTCATCTTCTTCTTCATATACACTCAATGTTGCACTGTTGGATGTGAATGTGAACATGTTGGCGTGAGTGTTTAGAGCTCCCTCTTCTCCCATTCCAGAGGTTGATATCTCCTTAGACACAGAGAAAGCCTTCGATCGAGTGCCGTGGGTAAACTTGTACCAGAACCAGAATATTTGTAGCCTGCTTAAGTTACTGTATTATTATTATTTACCTGGAGCATGCATACAGACAATAATTCTGTCCAATTAGGTCGAGTTAACATATCCCACTCACCAAGGCGGTCCATAGTCCCTGCTCTGGTTCACAAGTGCAATTGAGCTTCTGTCGATTGCACTTCATTCACCCTTGAAAAGCAGAGCATGTGGAGCGTGGGCATGGAGCACAGCTAGTGGTCCTGCATTCATATTACGCTTAGTCCAACTTCAGGCTTGTTCTGGTAATAAACTAAACCTCCCAAAAAACAAATGCTTTACCATAAATAACTGAGCAACCTGGTGTCTGCTGGAGACAGTCTGGCCCTCCTTTTCTTTTCCAGCAATACTATATTCCTCCAAGGCAAAGAAACACTCTCAATTCACATATTACTCTGTCATGCTCTCCACATTAAATACAATTTGACTTTTGTTGTCATGACATGTTGACAAGTTGTCTTCCTCTGACTCTTTTGGTAGAAACCAGGTGTCAGGCCTCTGACCCGCACAAGAGTCATCAGTGATAACACTTGATGTAACTCTACACTCTTCAGCATTAGTAAAGCATGAACAAACACTTCATTCATCATTTATAAAGCATTGTTCCAACATGAATACGCACTAATAACACATTAGTATGCAATTCATGGGCACATTTATACATGTTTTATTCTTGATTAATAAGCATGACTATTATGCGTTTCATGATGTGTTTTTCATACTTTGCAAAGGATGGATTCCCTCTTTGTAAATGAAGTATTAAGGACAGATAATTAATAAGATACTTTATAAAGTGTTAGTAAATGATAAAACATGTTTCTAAAGATAATGTATTGATGCATTTATTTATACATATAATGATTTATATATGCACTATATAAATATGTTTTAATACTGCACTTCATGATTAATTCAGGTCGTTAACTCGCTGGTTACATATGTTGTCCATCTAAATGTGACCATCTAAAGTGAAGACTATCTATGCTTTACAAAGCATTTAGGAGCCTCAAAGCTAACACAAGTCCCGTTATCTTCTCAACAGAAAAGGAAACATTAATATGATGGTGAGGGGAACATTAATATGAACATTAATATGATGTGATTGGGAACATTAATATGAACATTAATATGATGGTGGTGGGGAACATTAATATGATGGTGGTGGGGAACATTAATATGAACATTAATATGATGGTGGTGGTGGTGGGGAACACTAATATGATGGTGGTGGGGAACATTAATATGAACATTAATATGATGGTGGTGGTGGTGGGGAACATTAATATGATGGTGGTGGGGAACATTAATATGAACATTAATATGATGGTGGTGGTGGTGGGGAACATTAATATGATGGTGGTGGTGGTGGGGGACATTAATATGATGGTGGTGGTGGTGGGGAACATTAATATGATGGTGGTGGGGAACATTAATATGATGGTGGTGGGGAACATTAATATGAACATTAATATGATGGTGGTGGGGAACATTAATATGGTGGTGGTGGGGAACATTAATATGAACATTAATATGATGGTGGTGGTGGTGGGGAACATTAATATGATGGTGGTGGTGGTGGGGGACATTAATATGATGGTGGTGGTGGTGGGGAACATTAATATGATGGTGGTGGGGAACATTAATATGATGGTGGTGGGGAACATTAATATGAACATTAATATGATGGTGGTGGGGAACATTAATATGAACATTAATATGATGGTGGTGGTGGTGGGGAACACTAATATGATGGTGTGGGGGCCGTGCCTGTCAGCGGCATGAGTGTTCCATAGTTTGTTGGCACGTAGCTACGTAATATAGATTATGCTAGCTATAGCTAGCTGGCTAGCTAGCCCATCAGCAAGCTCGTCACTGGTCCAGAGATATTCGCCGGCACGCATCACCTCAGTTGTAAGTAAACCAATCCAGGTGATAGCTAGATACTCATAATCAATAATATGGAGGTGGCAGGAAATTATGAAATATATTCAACACTGGTGTTTACCTCACATCACTGGGAGCGATGCGTTACTAATAAGTATTCATGTTGGAACAATGCTTTATAAATGAGGAATGGAGTGTTTATTCACGCTTTATTAATGATAAAAGTGTGTTATTATAACCTTCAGATTGGAAAATATCCCTCTCTACCTCTGAGTAGTCATCTCTACAAAGTAGTAGTAGTCGTAGTAGTAGTAGTATTTAGTAGTAGGAGTCGTAGTAGTAGCAGTAGTAGCAGTAGTAGCAGTAGCAGCAGTAGTAGTAGTAGTAGAAGTTGTAGTACTACTAGTAGTAGTCGTAGGTGAATGAGTACGTACCTGTTTGGTGGCAGCGTCTGACAGGTTGCGGAGCGTCCACAGACAGTTCTGGATGAGACGCTGGCTGGAACCTGTGAGGTGTTGGCCCAACGCCTGCATACCACCTGCACACAGATATGAACACATGGGTACAGACATGTACCGGTACGCTGAGTGTTCCACATTCATGTTCAGTGATGTCAACACGTTCTCACTTGCAACAAATACATGAACTCGGTACGTGGCCCTCTGGTTTAAACTGTGACGCTCTAGCTTCCCCTCTGGCTTAAGTTTTGAAGGTGTCAGTGATAGCGAGTGTCTTTCTGCTTGTTACCTGCAGAGTGTCTTCTCAAAATGAACTTCCTATGTAGATTTACTTACTCAGCAAAAGTTATAGGTTTAGAAAACCAAAGGACTTGGTTGTATAGAGGCAACAAAATACTTAGTTAGAAAAGGTTAGGTTTAAGAAAAGATGGTTTGGCTTGAAACTGTATATTTGTTCTGTAGCATTACCTGAGTCTGTAAGTTAGAAAAACGTAAATAAGTCAGTTTCTACACGAGACACAAACAGAGGTCTCCTGGGTTCTTTCTCCCCACCAATCGGTCCTGTGTAGAGTTCTTATGTCATACTACATCAGTTGCAGACTGATGGTAACCACATGGATGGGTTTACATTGGACTGAGTCGAATGCCCGGTGAGTCCCATACAGACACTAAAGGGTGCCTCATGCGTTGGTATCCCACTGACCCGTGGCGGTATTTGACAAGTTAGGAGTAAGACCAGGTTGGTGATGGGGACGTACCAGCCTCTACTATTGCTGGCTTGTTGCTGGGACACACAGACAGCACTTTGAGAACACGACTGGTGGTCCACAGCAGCTTCTCATAGTTATAGTTCCTTGTGATGAACACCAGACCCTCCGGGCCCCCATTGGCAAGGATGATCAGCTGAGAAAGAGTAAGAAGTAGGAGGTGTAATTACGTAGCAATCAAGCGGACACAAAAGGGATCGCCTTCCCGATGTCAAGCTCCTTACTTTGCTCTCCTGGTTGCCGTAGGACAGGAGCTGCAGACAATCCGTGGTGATGGCCAGGAACTTGGGGTTACTCTTTTTCAGCAGGGGAACAATCCTTTGCAGGCCATCGGCAAGACGCACCGCCATCTTGGCCCCCTCTTGGTGCAGCAGCAGGTTGTGGAGGGTTGTGATGGCGTAGAATAAGACTGACTCTACTGGAGAACTGCATCAGGAACAGGAGGAAGACCGAGAGGAAAGGATTTAGTGGAGGCTGACCTTCATCATCCAGCAGCATCCCATGTACACAACGATTATAAGATAGGAAGTGAACGGGCTTCTGTAGATAGTGTTGCTTGCTCACAGCAATGTGTGTGTGTGTGTGTGTGTGTGTGTGTGTGTGTGTGTGTGTGTGTGTGAGAGAGAGAGAGAAAGAGAGATAGTTCACTGTTTGAGAACTTTGAAATGTCAGCACCTGATGAAGCTATCACTTGGACATTAGTATGGATCAGCAACCTTTAAGCTTTAGAGCTCACAACCAACTGCCTCCACCAAACGTCTGCTTTGTGAAGAGACCTGTCATTTATCAAATAAAAGAGACATTCCAGTCCTTTAACACGTTGAACCCTTGGTTCTTGTTCCTTTACATACAGGCATTTTGCATTGTTACTCACAGCAAAACAAAGCCAAAGACTCTGAGTCGTGGCTGAAACATGTACAAGTCATGTTTCAGCCATGCTCGCCGGATGGCTCCAGGGGTTGATGGTGTTCTTCTTCTGTAGGAAACCTGCAGATAAACAGTCCCCCACTTTGTGATGGGTCCAGACTGAAATGCCATCAGAAGCATCTAGAAGCATCATCATGTTCCCACAAAGTGGAATTGTAATGACTTCTCTGATTCTCTGAATTTATATCAGTTTTAAATCATTTTCACAAATCAATATATTTTTCAAACTGTTTTTTTGTAGTCATGAGACTACACAACATATAAATATTACATGGCAGAAGTGCAACAATTGTTTTTCTGAACAAGGTTATTTTTTGACTTTTGAACTGCAAATAAAGCTATAAACCAAGCACACTGTGCAGCAACAGACAGTAAGGACAGTAAGAGGCAGACTGGAACCAGACGGCCTTGTATCTGGACCCTGGACCTGTAACCCATAGATCATTGAGAATTATTACATTTTGAAGGATTGCGTTTGTTTGAACTCATGTAGCTTTTCTAGCACGTCCCTGGAAACACGTCGTCCAATTACATGCTTACATGACATCATGTGATGCTGCTCAGCCAATTAAATATGGAGAGACGGGCCGAGAGGCCGGACAGTCTCAGAAGGTCTCAAAGAAAGAAATGTGGACAGTGACTCCAGAGCCTTCAACCAAAAATGGACAGACTCCTCTCTGTTCATTCTCACAATGGACAGTTGAAAAGCAGTGAGCCTCATAAGTTCAGCCACCGGGACGATTATTAAAAGCGTCAATGTGAAGCGCCACGATGAGAAAAAGCACAAATCTTTAGCCCAATATGATCAGGATCTCAACACATTCATTCTCTTTCCAACAATGATGTTACCCAAAAGGAAATATAGCTGAAACACATGGTTTTAATAACCAGAAATAAAGTCCCTGTGCATAGACTTTCTCATTTCAGAAGATGAATATGATACGATTTCGTGTATCGTATCACTTCACACCTGAATTAACAGAATTTACAGCAAAGACAATTAATTTAAAGTCCTTTTTGTAAAAAGAAGTACTGTGTTTTATGACAAACACTTTTCAAAAGCTTTCTGTATTGTCATGTATTTTTCCAGCCCGTATTGTAATAGAAATGAGAGAAGAACACTTGCACCACCGACGGTATGAAAAGTTGTGATCGTGTTGATTTGCATCTCTGAACAGAGGGAGGGTCCCCTCTCCCCACATGTAGACCACGTGTACCATGTGACCTAAAGTCTGCACTCGAGTCTTTGGAGGCTAACTGATGCTACAGCCACGTCTGAATAAGAGAGGATGGAAGGAAGCGCCGTAGTAGCACTTTAGTAGCAATAAATGTTTCTTACTGATCGCACTTTGTAGTTTAACTTTATTGAAGAACTTGATTCTTCCTGATTCTTGTAGTTCTGAGTTTGTGCTCACGGTTGGATGCTCTTATTGTGAGTCTCTTTGGATAAAAGCCTCAGCTAAATGAAATGGAAAAGACAGTGAGTTGGATCTTTCAAACTGAAATGATGTTTACACTGAGTGTAGTATTCAAACACAGCGTCGGCTAAATGAAAGCCATACCTTTTGCTACGTTTACACCACGTGTCCACACTCGTCCAGAGTTTCAGAGCACTGAAATCAAAGGAGTTGTTTTCACTCCCGCCACTCGACCGAACCGGGTGAGTGTGAAAACACCAGGGTTGTCGTCGTGTGGTCGCTGGAAAGGTAGAACTTTAATAAACAATGACGAAGACCCCTGTGTTCACCACTTGATTGGGTCTCAGCAGACGTGGTTGAGCATCTATTGTACGTTGCTTTAGATAAAAGCCTCTGCCACATGTAATGTGATGTTTCCTTCTCTGATCTGTCACGCCGACGCAAGAGAACAAACAACAGCCTTGACTACTGATGGACTACCAGGTTTATTCAACATGGAAAACGGATTACAGGCGTTGCTGACCTTGTTGTCTTCACTAGCAGCTGTTGTGCATTTAAATGACATTTTATAATTATACTCCTGCCTACACGCGCGGGAGGCAAGCTGTTATTGGAGCGAGCAGCGTGTCCAGGAAATGAGTGAGACATGTGTTCACCACATTTATTGACCCATAATCTAGTAAACTTTGATGTGGAAGTGCTCATTTGAAAGTAAATTCAATGTGTGTGAAAGAGACATAAGGAGGAGGAAGGGTCAGGGGCGCCAGGAGTAGACACCAAAAAATTGGTGCGCTCATATTTCTACAAACTCAGGAATATTTCCAAGATCCAACTAATGTTATTTTTCAGCAATAGAAAGAAGATCATGCTTTTTACCTGTCTCAGTGCCCGAGATGCAGCTCAGCTGTGCTGCCAGACAAAGACACACACTCTTCTTACATCCCCATTGTTAGCCTCCCTGTAGTGCTCACCTATTTATCTTAGAATCAATTTTAAAATCTCATCTTGATCTACACGGCACAGACTGGAGTACATTAGTGAGCGTTTAATACTCAAGGGTCATTGAGCACTCTCTGAGCTGCTTAGCTTAGCAACAGTCTTTTCGTTCTTCATTGATCTGCTGAAACTGTTTCTGCTTTTAATTCCTGTCTTAGCGTAATTGAGACTGCTGTTTAGATGATGGAGAACATCATTTTGTAGCTTTATTTGTGTATGCACTGTGTTAATCTGTTGTGTGGATTGCATTTAGCGGCTGTGCGGTGGTGGTGATAGTCCTGGCGCTCACAGCAAGAGGGGCCAAGGTTCGATCCCTGGAGTTTGTCTATTCCCCCGTGTCAGCGAGGGCTCTCTCTGGGTTTTAAAATAGGAAAATAGGAAATATCTGATAATAGTGCCTATTCCTTGTGTCTAACTAGATTAGGTTAAAGAATGCAAGACAAAGAACATCCGCTAAAGCCTAAACAAAATCAAAGTGCGTGTGAGAGTGTGTGGAGTGAGATGAAGAAGGCCAGAAGGAGAAAGTCACACACTGCGCTCTGCGAAGCTCTGTTCGTTCACATTTTTCTATTCAATTTTCTTTAATTTAACTTCTGAATTAAGGACCCAAATCGATTATGAGTGTGACGTATCCTCCTCTGTTAAGCCTCAGTGTAACAGATTAACTCTGCCTGGGGGTTGGAAAGGGCTGAATTTGGTGCTGCTAGCCTCGTGTGCTACCATCATCAGCCTCTGGTTGCCTCTCTGGAGGTGGGAAGCTTTCAATAGCTCCCCACCTGCAAATCTGAACATCGTTGAATGTTGCCCCACTTTGAGCCTCTGCTAAGATTTGCTCAGCGGCTGTGAGCCCTCGCTCCTGCAGTTTGCAGAGAGGTTGACATATTTCATCTCTTTATAACAATAAACTGTGTATTGCATTACATATTTGTGAACACGTTCACAGCCAGATTGAGAAACCCTGGATGATTTATCGAGTTGAAAACCAGCTGAATTGGACCGCCTCGCGGGATCGCGGTTGTTAGTTTTAGTTCAGCCACATGACCGAAAGATAGCCCGGGTATGTTGAACTGTCTTCATAGAACAAGGACGGACATATTCACCCACCATTAATGTTGATTTAGCTTTGACAAAAAATGTGACATCAGTTAAGTCCCTGAGTGGGGGGCAACTTCTCAGTGGACCTTAAATCATCCAATCGTGCGAGGACACACTAACTGTCACGTCCGTACACACTGAAAAGGGATATTGCCTGCATTGGAATAGGAATTTGTCAAACAAAGGTCACCATCATCTTCCAGCCACACAGGAGCGTCTCGGCTGAGGAGACCAAAGAGAAGAGAGGCAGCGGAGTCCTGCCGCGTCACTGCTGATGAAAACTCGACATTTCCTGATTTTACTGCTTCAAAATAAAAGCATTGAGGACTTGTCTGCATCCGGACATATTGATCATGGTCCCGAGGACATGATCCTCTACTTTCAGTGAGATAACCACATGTTCAGCCGCACCGCTGATGAGGCAAAGTTGTCAGTATTTCTACCTGAGCATGCGGACCAGTGCTGGTATCCCTCCAGACTTGAATATCGCCAACAGTCCCTCCTTTTGGTGCGACAGGCTGTGCAGCACGCTGGCCGCACAACGGGCCGTCTCCATGTCGACCGCCATCGTCATGGCGCGCACCACGGCCCCCACCATGGCTGGAGACTGCACCAGCACCCGGCGACTGGCCTCCTTCCGGGTCAGCTGGTTAACTATCATGGCGGCCTTGTTCACCACGATCTAGAGAGTAGAGGAAATAGAAGGTTTGTGTCTGACAGCTCCTTCAGTGAAGTGCTGATCATTCCGTTGGACAGCAACATACCGGGTCGTCGTCCCCCAGCAGCTTGGTGAGCTCTGGCACCGCCCTGGTGGCCAGCTCTGCGTCATCCTGGTAGTTTATCAGGTGAACGATAGCCGTCTTTAGCAGATGGGAGGGTTCAGCCAGACGTTGCACGTTGCTCTGCTGTGAAGGATCTGATTGGACGGGCATGGCCTCCTCGCCCTCCACCAGAGTCTCAGGGAACATGGCGGCTCGGACACGCTGAGCCCGGGTGAGTGAGTACTGATTCTCTAAATCTGTCAGAGGGAGATAGAGAGAGAATGTGAGGCAGGCTGTTCATGTATCTTGTCATAAAGTATTGGACATCGTGTGGGGAACATGGTAAATGTCTTCCAACCACTCAAACACTACATGACATCTTTCACACACTGATGGGAGGAGCCACCATGAAAGGTGCCACATCAGTAACATCAACACTCCGTAGGCGCAGCTACGGGAGACATTTAGGGTTAAGTGTTTTGCTCAAGGACACATCGACATGGGCTAGAAGAGCCGGGGATCGAACCGCCGATCCTCTGATTGAAGGACGACCTGCTCACCACTGAGCCACAGTATGAATGTATACACATTTCCATGAGATATTTTAGTCTGAGCCATAAATTTGAATCTCAAAACGTCAGAAGATCAACAACATTTATAGGATACAATGAAATTCAACGGCAATCCATTTCATTTGTGTGTGATAGTTAAACCTAGAGATATTGCCAGGCTGCTATTGTTAGCAGCACTTTTTCATTTTTATTTCAAAACAGATATGTGAGGAACACTCATCACTCAGCTGATGAGCATCTGGAAGGCTCTTTGGTTGCAAACAGTATTTGAACCTTTTGAATGCAGAACTTTGTTTAATTAGGGTGATAAGTATGCATTCATATGTTTAAGATTTACAAAATGAAGCTGTGAGATAATTGCCAAGATTAACTGAGCAGAATAGAAGCATCTGCTGTTGAACCTGAGGATGATTTATTTCACTAACTGGGTGGTAAAATGATATTTCCTGTTGAGCCTCAGGTTCTATCATCATTAAAGATATTTTGTAATCATGCCGAAGGAGGAAATAATTGCTAATGATGTTCTCCTCTCAGAGCTGATGACACTTTGTGAAGGTTGTGGATTCAACCGTATTAGTTTTAGCCTAATACGGAGGAAAATCAAGGACATGGTGTCCGTGGGTAATCTTGCTCTTTTATGTCATATTGAGTGGTTTGGCATTGATTAATGAGTGTCAGGCATTTATGGACTGGTTACCTCCAGATTGATGTCATCCTCTTTGGTGGCAGAACATCTGTAAATCATTGTGGCGCTGTAGCTTCATCTGACCACACTTTAACTTTAACTGTTTTTTATGATGGTTTAGCCCGTTTATTTAGCTCGGCAGCAGAATCAGGAAAATATAGTCTGATGGTAGAAAGTGGAGGTCAGGTTTCTGTAACAGTGGTCTCTGACGTCACATTTGCCGGCTTAGCAGGAGTCTCAGTTCTTCCATTTTGTTTTCTAGCGACCGGACATTAGCCAGGAGCAGCTAACCTTGGCTAACCTTGGCCTCTCTTTCTGGGGCAATCGCACCTCTTTCGACGGCGTGTGGTTGGGCCGGTCTGCTCGATCTGTCTGAACATTTTGTGAGCGGTGATTCAACTCAATCGATCCTCACACTTTCTTTTCTGACGTTGAGTGTATTTCGGTTTTAAATGTAGTGAAGTTAATGAGAGTTACCAGCCCTTTTCCTGCACACACACACACACACACACACACACACACACACACACACATGAAGACACACACAACCAAACACAAACACACAAATACAGAAACAAACAAATAAATACACACACACATACAAATACACAAACACACATACACACACACGAATGCACAAACACACATATGCAAACACACACACAAATACAAAAACACAAACACAGTGTTTTTTTATATTCAATTTTAGTTGTTTTTTCTCTTAAAATTCAAATTACAATATGTGTACAATATGAAGTACACTGTAATAAAGCAGCATTTTGTTAAGCTGTAATATTTGTGAAATCTAATTCCCCAGTATGTCATGCTCAGTGGTTTTGTCAGCTCTAAAACAATGTGGGAGCGTGATCGTTAAGATAATATTCACTCATAAAGTGACAACGTGAAGGTTCTAAACTTGCAGAGCAGAATATTTGAAAAGCTGTGAGACGGCTGACTGCACACTCCAACAAGACGCTTGTCATCAAACTACAAAGTCTGGCGTGGCGCCACGGGACCAGAAGCTTGCATCAGATGCAGACGGCAGCACAGGAAGTGATGGCGTTCCTCAGGGGAAACGCTGATTACCACGTAGGAAGAGCAGCTCGCTGAACATGCCTCCTTCCCTCTGAGGGAGAGAAGAAACGAGTCGAGGCAGCGTGCATTAACCAACCAGACACTGCTGTCGGGGACTTCCTGTTACGAGATGTCTATTAAATATGACGTGTGTCCATCGTTTTGTTATGCTGTGTTTGATGATCTCCATCAGATGAGCATAACCGTGTTCATAACAACCTCAATAATACCATCAATCTTATTCACAACGTGGAATGGCGGGCCCTGAAAATTGTCATTACGCCAGCTGTAGAGTTTAATCACATATATATATATATATATATATATATATATATATATATATATATATATATATATATATATACACATTTATAAATATATATGTAATTGAGCAATATTTATACAGTACACACTTGGCAATGGATATGACAACATGAATTACATAAAATGAGTGCTGAATGCAAGAAAATGTTCCTTATTGAAATGATAATCTGACTTCAGCAGCTGTGCTTCTTTCACGCCTCCTCTCTCTCTCTCTCTCTCTCTCTCTCTCTCTCTCTCTCTCTCTCTCTCTCTCTCTCTCTCTCTCTCTCTCTCTCTCTCTCTCAGAGGTGCATTTAAGTGATTGGAAGATCCTCCATAATGACGGAGGTGGAAATGATGTATGTTTGCTCACCAACAAGTATGTTGGGTTCAACAGTGGCGGATGAGAGGCACAGCAAAGCCTCGTTAGGGATAATCCCAACGGGACCGCTGACAAAATGTAGAGCAACGAATTAGTTTTTATCTCCAAACCTTTAGAAGAATGTTTTAAGTTTCCATGTGAGGAGAAATGTTCCTGTTCCTTAAAGCTCAATTTCTAATGCTATTACAAACTGCAAAGTATTGCATGGAAAATCAGGTGCTTGGCCAGAAAAAACATCCACATGTTTGTTGGGAGAACCTGCTTCTTCACTCTGAGGAAAAGTAAAGCTCTTTCAGGCTCTATAGTGGGATGAAAGAGTATGTATCACAAACCGTTTGGACGCAAGCAATATGAAATTACATTTTTGGAACATTTACTTGATTTAGTGGCCAATGTAGCTCTAGCTTGAGTTCAGTCAGGAAGACGTTACTCTTACGTCATTTGCCTGTCATCCTGCTGCAGTCTCTTTCACTACGTTAGAGTAGATAAAGCCCCCCCCCCCCCCTCCTCACCATCTCCATCCAGTCTTCATCAGGTCCATCAGCTTCATCAACTTATCATTCTATCATCCTCATCAGCACCACCACCGGGTCTGGACTCCACAGGGAGTTTATCTTGCTCCATTACACAATGTTTCTCCTGTTTGAATAGCTCAAGAAAGTTCCCCATACAAAACATCAAATATCAAGTTGATGTGGTGAAGCTTGGCATTGAAAGCTCTAAAAAACAAATCAGAGGGCTCAAGAAAATGTGGTGATTGAGGAGCCCAAATTGGTGTCATAATAAAATGATGGAGTGCAATTTAAAAATACATATTTTAAGTGTCAAACTTTATACATTTCAAACACAAAGGAAAAAGGTGATATCCCATCTAAAACATCATGTATTGTTGTGAGAGTATCTCAGAGTATCTCTTGACACATTGGTTATTTTTCTTTGGCTGTCAGGTAATTGACTTGAAGCAGAGTGTAACGCAATGCAGCACTGACATGGAAATGCTCATTAATTGCATGTAAAAGAGGATTTCTTTATGTTTACTGTTTACTGACAGTGTGTAGATTTGACTGGGCTATCATACTTTAAGCACATTAACTATAAGGAGCTTACATTTTCTACAGGCTTAACATATGAGTTACATCCCAGACAGCCATTGGTTTCAGATTATCTCAGTAGAAATAAAGACCACCAAAAGGAAAGCCTTAAAATAACACAATATCATCGCATGATGATGCCGGTGTGAGCAAAACCCGAGCAAATTCACATTACGGTTTTCCCAACATGCATGTTTGCTCTCTGTTGCCCTCTGGGTTTTCTTGTCACTTCTGGGCTAGCTTGTGTTCCACTAGCGCAGTCTCTCATTCAGCATTTCTCTGAGCAGTCTTCCTGAGGAAGCGGATGTGTTGCTGGAGTGTACGTCTGTAGTCTAATACAAATGACTACAAACCACAGCACTTTCTAATATAAATATCCTGAGTAATGTTGAAGAAGTGACACTTGAATAAGGTGTTAGCATATACAAAACTGCTTCTCCCTTGAAGTTCCACTAATGTGGCACGGTGCATAACACAGACATATTACGGTAAACGTATTGTCTCACTTCCCGTTGCCAGTGTATCTGTTTTTCTGATATCGCTACATTCGCACCTGCAGCTCAACTGTGTGATAGTAAACTTCTGCTAGTTCTGCTCAAACACTTACAGCTCTCTCTCTCTAGCAACTTCTCGCTAAATCGAGCAGGTGCTTATGCGTTGTTAGTTCTGATAACATTCGCGACCGTACTTTGGCTGAGCCCTCTCTACCTCTAGTCCTCTCTCTTTCTCAGTGTGCCACATGTTTAGCTATTCCTCTGCTTCCCTTAAGATGTTACACTCCACAGTTGGGAGTGTAATATGTGTAGTGTATTTACTAGACTCAGGCTTAGTGAGTTAGCAGCACAGCTCTGCACCATGCAGGCTCAGTCGTTAGCTCATTTCTGAGTTATGGCAAACACAAGTTTCGTGAGGTCACAGTGACCTTTATTTTTTTTTAAAGAATCACGACAATGGGATGGACAGAAGGACATCCTGAAAACATAAGGCCATGACTGCTGGAGTGGAGGAAAAAATGATGTACAGTGTTTGACTTCCCAGTATATAATCCCCCCAAGTACCAAGTCGTTGTTAGGTGAGTGTAGAATATATATATATATATATATATATATATATATATATATATATATATATATATATATATATATATATATATATATATATATATAGTAGCGTCACGGGTTGTCGCTAGGGCAGGCTAGCATGGGGCAGTGCAACAAAGAGCAGAGATCAGGCACTCAGATGGCATAAACAACAAGGTGGATTTCCCGTCCCACCAGCAAGGTAAAAACTCCATTTATCTCTCTCTCTCTGTTATGCATGCTATTCAGCTGTATTGGTCACACTTTGCCATGAAGGTTGGACTCAAGATTGTATGATACAATTCTCTTGAATTCTGCATTGCACACAAATGCACTAGTGAAGTGAAATGAGATGGAAACATTGCTGAACAATGATGTCCTAATGACTGAATTATTCATTGAACCAAATGTTCTTTGGCTACTGTGGGTTAATGACGTTGTTCCTGATAACAGCTGTATACCTGTATAGGGGAAGTCCATATGTTACATCAAAGTCTGTTTCTTGGTGGTGAATAGTACTCCTGCTTACGTGAAGACTAATAGAATACCTTTAGGGTTTAATGTCCTATGATTAATGTCCTCAAGTGATGTCACTTCAGTCAGCGTTGATAGGGTCTGAAGACTGACTTCTAACTTCTGTAGCCCACCGCGCATCTCTGCTTGAGTCTTCATTAGTTGTTACTAGAATGCAGTTGACTGCATCTTGGGTAATGTAGGGGCCAGGCTTACAAAGTGTGACCAATACAGCTGAATAGCATGTATAACACATTAAACACATTAATTATGCACTTCTTCAGGTGTGAAGTTTCCATCACATCATTCAAAAGAAAGACGATAAATACTGACTAGAGATAAACTCTGATATGTTGTAGTGTTAAAGAGCCTTTTTCTGTGATTATCCTTCAATGTTCACGCTCAATATGTCCTACTGACACGCTGAGTGAACACCAATCTTGAGACTTAATGCACCTGGTTGGTTATTGGTGGTGCCCCACTATTGATAATATATGTCAATGAGCTTATTGATAAATAATTGTATTTATGTAACTAATGTAATTTTCATAGTTGCTAATTAACTAAACACGTTCCTGCCAGATCCCAACATCTGTATTTGTTATATTGACAACACATCCTCTGTCCCGAACCAACAATGTTGCCCATTGGGTCATGCTGATGATGTAATGTATTTTTAAATACTTGGTTCATACTGATTACTGCTGACATACTGTTGTATAATGTTATACTGACATAATGAGTGTGTATTTTTAAACACTCGTCCCTGCTCCGGACAACGGAGTCGGGATGACGGTACCTAAGCCTCCCGCAGAAGCTCACCACCACCATCACTTCACCTCGACTTCCTGCTTGTGATGACTACTGTGGTGGGGGATGTCGGGCTACCATTGGTAGCCCCTCATCTTGCTTCCACCCAGAGCAGTAAGCTGTCTCTGATATGCTTTTTAAACCCAGCCAGACTGGCAGTGTGTCAAGCATCTTGGCAGAAGCCACTAAAGACGATACCCCGCTCACAGGTTTGATGGACTTCCTCAGGGAGGCGTAGGTACCGACATTCCCCTTCTCAAAGATGGCCTCTTCTATCTTAAGAGAACTGGCAAGAGAGCCACTACCTCCTTAGCTATTTTTAAAAAATATTTCAACCGAGAGCCCAGCTAGCTGCAGCTCGGCCTGAGGGTGTGAATTGAAGCGAAGCGTAGCTACGTGACGGGGAGAAGCAGAGCATCGGCCTTATAGGGCTCACATGCCCCTGGCTGCCTCCACTTTACAAAGCATCGCCCTCCACCCAGCTCAGATGGATGGATTGAGCTGAGCACTGGAGAGAGGGAGGGGGGAGAGGGCAATATGCCCTTTGGGGTGGACATTGCACATGTGGCTCACATGCCACTGTTAGAGTGATGTCTGCTACAGCTTTCAAACCTGGTGTGTGTGTTGAGATACCGCGTCTCCAGCTCTGATTTGTCCATGTCAGTCTCTCATGAGCTATCCTTTCATTGATGGAATGTATGGCGGCTCTATATTGTAGCTTTTCACCTGCCGTGCCAAAGCTTTTCCCTCATCCTCCAACACAGTTTTATAGAAAAGTGGTGACGCAACTGAGTGTTATTCAATGGATGGACAGGACTCTGAGACTTGGTTATTTTCTCCACTTCCACAGCATTCCTCCCCCGTTAAAGGGCGTCAGGAGATGGATTATCCCTCAGCAGAACTGTTACAGAAACAGGCTGTGCCTGTTATCCTCACTCACAGCAGACATAAAGTTTTTTTAAGTGTCAGACCTGCGTTGCAGCTTAGCGTTGCATTGTCTCGAAGATGTTCTGAATGTTAACCAACAGTTAGAACTGGTTCAGCTGGGCGATCGGTTCACCGCTGTCTACTTAAAGGTGCATACTCTCAGATTGAGGAGGCTTTACAACACGGGATGTTCTCGTGTCAAAGGATAGCCTACGAGTACACAGACCTCTGTTCGGCTACGCCCTGGCCCACCTGCTGCAGATGCTTTGAGAGTAAGACACGAGGGCCTTCTTTTATCTCTCAGCGCTCATCGTCATCAGCTCAGTTGATCTCACGACTCACCAAGTTGGGATTCATGTTCAACCTGCCACACCAACAAGTGGAGTATCTGGGGGCCGTGCCTGACATATGCAGGCAGCGGGCCCCTCTGTTGGATCACAGATGGATGCCCCTGCTGCAGGCAGCCTGGAACAGCTGCCGTGCCTAACGTTGATGGTGTTGATCGTCACGCAGGTGCCAGGGTTTGTGGCGGCGGCCCATCCGGTGGTATCGCTGCGGCTCTCTGAATGTTTTTTACCGAGTCGGGGGAGCAGGAGTGGATGATTGCCCACCGACGCAGCATCACTGCGGGTTCAGGCTACGCTTAAGCAATGCTCTCGGTTGGATGAAGTATTACCCACGCAGTCCAGTAGAGGCCTCCGTCTGTGCTTACAGTATTAGCGTTACAATATCGTAACCTTTCCACTGGTGGAGAGGGAGGAGGCGATTTACTGGGGAAGGAAAGTACCACCATAATGGCCCAAAGCTTTATAGCCCACTTTTATATCACCGTTTGCATTTAGTTGACATTTATAATATATGTTTGTATTTTGCGTATGCATTTGCTTTGGAAGTGTGTTACCGTTGTGTCGAACTGAGCTTGAAACCGCCAGCTGTCTCAACGAAGGTTTGGAGCGTTTAGTTTGTTAGGTAACTTGATTGTCAGGGATTATTTCCTGAAGGAGACTTTTATTTTTGCCCTCGGGTGTCAGGTGATTGGTGAGAAGCAGAGTGTAACAGAGTGAATGAAGATATAACAACGTTTCATCATATTTGCTGTGATAGATTATCTCACACTGTGGACGTTGATGTTATTTTGAAAACAGATGATTGTCAGAGAAATCGCTCCTTCTGAAGGAGCAAAACAAGTCATTGTACCTGCATTTACTCACAATAAGCTAAAGGTATTCACTATGTTAGATACTCATCAATATTTCATACACATCTTAAATAAGTAAGTAAGTTTCCTAAAGAAATCCATTTTGTGTTTGTCAGACAGATTGATGAAAATGTATAAATAAAAGTCAAATGAATGTACCAGCAAATGCACTTAGATTGTTGACTACTGCGCTGTCACAGCAGTTATTATTCCTCCGAGCAAACACAACATCCATGAATACAAAAGATGCGCAACAATACAGACGCATCGGATGAGGAACAGAGAGAAAGAATACGATGGTAAAGGTAAAGGGAGAGAAGCGAGAAGGAAAAACAAGTTAATCGGACAATCTGGGCGAGGGGCGTCGCCGGTCCAACTTCTAGGGGGCGCTAGAGAGACATTTGTTTTGACACAAATTTGACATCTATTTTCACCGGGCTTTTGTGACATTTGGAGTATGACAAGTCCCACAAAAAGCAGTCCAATGTTCTAAAATAAAAATCTGAGGAATAATAATACCCCTAACAGTTCCAATAGAAATAATAAACCCAAAACATGATCTATTGAAACCAAATGATTCTTGACCTCTCAGTTAAGTTCCCGTGTATCGTCTCACCTGTGGGGCTCTCTAGTCCCCCGGCTGCAGCGTCTCCTCCTCCCCCAGTGGTGGCAGTAGCAGGGGCAGTAGTAGTACCTGTTGTAGTACTACCAATGTACTTCTTCCGGCCGCTGTACTCGGTGCTGCTCTCGTCGTCCAGGACTGTGGTGGCTCCTGATTGGATGCCAGAGTCTGAGGCGTAGTAGGTCTGCTGCCATTCGGCCACCTTCACCACACTGTCCGCCTCACTCACTGCAGCACAGAGCAGAAGTCCACAGGCAGACGTGATACAGGCCATGCGTAGTAACAGCAGTCGTAGCACTGATCACAGCAGAAATGATAATAGACAGTGATCATATAATATAATATCATGATGATACAAGAAGTAAAAGTAACAGTCATAGTAAATCTGACTCATAGTAATGACACTGATACAATGCACAGAGGCAAAAACAATTTTTAGTATTTTTCCTTTTGATAATAAATATTGTGCTTGACGCGACCTGGTCAGTTTTTAAAAACCCTGCGAAACACTTCCTGTTTCAAGTCTAGTGACGACCACATTGAGGTTGAGCTGTCTTCTACATTGCTTATGTACTCTTCTAATGTGTATCTTTCAGTAATAATAGTATGGGCCGCAGTAGCCGTAAGATGCCAAGTATATGTACTACTACACACACGACGACGTGTCAGTAAACTGCCTCTGCTGATGAGCCTTAAAGAAACCAAATGGCGTCTGAGGATTTTGACTTTCACAAGTCGTGTGAGGGTCATGCGGGCGGCGCAGCATCAACACGCTCAGTCAGCCAACAGAAGGTTGACTCCATCGCTATCAGCTTCACGTAACACCGAGAGCAGTTTTTACATCAGTGGCTGTGTCTATGTGCTGGAGATGTATACAGCAGATAGACAAGAGCTGACGGAGCACTTACTGTGCATGGACATCATCTCCACCCACTGGTTCCACTGCCTTCACTGACCTCTGACCTGCAGAGCAAGAGAGAGACACATTAGGTTTGCTTCAAAGATTCAACTAATCCTTTCTGCAGGATTAAAGCTTTACTCGCCATGTACGGCAAAGCATGTTAAAGAATCAGTTTGTCTCCCATTCTCTGAAATACACACACATACAGAGGGGTCCTTGGCATGGATCCAACTTATGAGCCTCCAGTCATATTAGTGATCCTTGTATTCTTCTCAAAGTGTATGTTTTGGTCACAGAATCCCATTTTTGTCACTAATCCTAAAACCTAAAACACAGTAGCAGGAGAATCCATTCACGATAAACTGGAGGTCACATCGTGCAGTGTGTGAGTTGTATAAAACACTCTCTCTGCATTCATTGCTGTTGTGATAAGAAATCTTTCCATAAATCCCCAAAGTGCCCGGGGAGCTGCAGCAAGATACACAAATGTCAATGTTGTGAAGCATATACATCTCCAGAGAGCACCTTTATCTCCCCCAGAGGCCACGGCTGGTGAAAGGTCACAGTGTCTCATCTTTCCTGCCAAGAGCCCTTCACAGACCCCACTGCCTGCTGGGAATTCACACTATCGCTCAGATTAAGACGAAGTGTTAGTGCTTATGAGAATGTACACGAGATATCGCTCCACTCGAGTGCAGCACATCCACTCATAACTGGTGGACCCGTACAGTCTGCTTCAGCGCTACAAGGCACTGATGGAGGAAGCGAGGGTCCAGTGTCCAAGGACTCATGGGCATGGCCTGGACGCAGGCACATGGACCCTGCCTCCTTTCATCAGGCGGACACAAACACTACGTTGCTCTGTGTACTGGGATCTGGTAGAAAAGATGTTCTCCAAATCCACTTTCAATCCATTATATTAACAATATTACGTCAGTAAAAAAATTACGATTACGACAATGTGTGAACAGGAAGTGCATGTTTTACTGGCTGTAAAACCTCTGTGACATCAGGCCCATCCAGTCAGCCAATATGTTCCAACATATTGCCCCCCCCCCCGCTAGAGGAAAGGCCCACATTACCCCAGTGGGCAGTGTACAGGTGTGTGTTGGCTCGTAGGTTTAATATGTCCACATCCCTCCTCAGTCTCGTGGATGTACCTTATCTAAAACACCATCAGTCCACATAAAATCAATAGACTCTCATTTCCAACACATGTCCTGCCTGTGGGAGACAGCAGCAGCTGCTTCAACAGTATAAATACAGCTGATTAAATTAACACTGCCCTCTTTTGTCTGAAGGGTGTTGGTTAATCAATAGAAGGATGCAGAAAGCAAACTGCTCATCAGCAACGATGATGACTGCAGCTGTCTTGATGACTTCTGAGATAACCACAATCTACTCCAGGCAGAGAGCTCGAGCCCAATTACCTCCACAGATTGTAACTCCAGCTCCTTCCTGAAGAATCACAGCATCAGTGTGTACGGCTTCTCCAACCAGCCGAGTATCAGAGTACATCCACTGCTGTCCAAAAAACAATCACGTTCCTTTATCCTACATGTCCATGCCATTATCAAGATTGGCAAATTCATTCCAAAACAGAGTTTGTGAAGTCACAGTGACCTTTGACCTTTAACCACTAAAATCCTAATCGGCTCAGCTTTGTGTCAGATTTGAAGAACTTCCCCTAAATCCGAGTTGCTCTCCGGCCTCGGCTGCTGTCGCCACAGAGGCATAACAGTGTGATCTGCATCTTCATTCTGATTAAGCTGCTGGTCAGAAAGCCACTCATCCTCTGCTAAACCCCGCCCCCAAACCCTCAGCAGTATACATTATATATACAAGCACACATATTTGACAACTGTCAAACCAATGATATTACTTTAATTTGGAGATTTTCCAGCTGCCATATTGGGTTAAGATGTATATCAAGGTAAGTGTCTGGTCATGTCCCTCTGCGCTCTGCAGGGTCGCATCACCCTCATGTCTGATCCCTGGATCAGCAGAGCAGATATGTGCCCTCACTTCTGCCTGCCTGACGTGTCCGCTGTGTCCGGCTGTCGCCGCTGCACACGCATGATGACTGCAGAGGCCGGTTCAAAACTGTTGTTTATGTTGAAAGTCACATTGGCATAACAGCAACCAACATCAAACTTCCATGTGATACATAATATGTTTATTCAGCAGAGTGGATATGTGTCAAGTCTCATCCATGTGTCTCCAAAATGTCAGTCCTTCTTCATTTTAACCTATGTTTAATAATCAGCATAGTAAATCTTGAGGTATGGTCATAAATGTGTTTGTGAGGTCACAGTAACCGTGACCTTTGACCTCCAGAATCTAATCAGTTCATCCTTAAGTTCAAAGGGATGTTTGTCCCAAATTTGATAAAATTCCCTTCAGGATTTCCTGAAATACCGCCTCCATGAGAATGCCACGTACCGACGGACAGTCAACCCTAAAACATGAGGCGACAGCCATGACATCATGTGTGCGCCGAGGCATGCACAAAAAGAATTGATTCAGGAGGAAAAGGCCCATACGTCCACTCTATTTTCCGACTTTGCATTCACAAAAGCGTTAGTTTCTTCCTCTTCACCTCGTTTTAAGCAGCTAGCCTTCCAGCCAGTGAACTGCACGGCTTCCTGAGCAGTCACTGCTGTAAATTGCTCTGTGCCTCCATATGTTTGTTGGAGTCCCTGCCTAATTAAAACTGAGCAGACTCTGTAGGATACATGTGGAGTTGAAATGTCACGGAAAGTTTTGTCGCTGGATGTTGGAGCGTTCCTTCAGTGGTGTTCGAGCTCTGCAAAGCAGAGGAAACGAGAGCGGCAGGAACGGAGAACACATGAAGAAAGAAGTGAAAGGATGGAAGGAAAAAGAAAGAAAAGTCAGCTAACGACCAAGTGGAGGAAGATGAGAAAAGAGGAAGTGCCAGAGAGGATGACAGGAGTGATGGGAATAAAAATGTGTGTGTGTGTGTGTGCGTCTGTGTGTTATTATGACGACGGATAAGGCCCATGGACAGCTCCACATGAACCCTGTCCCACGGGCCACATCAGAATCTGGCTCTGTTGCAGACAGCTTGACTCCATCCTCCTCAACATTAAAAGCATCTCTTTATGAAAGGCAGTAGACTGCATGGTTTTCAATAGCTGCTACTGGTAAGAGGAGATGGTATGATTAGGCTACAGAAATGTGAACATTGTTTCACTATTTAATCAACATTCACAAAAAGGATTTTGAAACACAGTTCTTACAGTATTTCACAGAGCAGCAATAAAAGAACTTCCTTCAGCAACGCAAAGTGCTTTTGCTGTTTAGTTTGTTGCTGTTTTTCATTTCTTTGTTCTTGTTCAGTGAGTGTTGGACTTGAGCGAGTGCACTGAAGTCAGCCAAGAGTCGATCAGCCTGCAGGTCAGTGAGTCGGAGCTGGAGCGAGGATGAGTCACGTGCAGTGCTTTTCACTCTCAGCTGCTGTGAAGTCTTCAGAGAGCCCTCCACGCCGTGACCCTGCCGTGAAGGAGGACCTGCAGAAGAGATCAGCTGCATGTGTGGCTTCTCTAAGAGTCGGCATGTGGGTGAGAAGGTTTCACTCCATCTGGTTTAAAAATGCACAAAGAGGCCCTTGCCTTGCAGTTTGCGCTTTAGTGTATTCACAACTGCAGTCAAATGAACAGCAACGTGAGATCATCCACCCAGCCGCCGTGCTCGCCTCTCTTCTCACAAAACTCTCCAATCTCAGCTCCCAGGAGCCTTTCTCTTGTCAGCACGTTGCCCAGGCCGAGCGGCCTGAGTGCTGAAGTCACTGCTCAGCCTCTTGCTCCTGCAAGAGTGCAACAAACTGTGTAGCAGTGACTTAAAAGGCGTGCAGAGTTTCTGCTCCTTGTTCATTTCACTCACTTCATTCTGCATCCGCATCAGAAATCCACGTTTCTCCTCGTCAGATTTGGACAACTATCGGCTGTAACGCCTGTCACTTCGTCCCGTTTCTGTCCCAGCTGGTCGAGGCGTGCGTTTACCTCCGTGAAGCAATGGCTCCCCGTCGTGGTTCCCGTCATTGACTGCATCCTCACTGCACGCTCCTCCGTAGTCTCAAAGTCTTTGGTTACGTACAAAGATGAGTGACAGGTCGGTGACATCACGGTCCTCGTCCAGGGCGCGGGGAAAATTGTCTGCTTTGTTTTTTTGCGGCTGAAGCGTCAGATGTCCGTTAGACCTTCTGTGTGATGTTAGATGGATGTGTTTGCCTGATTCCCGCTGTTCTCCCTTCGTCATGTGCAGACATGTTCTTCAGTTCCAGCTTGCTTTCGTCTGTCATCCAGTCCAACAATTCAAGAGGATTCCTCTCACTGTCTCTTTGCCCACACAGCAGATAATCACACACCGGTGCGTTCTTTATTTAGCCCAATCAGGTGCGCCTTTCATCCATCTCCTGATGTGAATTATGTACCACCTCCAGCATCCCACTGGATGTGTGTCTGTTCAAAATGGACACAGGCTTCTAAATCTTCACTAGTTTTTAGATGCATTTGAATGATTTAACATAAAGTCAGGCACTATACTGTATATGAATCTTGATTTGAACCTTTATGAGGAATGCTATGTGAAGTTACCTTGAGTCTTCCAGACCTCTTAAACCTTTGTGAGCACATTGTTGTCATTACTAACAGAGCCGACGCGTCTCGCTAACACAACCCCAGTTGTTGCGGACGAGAATTCTCGGTAACACAAAATGTATGGAATTACCACTTTGAATTAGCTATTTTGTGCAAATGAGGAGCAAAGCAATGCTGCATCATTGTGTGACAACACTGCCTCTGCTCCCGCTCAGCGAGCAGCAGATTGATGGTTTCATTCACACAGGGACAATATATTTCAGCCAGCGATTGACGAAACTTATTTCCTCTTTTTTTCGAGGTCAAAATATATTTTGTCCCGTTGTTCGTCTCATACGACCCACAGGAGCACACACACACTCAGCAGAGTCCACCCGATCAGACGGGAGGGGATCCGGCAGGGAGGAGGAGGAGAAGCAGACAGTGAGAGATTTGAGTCGTCACTCGTCATTGACCCTGTCGGCTCCGTCGTGACGAGCCATTACACCTGTTGTTTGTTTGTGTGAGTCATCGCACAGGCCTCAAAGTCAAATGACAGTCTGCTTCTGAAATGCACACAGACACACACCCAGCCAGCCTTGCTGCAGTGTTTCACTGGGCGGTCGACACGCTGCAGGGAACCAGACGACATGGTGACTCCCAGAGTGCTTTGCACGTGTACACCGAGCAGGAACACTTCTATCAGACTATATCACATACTGTAGCTCTATATTTCTGGCACTTTTCTGACAGTAGAGGGAACAACATGTAGCTATTTGTGTGTGACATTGTGTAGGTTTGTTTGTTCAGAGGCGCCGTGCCTGAAGGCATCGTGTGCAGAGGACTGCAGCCGCTCTGCTGCTCAGACAACTCAACTCAATGTCTGATGTTTAAGTCACTTTAATAAACGTCCCCTGAATGGAGTAATTAACTGTGCATCATACATAGAGCAGCTGGCCGTCTGAAATGTCTCAAGAAAATGCCTTGAAATCTGGTGAATTCATGTTCTCCTCATTGCAATATATTTCAAACTTTAAAATTATCCCAAACTTAAGTTTTGGAATTAATTTGGGGTTTCTACGACGACTCAAACACAGGGAAAAACACTCAAACAGGGAAAAGGAGGCTGGACACAACATTGATTCCACAGTTTTCAACGGGTTGACTGAATCAAGGTCTGCGAGTCGTTACTGTGGCCGTTACTATACTCTTATTTTGAAAAAAGCATTTCATGGGAACATTTGGAAACAGGGTTGGTTTGTATGATGTAACTTATATCTTCAATAATGATAAAGAAATGGTAAATGAATCCACTCAAGGCTCTTTAACACTGCGTGTCATCATTCACCGTGCTGGTGGTACTTTTGAATGTACTGCAGTACAGTAGCATGTTTCACCCGTGATTAAAGAACTACAGCGTGCCAGAGTCAATCTGTCACGGCAACTTGCTAGTTTGAGAGATAAGAATTTGATGATGAGCCACAAACTATATCCGGGCCTGTATTCCCGCTCACCAACACTGGCAGGATGGAGTGTCTTAAGAGGATGAAACCTGTGACAGTTTCAGGTCACGGGGCGGCGTCTCTTAGCAAAAGGCCAGCCTCTTTCATTTCCCATCAGGAGAGAAAATATTCATGGAGAGAGATTTTCCTCATTTGACTGACAGATGAACAGTCTTCATCATAAATATTGCGGAAATATTAAGGGCAGCAAAATATGAGTGTGATTAAATGTCAGCGAGATATGCGGGTGTAAAGCAGAAGGTACATGAGGGAGGGACATCCTGCCAGAGAAGTCACTCACACAGACACAGGAAATAAAAGGAAACACTGACAGAAGGAAATAAATGAGATTTTTTTTAAATGATGGAAATGCTGCACATTTATTGTAAATTGCTTAGGATAAACGTCTGCCAAATGAATGCCATGTACAGGATTAAAGAGATGAGGGAATTACTGAAGGGAAACTCAAAGATTGTGGCACAGAAATTAAGTCAAAGGTATGCTGAAGGAAAGGAAACACATAACATCCTCCTTCATTCCATCGGCCTCCCAGGGTCAACCAGACCTTCACCATGAACATGAACTGTGTCCAGAGTCCTCAACCATTCCACCTACGCAGTGTGAGCAAGGGCTGCGTCATCCCAGTCCCGTGAATGAAACAGTGTGAGGGAACAGTGTGAGGGAACAGTGTGAGGGAACAGTGTGAGGGAACAGGTGTGAGGGAACAGTGTGAGGGAACAGTGTGAGGGAACAACGTGAGGGAACAACGTGAGGGAACAGGTGTGAGGGAACAGGTGTGAGGGAACAGTGTGAGGGAACAGTGTGAGGGAACAGTGTGAGGGAACAAGTGTGAGGGAACAGTGTGAGGGAACAGTGTGAGGGAACAAGTGTGAGGGAACAATGTGAGGGAACAGGTGTGAGGGAACAGGTGTGAGGGAACAGGTGTGAGGGAACAGTGTGAGGGAACAAGTGTGAGGGAACAGGTGTGAAGGAACAAGTGTGAGGGAACAGTGTGAGGGAACAGGTGTGAGGGAACAGGTGTGAGGGAACAAGTGTGAGGGAACAGGTGTGAGGGAACAGGTGTGAGGGAACAAGTGTGAGGGAACAGGTGTGAAGGAACAAGTGTGAGGGAACAGTGTGAGGGAACAGGTGCGGGAACAGTTTGAGGGAACAGTGTGAGGGAACAGTGTGAGGGAACAGTGTGAGGGAAGAGGTGAGGGAAGAGGTGAGGGAACAGTGTGTGGGAACATGTGAGGGAACAATGTGAGGGAACAGTGTAAGGGAACAGGTGGTGTAAGGGAACAGGTGAGGGAACAGGTGAGGGAACAGGTGAGGGAACAGTGTGAGGGAACAGGTGAGGGAACAGGTGAGGGAACATGTGAGGAAACAGTGTAAGGGAACAGGTGGTGTAAGGGAACAGGTGAGGGAACAGGTGAGGGAACAGGTGAGGGAACAGTGTGAGGGAACAGGTGAGGGAACAGGTGAGGGAACATGTGAGGGAACAGTGTAAGGGAACAGGTGGTGTAAGGGAACAGGTGAGGGAACAGTGTGAGGGAACAGGTGAAGGAACAGTGTGAGGGAACAATGTGAGGAAACAGTGTGAGGGAACAGTGTGAGGGAACAGGTGAGGGAACCGGTGAGGGAACAGTGTGAGGGAACAATGTGAGGGAACAGTGTGAGGGAACAGGTGTGAAGGAACAAGTGTGAGGGAACAGTGTGAGGGAACAGGTGTGAGGGAACAGGTGTGAGGGAACAAGTGTGAGGGAACAGTGTGAGGGAACAGGTGTTTGGAGTCCGTTCTGTCTGCCAGCGACGGGAACATGTGGAGATAAATAGCAACATATCAAGGAATAATAAGCAGAGCTCACATAGAAACAGTGAACATAATCATGTGGGGGAGGCGTACAGGAGCGGCTGTTTGCAGCTTTGTCTTCCTCCTGCTGACGGTCTCTTCTCCTGCCCGTCTGTGGATCGCAACAATGTGGAAAATGGGATTAGGACTGAAAAGCAGCAGGATAAGAAACCGTGTCTCTATCGATTTCCACTTGGTTTCAGTCTTACTAAACAACAAACGAACAGCGCCGTCCATTATTCTAAAATGACAGCGAAGCGATTTTCTTGTTTTTACTCATGTTCTAAAGACACAGAGCGGCTCGATCCCACAGACTCGTTCCACCGATGAGGAGATGCAACGCAGCCGATGCAAAGTGAGGACACCCCGAGTGATCTGCAACTGCTGCGATTGGAATGATGATCGGCACGATAGCGTCCCAGAGCCCTACGCTCCTGTCCCGGGATCATAATCGGAAAAGCCTTTAAACTGACGGAGTCAGTACCTTAAGTGAAACCTCAACACGGTGCTATGTGTGGTCTGCTCAGCCGGAGGAACTCCAGCTGAGGTCTTTAACCCGTTGAAAACGCTGGAACCAATGTTGTCTCCAGACTTCATTTTTCCCTGTGTTAGGGTCGTCGTAAGAACCCCAAATTAACTCCAATACTTGTGTTTATTGTATGTATTTCTTCAGCAAAGTCTTGGGAAAAAAAATGTATATCCAAAAAAGAAATCACTTTTAAAAGATATTTTGATGGTAACTATTAACATCCAGCCAGATTCTCCAAAAATGCCTCCTGGAGCGTCAATAAGACACCTTTTTAGAAAGATTAGGACCTAATGAATCTGAATCTGCGACACAAATCACAATAAAACAAAGTCTTGGTCTGTTAGGAAGGAGTTTCAGTCAAAACACTGTCGTTCCGTTCAAAAATGAGAAAAATGACAGATTTGATGCCAAAAGATTGTCTGAATAGGGCATGCTGGGACTTAAAATTGGCGCAGGAGGATTTTTGCGCATGGTTTCCAAAAGGTTAAAGTGAAGTCATAAACATGAATGAACTTCAAAAACAGGACTTGAGGGATTCAGACCACTGGGACACATCACTACAGAGCAAACAGGAGAGGAGGGTGAGTCCTCATTCCTTTAAACCAAATAGTAGTGCAGTCACCAAGCTGAATCATGGAGGATGAGGAAGGACAGAAGGAGGCGAGAAAAGGAAGACGTGAGCAAAAGTTACGACATAGAAGACGAGAGGATCTTCTATGTGAAAGAGAAACAATGTGAAGTAAGTTGGAAGAGAAAAATGAGGATGAAGGGCAAACGAGGTCAGAGCTCCAGACTGCACATGTGACCATTTTGGGAGCGCGCTAGTAAAAATGTAAGCGGCCCCGTTCATGCATGAATTACAGGCAAGCAGCCGGCACTGCTGAGGAGGCGGGGCCTAATGCGTGGCAGCATCGGCCTCGAAGCGCCACTGTTCATGGGCAAAGGGCCCATAAATCTAATTCTGAGGTACATCAACAGGCACACGCACCCACACACACTCACGCACACGCACACACACACACACACACACACACACACACACACACACACACACACACACTTGAAGTCTCGTCTGCAGTGAGCTAATTAGAAGTCTATTAAAACTCTCCATAAACACTGAGAAACTGCTCTGCTTTTACGGATGGTTAATTTGAACTTACCACAGGGTGCATCCTGTTTACTGTGTGTGTGGTGTGTGTGTGTGTGTGTGTGTGTGTGTGTGTGTGTGTGTGTGTGAGTGTGAGTGTGAGTACTTGTCAGTGCACAGATTCGACAGCCAGCGTCTCCCAGCAGACTTCAGAGCCTCTGCAGGAGGAACTATCATCACTCGCATCAACGGGAACGTCAACATCAAAACCCTCCTCCTGCAGCTGAACCCTCGGGGCGACTTGTCTCACCAATTAACACCACGCGCTGTTTTTTAGGAGGAAACTTCTAAATACGGCAATGAAGGCGGATTATAGATAAACTTACAAGGTTCCAGGCGCAGGAAGAGGATGCTCTACGACTGCAGCCTTGCAGCTTTCAATGTCCTAAATGTCTGTATATATTTAGAATATATTATACTCCGTCCAAAAGCAACAAAGTGCACCTCCTGGCTCCTCCAAAGGCCACTTATAATAATAATTCCATTTTACATAAATCCTGTAGAAAAAGTGAACCGTTGACAAAAGCAAAAGAAAGAGAAAAAAAAGCCGTCCTGTGAATCTAGACTGTGCCCACTGCAAATGTTGCAGCTTTTGAAAGGGCTGGTTTGAAAGGAATCACGTGTTTTCCATACAGTCATACATGTGAAGCTCCAGAAAACAGCTGTGAATCCCGGGAGTCCCTCCTGACTGAACTCCAGACAGTACGGGAATCTGAAATACTAAAGATGCTGAATACAACGAGGTGAAACGTGCTCTGGAAACACACAAATATGGTTCAGTGTTCCCTTCTCTCCATTCTCTCCCTGCACATCTCTCCACACCACACATTTAAAGTCACTCGCCACTTTACCTTCACCTGTCACTTTCAAAAAATAACCTCATTCTGTGCACTTCACTTTTACCTTTACTTTTATTATTGATTACTGATAATCACCAAAATGTACCATTCTCCTGTAAAATATGAAGCAACGTTTCACGCTTCGCGTTCCTCCTCCCAACACGAAAGAACAACAACTGTCAATCACACTGCTCAATGCTAAGACGTCTTAGCTAAAATACCAAACCTGAGGTCCATAACACAAGTTGTGTGTTGTTATTCTAAGATGGCAGCGATTTAAATAAAGTTCCTGCCTGAGTTCTTTTGTCCTGTGAAAAGCAGTCGACTCTGCATTATAGTAATCCTCAGCTGTGGAAGACGGCAGAGAGACAGCAGAGAGACAGCAGAGAGACGGCAGAGAGACGGCAGAGAGACGGCAGAGAGACGGCAGAGAGACGGCAGAGAGACGGCAGAGAGACGGCAGAGAGACGGCAGAGAGACAGCAGAGAGACGGCAGAGAGACGGCAGAGAGACGGCAGAGAGACGGCAGAGAGACGGCAGAGACACAGCAGAGAGACAGCAGAGAGACAGCAGAGAGGCTCCGACGTAAAGAAACAACGCTCGCACCGGCACGACTCAAGGACTTCACAGGTTTACAGCGTTTTGCTGTGCGGTGTGAGGTGAAGAACCATGAAGAAGCCCTCGCTCTTCATCCCAGCCAGTCCCATGAAAGGAACAGTGTGAGGGAACAACGTGAGGGAACAGTGTGAGGGAACAGTGTGAGGGAACAGTGTGAGGGAACAGAGTGAGGGAACAGTGTGAGGGAACAGTGTGAGGGAACAGTGTGAGGGTGTGTTGAATTACTGAGGCTGAACACAGGAGGCACCAGTGAGGGGAAGCTCATTATTAGTAATGATGACGTTTGAGTGGCTCTTGTAATAATTAATAACATATGTGAAACTTTGACTATGTCACTATATGGTTATGAATATCATAACTATAAGATGTCATTCAGTCATGATGAATCCAGACAGTATTTGTGTTGCCTCCCTCATCAAACACATGTAAAACAACTGGAGTTGTACAAAAGTCCCACCATGTAAAAAAGGCCAACCACTAGAGTGAACTGCCAGTGAAATGTCCCTTTAATTAAACGCTAATGGCCGAGCAGGTTAATCGATGAAAACAGCCGGAGGAGAGGAAGTTAGCTAAATCGTTAGCCGATGATGAGCAGCAGACTGGAGACTGTTGTGATGACTGATGGAGCCATTAGGGCCATGGGGACGCTATCAGTGTAACACTGACGAAGAAAAGTGCTTCTCTTTATGAAGAGGAGCCGACGATGAGGCTCTGTTTAGGAACACGACGTGACAATCATCCACCCAAACCAGGAGGCGACCATCACAAATACAACAGCATTTAACAAGACTAAAGGCTGATTTACACCGTTCAGCTTTTATGGCAACAACAAATCCATACAGACATCAACAGTCTTGAGTTATGATGCGTTCAGGTGTTGCAAATTGGACCCGGACCTTATTTACAGGCAGTTTTAAATGTGAATCTAAAAGGATCATACAGATCCGGCCTCACAAAGGCCGGATCTGTATCTCTGCAGCGCTCCAGTGTGGAGACTCTCTTTCTACACACACACACGCACACACACACACACACACACACACACACACACACACACACACACACACGCACACACACACACGCACACACACACACACACACACACACACACACACACACACACACACAGACACACAGGTCAGTGTGTGTGGCATAGTAAGGCATGTGTGTGTATGTGTGACTTCTACTTCAGCAAAGTCACAACCTAAAAGTGCTCTATTGCTAAACGAAGAAAACTATTGATCGTTTTTTATTTAATCGTCTAGCAAAGAGGGTCAGATTTATTATGAAGCGTTTGTTTAGTCCTCAGTTGAACGAAGGAGTTGGCTGTTCATTTCATCCACTCGTACGTTACAAAACGTGCCAAAAATAAAACGCAGTTCAAGGTGATCACGGTTGAAGCCTTTACGCTGCGTTCACACCGGCTGCGGCTAATATTATGAACACGATGGCGTTTGGCGTTCCAACTTTGTGGAACTTTCACAACAAGCTTAAAGCTGAAATGGTGCTCATTTCAATGGTGGATGGTGGAAACAGGAACTGTTTTTACGGAGCTGAACCACGGTTATTCGCAAATACGCTTTTGGTGTGAACGTAGCATCAGCTTCTAGCGGTACCGACCCCACCAGGCCGGTTATGGTCACTTCTGGCCAAGATGCCGAAGGCCGAATCGCCAAACTCCAGACTTGGAGTAGAGTAGCACACAATTCACTGGGTGAGGCCACGTGTTTGGGAGAAACTGGGTGTTTTTCTGAGGCCGGCTGACCGCTGAGGAGAATGAAGAATCCCATTAACACCTATCTGCAGCGCGGCACGTGGCAGGTCAAGCACAGCCTCAGCCTGTCTATATATAGACGGGAGGCAGGCAGGGATGGAGAGGGACAGATGTGGACAGAGTGAGAGAGGGAGGGAGGAAATAAGTAAGAGATAGAGGCAGAAAACCAAGAGATGAAGAAAGAAGGTGGGCCCTAGGAGCGCCTGCACTACGATGATGATGATAATGATGATGATGATGATGATGACACTGATCAATGCATGTTGGACTGGGGGAGATGCTCTGATCTGCTAACTCTGCAAACAACATACGTTACAAACTTCCCCACGGAGGATCTACTGCAGACTGTTGGGTGAGTCTGCGTTGGTTTCAGCCTCACGAAGAGGGAACGGTGTGTCACTGTGTTTGAATTAATACAACTGATACAGTCACTCAGGATCTCTTCTTCATGGTATTATGTCTGTATTCTATCAAAAGACAGAAGAGAGCCCTCGTACTGGAGACATCCTTAACACCCAGTGGTTTCCCAGCGCAGCAACAGATCGTCCAACATCGAGCCACAGCTTTGTGTTGAGGACCAGCTTCGTCTCTGTCGCACAAAGTGCTGGATCAGCAGTCTGAGTGCTTTTCCTCTGACCGTCTCTTGGAATACTGCACGTGTGATGAATGCCTGTCATCAAGATGTGTGTGGGAATGCTTCATCAGGGATGAACAACTATCCTGCTGTCCGGTCTGATCAGATGGTGCACGGCTTTAAAGAGGAGGAGGGAGGAAACAGAGAGGATCGGTGTGGATGGACTCCTTCCTCACAACGACCTGAGTCTGCTGAGTCCCGGCTGTATGAAGATGAAGAGATGAAGGACAAGGTGAGAGAGACCGGACGACACGGGACGGAAAACATGGAGGAAAAAAGAAAAGGAAACAAGAAGAGAGACAGAAAGCAGAGAGACAGACAGAGGAGAGCAGATAATTACTCACTTTGTCTGGCTGCTATTTCCATCTACAACAATGTAGCACAATAACACACACACGCACACTCACACACACACGCACAGCTCAGAGGGGAATGAAACCCTTTTCATCTCCACTATGGATAATCCAGCACTATTAGCACTGCGGGGAGAGATAGAGAAGAAAAGAGAAAAGAGAGGGACCACTGATCCGCCAGAAAGAGGAAACACACACACACACACACACACATTTTCTCGGCAACTTCTGTCCTAGTTTTCATCAAACTTCTCTGCTGTCATGATGTCATCCGGGCCCGTCCAATCACACAAGTCGACCGCAGCGCTGCCGACTCAGCGACAACCGAAGGAATCCAATAAATGAGATGATCGTTCTGTGATTCTCAAGAATCTCGAGGCGTGTGTTTTCATGGCAATCCTGATAAATGACACAACCCGGATGCCAACACAACTCATAGAAAGATAGATGATACATATCTATGTATGTATGAGACGCCATGAGTTCTGCTCTGTGGCGACCGTTACAATGCATTAAAATGGGATTATGAGTCACACACACAATCATATTCATTTACTTTTGTAGCATAAATGCAGAGTGTATTTTGTTGCATAGTGACATAATTAACCTTTTGGAAACGGAAATCCTCCCGCGCCAATTTTAAGTCCCAGCATGCCCCAATCTTTTGGCATAAAATATGTCCTGAACCGAGCGACACAGTTTATGAAATGAAACTCCTTCCTAACAGGACAAGACTTTGTTTTATTCCATCCCTCCAGGAGGCGTTTGTGGGGAATCTACCATTTCTTTTACAAAGCGGTACACACGTGTACACATGGTGTAAGTACAGGATTTAAAGGCCTTTGTTGTTGTTGCATTTGTTGTTGAATCTCCTCCTGCAGTAAACAGGTGAGGGAGGGGCCACGTGGCCCCTGGCAGCTGACAGCTGGTGCAAGAGGCCACATGTCCGTTCATGGAGCACGCTTCCTTCTCGCCCAGTACAGATTGATGTCATATTATATTCCTCATATTGCATGGTTCTGCTCTCGTGCTTTACCTCCAGGTGTGTGTGTGTGTCCATGCAGGACATGGAGGCGTCAGAATGATAATAATAGTGATAATACATCATGATAATAAGCTGTGTTTTCTCAACCTTCACTTGTAAGTCAAAGACACACATGAGGACTGCTTTCATTTGAAATCTCATTATTTTTTCAATTGTTTAATTAATGTTACTTGAATTTCCTGCACATCTCTCCTCTATTCATGGTGCTTCACGGGGAAAGTCGATGAGATATTGACAATATGTTGACATCCAACAGCAGCATGAGAGTTTCAATGTATCTGTGAACAAGTCAAGGACACAAAAGAGCACTTCCTGTTGTTTTCCTTTCAAAATAAAGCCTTGGAGTGTTCATGAGTTCTTCTCCAGCTCTGAACAGCAGCTCATGAATCTCAATCACAGGTCAGGTGTCAACGTGAACACTGAACCAGGTGTTTGCCCCCCCCCCCCTCCCCTGGGATGGAAACATGTCTGCCAGATTTGTTCCTGTTCCATTCATTGAATCACTTCAATAAAACATTTTCTGTTTGCTGACCCGCTCATGTTGTTATTTGCTGTTTACCTGACGCCTCTCATGTCTCCATGAAGCACAACAATCATTTGCACAATATGAATTCCATCAAACTCAATCTAATTTCTCACAGGACATAATTAGTCCTCTTAGTTGTCTCTAACGTGAAACATCTCTTTGATTTTCATTGGCAGCAGCTTCAAACGGGAAGAGAGGAAACAGAAAAGTAGAAGTTATTAGAATGAATTATTAAATGGAAACGATATGTATTTCTGAGTAACAAATCAGCACGACAGTGATTATGACACCACTGTCTGAATTCACAGGCCTTATGTTTTATACTCTTCCATGATGAGAATACTAGTTATATTGATACTAATGCTTTAGAAATGATAATCATTTGATTCCCACGACTTTGATTCTCATGTTCAATATTTGACCACAAATATTGAACTCATGACAAATATGAGTGACAGCAAACATCGCAGGATCCCTCCACCTCTCCGCTGTCCCTCCTCTTCTGTCCGTCTGCGTCTCTTCCTGTCATGCTTCATCTCTCTGCATCCCCGTCTCCCTCATCTCCCTCGTCTCACCCGTCTCACCCATCTCACCCGTCTCTCACCCGTCTCTCACCCGTCTCACCTGTCTCACCCGTCTCTCATGGTCTCTCATGGTCTCCCATGGTCTCTCATGGTCTCTCATGGTCTCTCATGGTCTTGCCATCCTTCTTTCTCTCTTTTACATGTCCGTTATAATTATAATTATGCACCATGTGTGGTCTGCTCTTGCTGCCAACACACACACACACGCACGCACACACACACACACACACACACACACACACAGCACCACAGCGAGTTGGCCGGTCCGTGCTTGACTTTGGGATCACCTGCAGGAGGGGAAGCGTTGCCAGCCGTCATGAGCGTCAAGCCAACGCTCTGGAACGTGTTTTTTTTGCACCGTCATGAACAAAAGCACGAGGATGAAAACAACACAACGTGACCCGAGCAGTCTGGTGCACTGAGACACGCCGTGTCAGTGCCGCTGCTTCGCCAAAAGTCCGTACATCCCCAGCAGGAGGCAGCGGGTCAGGACCGAGGCCGGATGAGTCAACAACACTTCATCGTCCCTGTTTGAAGGATGAAGCGATGCAACTGTGTTTACAGCAGCTTCTCAGAGCCACCTCAGAGGACCAGCAGCCTTCTGCCAACAAATCAACTTAGCATTAATACTGATGGTGGAAAAAACAGAAAGGGATTACTGGCAGAATCAAACTGAGCTTTGAGCCAAGGACTCAAACTGCCACAGGCATATGGAAGTATGCGGCGATCCCGTTGACAATAAGCATAACCTTCATGTTCACTGCAGCACGCGACGCAGTTCCCCCCTCATGTCTTCAGCAATGCAAGTCACCAAAGAAGTGAAAGGTCAGGACTGCTGTTGTTTTATGGACAGTTTCTTAATATTTAAAACTTTTCTATTTTAACTTGCTGCTTCCTTCTCCTGCAGTAAATCTTTAAAAGCACACAACAAACATAGTTTCCAAAATGATCGCCATGCCCTCAACTCAGGTTTACCTACATTAGCAAGCCTAAAGCAATTTCAGGCTTAAAAACAACTTCCTTTTTAAGCCCCACCCACATCCAGATGTTTTACTTTTTTTGGGGTTCTGAGTTTGTACTCTCATGGTTTAACACACTTAAGTCACGCTGGATATAAGTGTCAGCTAAAGGAAACTCCATCCAGACACTGAGATCAGGGGCCACCTGCCCATCAGGACAACCACACACCTAGGGAACATCATGCTGGAGAAAACCAGGCATAAACGTCTTGCCACATCGACATTGACTAGCGGAGCCAGGGATCAAACTACGGATCCTCAGACTGAAGAAAGACCTGCTGCACCACTGACCCAGAGGCGCCCACTGCCTTGGCTCTCCTGGACATTCAGCTCTCTGGTGATGTGAAGCACTTCCATGTGGTTTATGCTGACCTCCCATCCCTACCATACTATCTTTTGGAGAAGGGAAGGTGGAAGAAGCAACCATTTGCCATGTTTTGACATTTGAAGAAACAACCGTTGCTCTTGTTTCTATTGGGGACCATCTCTTAGTCTCATTCCCTCAAACAGCTGAGCAAGAGAGGGAGTCCAACCCCGCGATTTACACATCGACTGCTTTAGTGACGTTGGTCTTTTCATGCTAACTTTCCCTACATGTGAATCTACATGAGTGAGTGTGAGCATCAGAATGACCAACCATTCAGGAAACACAGGTGACACCATCGCTCCTAAAGACATATCTAATAAACATAATAGCATGGTTTTCTTCTCCTCGGAAAGCTAACAAGCAGCTTAGATTTTGATCTGAGGTTAAGACCACACCTAGATTTATTGACTCATGTACCATTAGCATTTTTAATTTAGCTAACGCCCAAAAAGCAGGAAGAGCACCGGCAGCTTGCGAGAAGATCCAGCACGCAAGGAATATTAGAGAAAATGTAAATCTTGACCACTAGTCTGAAATCAATGCACCACCGAGGAGAAGAGGTGTTCTTCACCGTGACTTGACTGGTTCTGTAGCTTGAGCGGTTTTAATAGGAAAAGGTTATGTGCTCTGGCTGGACTACGTGATGCAGAGTCCTGCTGTACAAGTTACCGCCAGCCAATTAAAGCCTTGAAAACAAGCCACGTGTGATTGGCCCAAGCAGCGGCCGCAGCCCACACGGCCTGGACTTCCTGCCGCTGAGGTTGTGTGAGCCGGCGGCTAGAAGCTAGCAGTGCTAACAGCAGGAGCAGTGCTAATAAGACTCACGCGTTAACCTGGAGCGTCGGTGCCACGCTGCCCAGCACATATCGCCACATCGAGTCAGCCAGTGGGACACACAGAGCTTCAACTCACACGCCGGGTATCAGATGAAGTGCTCACTGAGTGCCGGGATCACTTTAAAAGTACTGATATTGGTACCAGTATTGCAATTTTTGACAAAAAAAAAATGGGTGGAGACTATTAGGGAATGGCAGAACCTTTATGTGAACGTAAATAAAAACAGCTCTTGACTCCTGATCAGCTCTTTTGCCTCCATGGCCACTCGGGCACCCTGAACAAGTATGTGAAGGTGTTCTCGTCTCCATAATGGAGCTTGAGTACGGGTAATGTCCAAACATGAAGACACAAGATGATTCATCCAGGTCAGAGTGAAAGACGGTCTGTGACAAACACACCGACCATCTTGTCCTCCCGGCTCTGTGAGAGGGCCCTTCCTGCTGAGTCATCACCGTTCATAACGATGTGTTTCTATGTGGCCAAAGTCTCCCAAACAACACCGGATAGATGCATTTAACTTGAAGAATGTCTTCTGGGGGAGCATGCGGTCCACCCGCCGCCACAGCCTTCCTGAACCCTGTGACATCATCCCAACCGCCCTGCCAACTTTAAACTCATTGCTATGCTGGTCTGTATCTCTTACTGGGCGACGACCAAATGACTGTTCTGAGGTACTTTCTGGAACACTTAGGTCCTGTGACTCATCTCTTCCTTCTCTCTCTTTCTCTCTCTCTCTCTCCCTCTCTCTCTTTCTCTCTCTCTCTCTCTCTCTCTCTCTCTCTCTCTCTCTCTCTCTCTCTCTGCTGCTTTAATGCTTGGTTTGCTTTACTGAACACAATGACTCTAATCCTCTCTCCATTCGTCTCGGCTCCTCTCTCCCCTTTCCTCTTTTTGATCTCTTCATCTCTCTTCCTCCCAGTTAATCTGCTCTTGTCTTTCGTCACGCCTCACCTCCATCTCCATCTTCCACACTGACACCAGACGTTTTGAGTTATGCCAGAAGCTTTTTTTGTATATATTTAAGTTGTTTTCCTCCCTGTCTTCATTTTTCAATTAGTCTTTCAGAAGTGAGCTGTGTGGCGATGAAGGTTACAGATTAAAGGAAGTGAGTAAGGAGAAAACGAGAGAGGTGGGGGATGGATAGGAGGATGAAAAGGAGGGAAGAGATGGACGAGGATTGGAGACAGCAGAGAAAGGAGGGTGGGGGCTGGTGGATGGAAGGAGGGAGGAACGAGAGGACATGAAAAGACATCAAGGGTTCTGGAGGAACAGAGGAAGAGATGCACCAGCCTCCGGCGCGCTGAAGCCAGAGTGTGTTGGTTCCAGGTCCTATCTGTGTTTGTTTGTTTAGGACCGCAGAGAGAAACCATTATGTACATGAGCGCTCACACACACATGCACACACACTCTCTGGGAAGAGGACCAGCGAGCGGCGGGAAAAACGTCTGGAGAGAGAAAAGAGGTTTTCCATTGAAGAACTCGCTCTGTTTCTTGTTTAGTTTTTGACAATGAATTGACGATAAAACAAATAGTCTTCAGTAGGAATGCAAGAAATAACACCCGATACGTGTTTTACTGCAAAGGCTGCTGTCACTAAACGTGTGTAAATGGCTTATTCTAGGTTTAAAGTCAGGTAGTTTCCTTTCCTGTGAGAGAGCGACGACATATACGCTCCTTCAAAGATGATCATGAGCTCATACATGACCACTCCAGTCTCCTAAATACTGTCAAATAAATTATAGAATACAAATAATGACAGCAAGGTTTAAAAAAAACAAAAGATGATGTGAACGAGTCTGTAGCTCGCACAACGTCGGTCACCTGAATAATCTGCAGGCGAAGTCCTTGGCTCTGGACAGCGACCCGAACACTTCTACTTAACACACAGATACATGACTAGAGGAACACAGCAGGAGGCAGCCAATGGATGATCTGATGGAGAGGAACTGTGAGATCTGCATCCACAAGCATCGATGTACCATCAAAGCTCTACTTTCTGTGTGATCTGATGTCTGCCACCAACCTCTGCATGGAAACCACTCTGACGTCCAGACGGGGTTTGATACAGGATGTGAAAACATATCGGTAAAATGGTTCAACTTGAGGAAACAGAGACGACCAAGTGGATGACAAAGCAAGATACAGAGAACTAACTCAAACACTCTATCGTCTCTGAGATTCCTCCTCTGTAGCGTCACGGGGACATGTCATATCTCAGATGTTATCATTGGTCCAGACCCTACAGCTCAACTCCATAGCTAAACAACTCCTGCATCACATGACCAAACTATGATCCCTGACCAGACCGCCACTGTGATGAGCTCAGTGTGTGCATGGCTCTGGTTACACCTTGGACTTCACGATGTGGTCAGTCAGAGGCGTGGCCACATGCCAGCGCCTTCAGGGTATGAGGGCCACCATTTTGGAGAGAGAGACAAACAACTCCTGAATATTATGAAACATCAATAATAATTTGTGTGGATTACTTCAGTGGAGTGAAGTAATGACACTTCCTCATTCAAAGGTAACCTGCCTGCAGCAGGACAAACACTGGGACGTGTGGAGATGAGTGAGTGATATTTCTTATTTCCTGTTTCGGTGGACACGCCTCTGCTTGTGTGAATCCTGACATGCAGTGGCGGACCGTCAAATCATATAGCTATTTTAGAATTGAATAGTTTTTCACAAATACACTACATGCATTAGAGGCGTAATGGCACATCGCTCCACGAGTGTCACGCTGCGGATTTGCGATTCGTGAAATATTTCGTTGTTCCGATCAGCTGTGAGGTCCCTCGGCCCTCGCCTCACGGCCCGCCACTGCTAACATCAACCAGACGACAGGGAGCGTCATAGTTTGAAGAGAAGGACAACTGACCAAGCCGCTGTGTGACCTGCTGAGAGAGAATGTGCTGAGTCAGGGGTCTCTGTGGGTCCATCCCTCACCGCTCCACAGTCGTTTGATTGGGCCTGTGGTCTGATCTGATTACCTAAGACGAATGTTAGCACAGGGCTACTGGAAGGTAACAGGTCAACCACTACAACACCCGGTCACTGAGGACAGGAGAGCAGAACACATATATTGATATATGTGTGTATATGTGTGTGTATATGTGATATATATATATATATATATATATATATATATATATATATATATATATATATATATATATATATATATATATATATATATATATAGGCTTAAGATGTAGAAAACAAGAGGAGAATGGAAGATGACAGGTGTATTCAAGAGTAAGGAGAAGAGAAATGGAAGGAGAGAGAGGAAGACTAGTTAGGACAATGAGAGGCAGAGGTGAGGAAGAGCATGAAGAGAGAAGAAGAAGCTGAAGAGGAAGAAGATAACAAGAGGGAGACGAGCGTGTGAGGGTAAAAAGAGGGGACAGGCATCTCTGTGCCCATCACACACACACACACACACACACACACACACACACACAGAAGCTTAGTATTTTTCTGAGGCCTATTTAGTGTGATGTGCTCTCACATAACAGCACATCATTTGCGCTCTCTCTCTCTCTCTCTCTCTCTCTCTCTCTCTCTCTCTCTCTCTCTCTCTCTCTCTCTCTCTCTCTCTCTCTCTCTCTCTCTCTCCGTCTACAAACATCTAATCATGTCGCTGCTCCGTCATTCTCCTCATCTCTCCCTCCCTCCATGAGAAAGAACTTCTCCCCCGTCCCCTCTCTCTCTCTCTCTCTCTCTCTCTCTCTCTCTCTCTCTCTCTCTCTCTCTCTCTCTCTCATGGACTCTGTTCTTCACATCTCTGTGCATGCTGCAGCCGGTCTGAACCACCCCGTGCTGCTCCTTCTTTTGCACATGGCTGGTGGTTTGACAGCAGACTCGGTGCTTGAACCGTTAACCGGCCCGGTGGTCTGGTTTCTCCCCATGCAATACCTGCACTTTGCATTGCATAGGGATTTCTTGCTGGCAAGCTTACTGGACCTGAACCCCCCATCCCACCTCTTTCTAACGTTAAAACAGGCTTTAATGGCGTGTCCTAGTGAGTACTAGTGGATTTAATAACTTTAATAATGGGAGCATTCCACCTCGGGGAGCCGCCGGCATCGGGCATGCGGGCCCACTGGAATAGCTCGGTGACAGGCTTAATGGAGTCCAGCCATTGTTATAATGATCGATTTCACCTGCGCTTCTCCTGCTCTCACACGTCAAAACGTCTGCTGCTGAAAGGCCTCTTGGGACGCTGCGTCAGCAAGTTTTGTGAATGGGCAAACCCCGACCACTTCACACGCGACTTCTGTCCCTTTCCATGCAATCTCTGAGCGCCGGATGCTCCTCAGTGGACGAGAGGAGATCTGTCTGTTCTGCTGCAGCAGCTGGAGTGAAGTTGGATTTGAGGGACGACGTCTACGACCGGATTGTTTCTGTATCAGTTCACAATGTCAAACCAATGCAAAGCTGCATCATCCTCAGACTCTGGGGTCCCAGAGTGCATTGCAGCCAATGTGTTCTTCCTCTTTTGCTCTGAACACCTGGAAGCGACCACAGCCTGCTCAAACGTGATTGGTCAGTACTCATCAGACGGAAAACAACATTTCAAACTTTGTCCTTTTAAGATCTCGTCTTCTCACAAAGAGAACTCAATGTGACTCTGACCAACCCGTCAGTGTCTGGATGAGAAGAACCGGCCTTCACCTCACCATGCTCACCCACCAACAGTTAGTAATAGACAACAAAGATGCTCCATTACAAACCGATACATGTGTAATAATTGCAGCTTGGCACTAGTGTGAGTTCAGTGAAGTAATGGCGCTTCCTTCTTGAAGGATAACCCGCCCTGCAACAGGAAATACGCTGCAGCTGAATGAATGATATTTCTTAAGTGCGGACTGCGTTGAGTCCTGTTCTGGTGGACTCGCCTCTGCCGTGTGGATCCTGACATGTCGCCTGACAGGTCCAAGCGGACGAGAGGGAGCGTCATAGTTTGAAGGGAAGGACAACTGACCAAGCCGCTGTGTGACCTGCTGGGAGAGAGAATGTGCTGAGTCAGGGGTCACTGGGGGTCCATCGTCTCCCCACTGCTCCACAGTCGCACACTT